>NC_091132.1:184127547-184496713 GCF_040183065.1 Periplaneta americana | reverse complement strand
AACATCTTTTTTATCCTCATATTTAAGTCCACAAAACGGCATTTCTAATAAATAACAAACCGTGTCATTTTCGGGATACATATTTCGCACTCGTTTATGAATATTTTCTATGTACTGGTACCTAAGTATTAAGGTACGTTTGTTTATGGCGATCATCGTCGGACGCACATCGCCGGCGATTATATACGCTGGCGATGATCGCCGAGAAGTGGTTTCTTTATTGACGCACATCGCTGTAGATTCTCATTTGTTTATTCCTTCATCTACTACATATGGTCAAGTAAATTAATGTAGGCCACGGACATAACCTAAAAATTATATGAATAAATCCAAGATAATGAAGTTGCTATTTATTCTAGAAGAGGGAGATGACGATATCAAAATCTCGCATGCGTATTATAAAAGGAACAAGCTACGGACTAATGAAATATTCAGGAATAGGTTTACAGAATTCTGTTTTAACACATTGATAATGAGACATCTTTATAACAACGCTACAAATTTAAGGAATATTTCAGACTCTCACCTGACCAGTTTGATTATGTTTTGAGTTTAATTGAAAATGACAATGTTAAATTACCTACAAATTTTGTCAAGACCCCTGTAACTCCAGTTGAAAGATTGGCAGTAACTCAGGTTATGAACTGATTATTATTATTATTATTATTATTATTATTATTATTATTATTATTATTATTATTATTATTATTATTATTTTCTGGGACACAAAAAACCCAGATGAACAATGCATTACAAAAGAAGAACTACAAGAAGCATTAAAGAAGACGAAAAATAGTAAATCACCTGGAGAAGATAACCTAAATTCAGAATTGTATAAATATGCAGGAGATCTATTTCAAGAAAGATTACTAAGATTTCTAAACAGAATATATCTGACTGCCACTTTACCGGAAGAATGGAAAAATAGTGTAATTATTCCCATATATAAAACAGGAGATAAACAGAATGTTGAAAACTATAGAGGGATTAGTATCCTCAACACATGTTATAAGATATTTAGTAGGATTTTAAATGAAAAATTAAAAAAACATGCTGAAACTTTCCTTCTGGAGTGTCAAAATGGCTTTAGAAAAGGAAGATCATGTGTAGATCCATTATTTAGTATCAAACTATTGTTGGAAAAAAGAAGAGAATTTAATTTAGAAACCCATATAGCTTTTATTGATTTTGTGAAAGCTTTTGATAAAGTCCGAAGAGACCTTTTATTCGACATATTACAAGAAAAAAATATTCCAAATTTGCTATTCCAAAATATAATAGAAATCTACACGGACAGCAAAATAAGTGTCAAAATAAATAACTGTATATCCGAAAGAAAATTAGTTAATAATGGAGTTCGACAAGGTTGTCCACTATCACCAACTTTATTTAATATTTATGTAAATGAAATTATTTTAAAATGGAACCAAATCTACACATCAGGAATCAAAATAACCAGTGCTCTAACATTAAATACCTTACTCTATGCCGATGATCAAGTCATAATTTCCAATTCAGAGGATAATTTACAAAGAGGATTGTATACATTAAATGAAATATTAAAAGATTTTGGGATGGAAATTTCAGCACAAAAATCAAAAGTAATGGCATTTTTAGGACAAGACCCAGTGAGAAGTAAGATAATACACAATAACCAATGCCTCGAACAAGTGCAAAATTTCAATTATCTGGGTTGTGAAATATCTTATCAAAATGAAAAAGATGTGAACAAGAAAATTACCAAATTTACACAAATTCTAGGAATAATAAACAATACATTAAAAGCTAAATTAGTACAAAAATCTACAAGAATAAAAATATATAATACACTAGCATTACCCACCCTTCTATACGGAAGCGAGATTTGGACATTAAAGAAAAAAGACATGAACAGAATCAAAGCAACGGAAATGAAATTTTTCAGGAGAACAGCAGGATATACTCTTTTAGACCGAAAAAGGAATGAAGAAATTTTAGAACAATTAGAAGTAGAGTCAGTAGAAGAAAAAATCACCAGATACAAATTCAATTGGCTAGATCATGTAAGAAGAATGGAAAATTCAAGAATCCCAAAAATTATGATGCAATATAAACCTAGAGGACATCGTCGACCAGGAAGACCGTTAAGAAGACTGCTAGATGGGGCCGAAACAGGTCTACAGAGGCCTAATTCGTGAAGGATGATGATGATTATTATTATTATTATTATTATTATTATTATTATTATTATTATTATTATGATACTGTATTACATTGCATGATGTATTCCAAACAATAATTAAAAAAAAAATTGGCTAAACTAGCGCTGAGGTAGTTCCCTTCGTAATCCGCTTACATACTTTACATGTACGAACATGTGACAGGTTAGGTTTGGTTCGTTTGAGCTTTTATTATGCCTTGTATATACGATCAACTGCATCTCTACAAAAAAAAAAAAAAAACACTATATTTCAGAATACCGCGTAAGTACTTAGGTAGGCCTAGTCACAGAAAACTTACAGAAGAGAGAATTTCCCCCTTACCCAACACTGAACGAAATTCTCTGGGGCTCGAACGTGATAAAAATGTAATATGTAATGTAAGGGTTTATTGTTTAATTTGTTTATTAATTCACAGGCTCATATTAAAAAGAGCATTATGTTGTGACACATATTCAATAATAATAATAATTTCGTCTTCAGACCGCGAAAAATTACAAAACGTCTTGATTTGTTTAGCAGCCAAAACCTACAGACGTGGTTAACGTGTACAGATTAGATATTCGATATTACAACATGACCTTGTCTAAATATCGATTATTGAACACGAATGCGGCGATGTGCGTCCTGAATTTGCTTCAGAAGCAACCTCCAGCGATCTGCGTCGCGTCCAACGAACTGCGCTGGCGATCTTCGCTGTAAAGAAACCGTGCCCATTCATTTCAACTGCCTACAACTACGGCGACAATCGCTGGCGATGTGCGTCCGGCGATGATCGCCGTAAACAAACCGTACCTTAAGGAAATTCTCAATATCCAGATCGCAACAATAGGAAATATTGACCTCTGCCTCCTTGAATAACACTATCGTTAAGAAGAATGTATGGATATCCCATAGACATTTTAATACCCCCCCCCCTACGTGCAGTACATCACATTCGAAGAAATTAAAAATGGAAATATAAATTACAAATGTGTGTAAAGCAGAAGTTTAACATTCATCTTATTTGGATAACAGATAATTTCTAATTTCCGAGTCTCTTGTACTTGATATTAATTGAAAACAAAAATACAAATTATTGCCCGAATCTGATGGGCGACAGGCGGGTATTAATGTCAACAGCAACAATCAACATATTAGAAATTATAATTATGTTTCAAGATCTATCGTTCTCATTCATTGACGAATTGCTCAAATATGGTTCATGCTCGACCATGCCGAAATTTAATAATTATACACCTGGTAGCAGCCCTTTAATGCACCTCATTAAAGTACACCTATTCATTAAAGTTCAGGTGTTCCACCAATCACAAAACACCATTGTAGCAATATGAAAGCGCAAGTATCGATTATTCTCGGATATGCAATCGAAAGACAACTAGCGAAACGTCAGGGAGGCTGGAAATCCAATACTGTCACAGAAGGTTGTTCTGTTACTATAATAATTAGCGTTAATTGTAAATAATATTCAAATAAATTCAATTTGTCATCTCGTTTTTCAATGTCTAAATCAATTTCAAGGTTATATCAAGATTAATGTTTATTTTACTCTCTAGATTATATCAAGGTCAATGACATTTGTTTCTCGGAAAAAATCAATACTTTCGCGTATGCGCAAATCTCACAATTTACGAGATATTGCACAAGGTCACTTCCGCTCCCCAGTCAGATAAGAATAACATGAATACTTATGAATAATTTCAAGTTAGAAATATGGTGGAGCCTATAATGGTAATTAAGACGCTCGTATGAAAATTATGAAACTCGCTTGCGCTCGTTTCATAAACATACTCGCGTCTTAATACTCGTATGAAAATTATGAAACTCGCTTGCGCTCGTTTCATAAACATACTCGCGTCTTAATTACTACCATTATAAGCACGTTGCATAATGTATTATTATAAATCACAGTTAACAGTGACCTAAAAAAAATGTTTCAAGGGGTGGAGGTACATCATTGGCCTGCAAAAAATTAGTGAAATTCATTTGTTTACATCTCAGATACTATAAAAGCTAAATGAACAAAACTTTTCATGCTTAATACACATGCATTACATTTTATAAAACACTATTCAGAATATTAAAATAGCTAATAATTACCTATAAAAATATTATCAAATTTGCATATTTTTTGCAACCGTAAAGCATTTACATAACAAAATACACAATTAATTACATATCTGCAGGATTATTTTACTGGAATGTTTCAAAGATCTACATCAACAACATAGTCTAGGATTTTGAGCTCTAGAGTATGCCATTAGGAAAGTTCAGGATAACACAGAGGGTTTGGAATTGAACGGGTTACATCAGCTTCTTGTCTATGCGGATGACGTGAATATGTCAGCAGAAAACCCACAAACGATTAGGGAAAACACGGAAATTCTACTTGAAGCGAGTAAAGCGATAGGGTTGGAAGTAAATCCCGAAAAGACTAAGTATATGATTATGTCTCGTGACCAGAATATTGTACGAAATGGAACTATAAAAATTGGAGATTTATCCTTCGAAGAGGGGGAAAAGTTCAAATATCTTGGAGCAACAGTAACAAATATAAATGATACTCGGGAGGAAATTAAACGCAGAATAAATATGGAAAATGCGTGTTATTATTCGGTTGGAAGCTTTTGTCATCTAGTGCCCTGTAAAAAAATCTGAAAGTTAGAATTTACAAAACAGTTATATTACCGGTTTTTCTATATGGTTGTGAAACTTGGACTCTCACTTTGAGAGAGTAACAGAGATTAAGAGTGTTTGAGAATAAGGTTCTTAGGAAAATATTTGGAGCTAAGAGGAATGAAGTTACAGGAGAATGGAGAAAGTTACACAACGCAGAGCTGCACGCATTGCATTCTTCACCTGACATAATTACGAACATTAAATCCAGACGTTTGAGATGGGCAGGGTATGTAGCACGTACGGGCGAATCTAGAAATGCATATAGAGTGTTAGTTGGGAGGCCGGCGGGAGAAAGACTTTTGGGGAGGCCAAGACGTAGATGGGAAGATAATATTAAAATGGATTTGAGGGAGGTGGGATATGATGGTAGAGATTGGACTAATCTTGCTCAGTATAGGGACCAATGGCGGGCTTATGTGAGGGCGGCAATGAACCTCCGGGTTCCTTAAAAGTAAGTAAATAATTAGTTTACGTGTAGGCCTAAGGTCAATATATTTACACCGTAATATTATCTATATTCTTAAACACAACTAACACATAATGAGGATAAAAGCGTACAAAAAAAAACCGTAAGGCTATCTGTATGCCAAAGATGACTGCTGAATCGAACAGCACATCTGTAAAATTCAAAATGCCATCTGTAGAGACTGCAGTGTTACCTCAGCGCTGGAGAATGAAACGTGATTCTTACAGGAGGGGAAATAACGGTATTCAAAACCACGCAGGGAGAACACCCAACAAAAAATTATCTGGGAGCACAAAGGCAAGAAAAAAAAGAAATCGGGTTATAAGGTTATGGGAAAGGCTGCAGAGATGTTGAAGAGGAAGAGTCACGTGACGAGACACTTTCCTTCAGAAGGAGCATTCGAACTGTCAAGAGAATATTTCCTTCGCAAATGACCTCACTGCAACGTTCAATGTGTTCGCGACACCACATAGTTGCGTCAACCTCCCTTCACTTATGCAGGCGAGAGAAAGGAAAGTGCATGACGTCACCTGAATGTCACGGTGAACCAGTGAATCCGGCCCTCCGCCTATACTTCCAGACTTTCGCACAGCAGAGAAAAGATTTCGATTCTCATCACATCTAGCGTTTGCATGTCAAGACTTGCACGACGGCCATATAAAAGTTTGATTATTTAATTTGGTTTACCTTCTTTGAGCATCATGGCTGCCATAGTCAAAATTATAATATTTACAGGATTATAATTTAAACATCCATTATTATTATTATTATTATTATTATTATTATTATTATTATTATTAGTAGTAGTAGTAGTAGTAGTAGTATTATTATTGTTGTTGTTACCATTATTATTATCATTGCTATTATTATTATTATTTACTCACTGGCTTTTAAGGAACCCGGAGGTTCATTGCCGCCCTCACATAAGCCCGCCCTTGGTCCCTATCCTGAGCAAGATTAATCCATTCATCATCATATCCCACCTCCCTTAACTCCATTTTAATATTATCTTCCCATCTACGTCTCGGCCTCCCCAGAGGTCTTTTTCCTTCCGGCCTCCAATTAATGGAACATACAAGTTGCAGAAACCTGCAAAAAAGTATTCTCATTAATCCACTCGTTTAGACGATTGAAGAATTTTCTACTCTTTTCCATGAAAAAAATGTTAGTGCAAACACTCGTGATACCCCACTTCGATTACTGTGATATTCTGTTTACTGACCTAAGCGTTACTTCGGCGCAGAGACTACAACGTGTTCATAATATGTGCGTCCGTTTCGTCTGCAATATTCGCCGGGCTGATCACGTAACACCATCCCTCGAAATGCTGTCCTGGCTCCGTCTAGAAGATCGTAGGAAAATCCACTGTCTTTCCCTTCTCTTTCACATATTGCATTTCTCCACTCCTGTCTATCTTGCGTCTCGTTTTCAAAATTTATCCACCCATCATAACCTAGACACACGATCACAACACTCCTCAATATTATCCATTCCCTCCCACCGAACATCCTCATATTCATCTTCTTTCACTGTGGCTGTTCCTCGGCTTTGGAATTCCCTACCGAGTAATGTCAGGGACTGTCAGACATCAAACCAATTTAAGAATAGGCTAACGAAATATTTTTCTAACAATTCTTGTTAACAATAATAGCTGTTTCAAGTTTCTCAATGTTTAATTGTTATATATATATATATATATGTATATATATATATATATATATCACATATAAATATCTAAATTATCTCATTATTATTACCTTTACCTTACCTTTACTATTATTATTATTATTATTATTATTATTATTATTATTATTATTATTATAACTATTTCTTACCAATGTTTATTATTGTCACACTAACATTAGTTATCCAATTTTCATTATTTCTTTCATGTTGTTTTATGATCTAGATATTAATGTAATAACTATGTAAGCAAATGTATTTAATTAGAATTAGAGTCTGGCTGGGAGGAAGAGAAGGCCTACTGGCCTTAACTTTGCCAGATTAAATAAATTATTATTATTATTATTATTATTATTATTATTATTATTATTATTATTACTCTATATGCATTTCTGGATTCGCCCATACGTGCTACAGGCCCTGACCATCTCAAACGTCTGGATTTTATGTTCCTAACTAAGTCAAGTGAAGAATACAATGCGTGCAGTTCTGTGTTGTGTAACTTTCTCCATTCACCTGTAACTTCATCCCTCTTACTTACTACTTACTTACTTACTTACTCACTTACTGGCTTTTAAGGAACCCGGAGGTTCATTGCCGCCCTCACATAAGCCCGGCATTGGTCCCTATCCTGAGCAAGATTAATCCAGTCTCTATCATCATATTCCACCTCCCTCAAATCCATTTTAACATTATCTTCCCACCTACGTCTCGGCCTCCCCAAAGGTCTTTTTCCCTCAGGCTTCCCAAGTAACACTCTATATGCATTCCTGGATTCGCCCATACGTGCTACATGTCCTGCCCATCTCAAATGATTCTATATCTAGCTAGTTCTTTTGCTAATAATGTTACCCCTCCTGTTCTATAAAGACTAGTTACGTTCCATGTGCCAAATCTTATAACCTTTTTCCTTTGCTGTGGTCGTGCCGGAGAATCAGTCCCATTCCGAGGCTTACTGTTAGGTTTCGTAACAAGCTGTTTTTTGCGGTGATGGGTTGTTAGCCCTTCGCCCAACCCCCAAGCTGGAGGACCACCCCTTACCGGCTGTCCACGACTGCTTATTCAATATATTCGCAGCTACCCTCCATATCTGGAGGCCGTCTCCTCTATCCGCAACCTGAGGACGCGCCATGCCGTGGTGATAGGGACCCACAATACATGGACTTCATCCCTCTTAGCCCCAAATATTTTCCTGAGAACCTTATTCTCAAACACCCTTAGCCTATGTTCCTCTCTCAAAGTGAGAGTCTAAGTTTCACAACCATAAAGAACAACCGGTAATATAACTGTTTTATAAATTCTAACTTTCAGATTTTTTGACAGCAGACTGGATGATAAGAGTTTATCAACCGAATAATAACACGCATTTCCCATATTTATTCTGCGTTTAATTTCCTCCCGAGTATCATTTATATTTGTTACTGTTGCTCCAAGATATTTGAACTTCTCCACCTCTTCGAAAGATAAATTTCCAATTTTTATATTTCCATTTCGTACAATATTCTCGTCACGAGACATAATCATATACTTTGTCTTTTCAGGATTTATTTCCAAACCTATCTCTTTACTTGCTTCCAGCAAAATCCTCGTGTTTTCCCTAATCGTTTGTGGATTTTCTCCTAACATATTCACGTCATCCGCATAGACAAGCAGCTGATGTAACCCGTTCAATTCCAAACCCTCTCTGTTATCCTGGACTTTCCTAATGGCATACTCTAGAGCAAAGTTAAAAAGTAAAGGTGATAGTGCATCTCCTTGCTTTAGCCCGCACTGAATTGGAAATGCATCTGACAGAAACTGACCTATACGAACTCTGCTGTACGTTTCACTGAGACACATTTCAATTAATCGAACTAGTTTCTTGGGAATACCAAATTCAATAAGAATATCGTATAAAACTTCTCTCTTAACTGAGTCGTATGCCTTTTTGAAATCCATGAATAACTGATGCACTGTACCCTTATACTACCATTTTTTTTCTCCATTATCTGTCGAATACAAAATATCTGGTCAATAGTTGATCTATTACGCCTAAAACCACACTGATGATCCCCAATAATTTCATCTACGTACGGAGTTAATCTTCTCAAAAGAATATTGGACAAAATTTTATACGACGTCAACAAAAGTGATATTATTATTATTATTATTATTATTATTATTATTATTATTATTATTATTATATTATCACTATTTACAAGTCTATGAGACCAATACGTTCCTTTATTATAGTCAATTGTCAACACTTGTGGAGGAACGGTTAGCGCGTCTGGCAGCGAAACCAGGTGGCCCGGGTTCGAATCCCGGTCGGGGTAAGTCACCTGGTTGAGGTTTTTCCCAGGGCTTTCTCTCAATCCAAAGCAAATGCTGGATAACTATTGGTGATGGACCCCGGACTCATTTCACCGGCATTATCACCTTCATCTCATTCAGACACTAAATAACCTGAGAAGTTGCCACAGCGTCGTAAAATAACCTACTAAAAGTATATAGTCAATTGTAAAAATTAAATCATAAATATAAGCGCACATGCTTACAACAATAAATTAAAAATTTATCATCACTAAGATTTAAAAAGTAATCAATGTGCCAAAAATGTCTGCCAATCAGCCAACCAGAAGTTCGTTCCCTAACAACTTTCGTGTCTAAATGAAATAATTATTTAGGAAATGTATTATTTATTCATTCAAAGTGTTCTGCCCAAGGGCAGGTCTTTCACTCCAAACCCAGCATTCACCAATCTTTCCTATTTTCTGCCTTCCTCTTTGTCTCCTCATATGATCCATATATCTTAATGTCGTCTATCATCTGGTATCTTCTTCTGCCCCGAACTCTTCTCCCGTGCATCATTCCTTTCAGTGTCTTTTTCATAATGCAATTTCTTCTCAGCGAGTGACTCAACCAATTCCTTTTCTTCTTTCTGATCAGTTTCAGCATCATTCTTTCTTCATCCACTCTTTCCAGCACAGCGTTTCTTATTCTGTGTCCACTTCACACGCTCCATTCTTCTCCATATCCACGTTTCAAATGCTTCTATTCGCGTCTCTTCTCTTCGTCGTGATGTCCATGTTTCTGCCCCATACAATGCTACACTCCACATAAAGCACTTCACTAGTGTCTCCCTTAGCTCTTTTTCCAGAGGTCCGCAGAAGATGCTCCTTTTTCTATTAAAAACTTCCTTTGCCATGGCTATATCTGTGGATATACTATCAAAAACGCGCAAAAAGTTAAAATCGACATCGGAGCGAGTTACGAAACTTTCGAATTGAAAGAACGATACTGTACTCCAACCGGGAGAAAGTCCCAGGGGAATGAGACGCAGCAGGGTAAAGCTGTGAATAAATGTTGGTGTCATAAGGTCACACACGTGGGTACACGCATCTCCATTCGCTAACTCTCAAAGCACAAACGATAACACTGATATACACATACTTATACTACCCTAGTTACAAAATTAGATCACGGTTAATCTTCTGGGTTGCTATTCATAGACGTTTCGCTAGCCCGCGCTACGAGCGTGCTAAACTAGCCCCGGCTATCGACTGATTACTTGTACAGGATTCATATCATATCATAACGCTAACACTGGTCTATGAATACGAAAAACGTTAGTTCGCTGATCATCACATCTATAATAATAATAAATCTGTAGCCGAAATTTTTCTGCTAATTTTCGATTTTCCAAAACTAATTGGTCCTAACATATATAATTAACCACCCTGAAACCGAAAATCGCTTTCTTGAAATTTTTGTTTGTATGTCTGTCTGTCTGTCTGTATGTTTGTTACCTTTTCACGCGATAATGGCTGAACGGATTTCGATGAAAATTGGAATATAAATTAAGTTCGTTGTAACTTAGATTTTAGGCTATATGGCATTCAAAATACATTATTTAAAAGGGGGGTTATAAGGGACCTGAATTAAATAAATCGAAATATTTCGCTTATTATTAATTTTTGTGAAAAATGTTACATAACAAAAGTTTCTTTAAAAATGATTTCTGATAAGTTTCATTCTCTGAAAAATTTTGATAGGACTGATATTTAATGAGATAAATTAGTTTTAAAATTAAAATAACTGCCATCTAAGGCCGTGTAATGAATTAAAAAACAAATGACTTCGTCTATAAGGGGCCTTGGACAGCAACAATCGAAAGCTATGAAAGATAGCCTACAGAGACTGTTTCTGTGATTGTATGAAGTAATATCGGAAGCTAAATTAACCGATTTGTATAATTATTATTTCACCATTGGAAAGTGTAGTTTCTCTAGATGGACATAATGCTATAATATTATTACAGTTATTATAATATAATTATAATATAATTTAAGTTATTTGAAGGGTTCACAACCATAGTGGGCCAAGCGCCATTTACTGAATACTAGAAAACAAGGGATAAAATTAAATTATTACCATAATTCAATGGAAACCTATAACAAGTAAAATAAAATATACACATTAAATCTAAATGACGTCAATCTACATTAAACTATGGTTGCATGTAATAAAAATTAAGAAACAGGTTAAAGGAATTGTCATTGCACCAAATGAGTGTCTCTGGACCAAAATGATCGCATTTTAATTATTTGGATGCAATTTAAATTAAGTAACATATTAAACGATTTATCCTTCTATCAAACACGAATATTCCCTGGATCAAACGTCCTATTTTAATTATGTAATTACTTTATATTTATTTCTAACGGGTGCAGCGGAGCGCACGGGTACGGCTAGTAACTACATAAAAATATATATCCGTGGATTTCGTTATGGGTTAGATGACGGGGTAACTAAGTGACATGAGGCCGAGGAATGTGAAAATGTTTCAATGATTTAAACAAGTTTTCTCTCCCGTGTGCAGTCGAAGTTTCACCTATATATTTATTTTAACTGTAAAAATAATCTTATTCCAGTAAATCCTTTATAATTCGGACTGGATGTTCCCCCATTTAGTCCGAATTATCTAGTCAGTGATATATGCAATGGAGAGGGAAAGGAATTGGCCACCCTACCCCATTATCTCCTGGCCTAGGTACCTCGTGAATGATACCTTATTGGTGTCGCTTATATGTCTTCGGACAGTTCGAATTAGTGCGCTTCTATTGTAGTTAAATGAGTAAATATATGAAGAGCTCATACATTGGAATCGAAACGGACCATGTGTGGTGGTAATAATATTAGAGACTGGATTTTTATGTAATTACATATTATATTCCTTTCAACCTAACCGTATGTAAATAACAAAGCTTTGCGAATCTTGTAATTACCATTAATATATTAAAATTTGATACCACATATTTACCCCACATTACATATTATGGCTTGGTATTACATAAATCTACATATTTAGGGAGTTTATTCATTTTTACTTCTTTAAAAGGAAAAAGAAATCTTCTGCAGGGGAAGTTTGCAATTCGAAATACACAGATTTAAAAAGCCTTTTTACCTACCCGAGAAAGGATATATTTCGGGACGAAACATAACATCTAGTTCCAGGAAGTAAAAGCGGCATTCACCCCTTACCGCCCACTGTAAATATGAGTGAACAAAAGGCAACCTTTCTCATACAACTACCCTGTATTGTAAAAATCAAGAAGGGAATAATCTCATACGCATAAGCGGACGACATAGTAGTAGGGTCTAAAAGACCTTACAAAGCTACAAGAAACAATAAACATCATGGTAAAATGGTGCAATAAAAACAAATTTGATATAAATGTGCACAAGACAGAAATGATGATACTCAGAAACGGCGGAAGAGCACCAGAAACAGTAGAAATCGTCATGAAGAACAGAAAATTAAAAATTGTACGAGACTACAAATATCTAGGGTTAACAATACAAACCAGCACAGATATTGATATTAAATATTTTCATGATTTTACATATTTTGGTACATATTCAGCTTATTTTTCTTACATAAATATGTATACATTTCACACCTTGATATTACATAAAAATCCGTTCCCTGGCAATAATGTAAGAATTAAGCCTAAACATACCTTGGAAACAATGTAACCACAAATAGAGCGCATATATTTAAACTAGCAGTAAAAAACCAGAGATCGTTTCTAGATACATGATGATGATGATTTTTAGTTGGTTATTTATCAACTACTAGGTTATTTAGCGTCGATGAGATTGGTGATAGCGAGATGGTATTTGGTGAAATGAAGCCGAGGATTCGCCATAGATTACCTGGCAGATGATGATGATGATGATGATGATGATGGTGCTTAATGTAGGCAGACGTAGTAAAGATGGATAACATACAGATGCATACTAAATGGGATCGGAACGGTGCAATGTTTACACTACGAAATACATGAGGAAGAAAAATAGATGATGATGATGATGATGATACCCCGTACATTGGAGAGTGCTCGTTTCTTCAACAGACGCCAGACAACGGAGCACAAATATGGAATCAAACGAGACTTTGCTATTAATAACTTATGACTGTTTCGCTTCTTAACCCCGTAAAAAGTGACAGTAAAGGTGACCCGCCATGAGACTGAACAGGTAAGAGATTTGAACGTCAGTACTAGAAGGAGTGACGAAAATCTGAGTATCTGACTGACGACGGTGCTACACCGTGTTGGTCCAAAATCCTGAGATCATTGCACACTGTCTACAACACATCCCTCTCGAAAACTCGCATGCATTCCCCTGCGTCCAACGTAACAAAAATACATAATTATGCATTATGTGTACAGCACAACAGAACGTGGACAGAACATCAATTATTTTATAATGAAACTACCCAATACAGGTCTTTTTTTTTCACGCATGCATCTCGCAGACTCCAGCTTCCTGTCAACATACTCCCTCACGAGTTGGAAGAGCAACCTGACACCATCTTCCGCGCTTTGTCCCGTTCTTCCAATTACGGTAATATTACGAATAGCGGCAACGAAGCGTTGAGTGGCACACACCCCAACTACGTCACTCTCACAGCCCGCCGTGAACATTGGGGCTGCACTATCGCCTTGTCAAACACTAAGCAATTGAAATGACGCCACTGCATCTTCATGGTCACTGTTTCTCGCCACTTTAGTATAACTTACAATAGCAAGAAAGCGGCCATACATACGAGGTTAACCAATATTACACACGTCCTGCCGACATTATCACACTTTCAAACTCGTTCTACAGTTATCTGTCTTACCTGCGGTTTAATCACATTACGTAGGTTCCTTCCTCAAGCAATACACATATTCACAGCTTGCAGTTGCACTAAATACAAATTTAAACAACAATATATATCCTTTCCAGAACACAGGAAACAGAACTTCGAAAATTGTCAAACGCATGCAACAGGCATTTGTCTTACCTACACGTGTGACAGCGTTCAGTTACCGCGCGTTGTAATCCAACATAAGACCACCACGGCCAGCTTGTAACTGAACAGGGAGGCCACGCAGCGCTTCCCCCACCACTGACTGGAGAGGGGGCTACGGAGAGGGGGTGATTATTGTTGTCTGCAACCGTCGTCGGCTCGGGGAGCGTCAAAAGAACCCGGATTAGGTCAAAGGGGGTCAAAGCGAATAGATAAGAAAAACAACTGACAGAGGTCAGCGATTAGTAGACATACTAATACAAGTTCATAAAAAATATATGAATAACGCTCTGTTTCGGGGTTGCCTGCTATATTATGTAATAGAACTTATTGACTATGTTAGAATAAATTAACAAGGAACAATAACAATTAATGACTCAAAGATGATTAAAAGCAATAGTAATGGAGTAGTAATACATACAGTGCAATACGTTCCTGCACACATCACACACACAATCACAACACTCGATTAAAATGAAAGCACCTGCTGTCTGTTGTGAAGTATGGACGTGAAATATGATTTTAAAAGAAATTATTTTACAAACGGAATCGTTAAAGATGACATAACGAGACAAATGAGGAATGGTTGCACATGTAATGTTTAATGTAGAATGTTTTTATTTTCGCTGGAAGAGTTAAGGCCATAAGCCTTAATACAGAAGTGACATAAGTAATACAGTATTTAAATTATAAATATTTACAATACACTAAACATTCTACAGCAATAGCCTTGAGTTACATTTTACTAGTGTGTGTTATTTTAATTAGATCTATTTAACAGATAAAGGCTATGCGAAAAAGTATTAGGAACTAATGTGATTCAATTCATTCTATGTATAGAGTTTTCTATAGCACGCGACACTGAATATTTTTTTGACGAAAAAACTGAACAAATGGTCTAATTTTCAGAGGCAAGGTAGTTTAGAATATGAAAAATCAGTTGATTTAAAACATATTATAAAATAGATACAATTGAAAGAGTTGATCGGTGTAGATAACCTAAAAGGGATTATTTAAGTTGTGAACCAATGAAGTAGAACACTTCAAAATAAAACGTGAAACGCACATTTCACTTCACTTACTATATGCAAAGCACACGAAAAGCCTAAACTAATCTAACATAACCTAACTTGCTCTGCTACAGATTTGTATATGCAAGGCATACCAAAAACCTAAACTAACATAACCTAACTTGTCACAGATTCGTATATACAAGACTTACGAAAAGCCTAAACTAAGCTAATTTAACCTAACCTGTCACAGATTCCCGCACCGGAAAACTTAGAAAAATTCACGTTGGAAGTTTCAGCGTCGCGTGTTATAGAAAAGCCGAATTATAATTAAGTTCAGTTAGCTAGTTAAAAGATGAAAATTAATTTAATAGTAGGCTAGTTTACTGTAACTGTGCTAAGGAGATCAAAATCGAATTATAAAATATATCGATATAATGAGAAGAGTATGAATGTAATGAGATTTAACCATTAGAGGTTTTTTATTTTATTTAAATAAATTAATAACAATAATAGCCAGATGTTAGTTTGATTGTAAGTAGTAACAGTAATTTAATCTATTAGTCAAGAATTTATATAATTTTGATCTACCCAATGAAGTCATTGTCCAACAGCCTCTTACTTCGCACGGAAGCGAGTTTCAATTAGCAAGAGAGCTGTATGCGATGAAGAATATAAAGATGTCTTGTGGCAAGGTGTAATGAGCAAGTTGTGCTGAGACCTGGTACTAAGCTGATGACTGTGCGGGCAAATTTTGAAAAAACGAGAAGCCAGGTAGCGGTGTGTAGTATTTGAAATAGATTAAGGCCCGTAACACACTTGAAGAGTTTTCGCGAGCGAGAAATGTGTTGCGAGAAAGAGGCGAAGAGCCTTCCTCCACACACTTGTCGAGTTCTCGCTATCACAGATCACACCTCGCTATGATCATCTATGCACTGCCTTCATGCAGAAAGCATTTATCTGATTATAGTAATGACTCGTTGGGGGAAGTAATATAGGTTATGTATTTACGTATATTGTCGTACTTAAATATACAACCTGTAAGTATATTGTCGTACTTTACAAATTACGTACGAACGCTATGTTGAATCTGAGTATTCAGATGATGAGGAAATGAGTTACATGAACATATTTTGTTAATGAAAAGAAGAAGTAGGCCTAAAATTAAAGCCAGAAATATCTGAAAATCACATTGTATCTTACGAAAATAAGGGCGAGTTTTGGACACTGGTTTCGATTTGAATGATGATACGTTTAAGCGTTATTTCAGGTTGAATGGACCACAGTTTTTTGCCATTCATGATATGATAGAGGATTCTTTGCTATGTTCTGATTAAAATTATGTAAACTGTTAAGACATATAGATACATTTCAAATGTTTAATTAATACTATTAAATCTCATCAAAATAAAATATAGCTCTATTTATTTTCAGATAATCTGATATTTGTCTCCAGATTTCTTCTCTAAGTTTCGTGTTTTTATAGTTTTCATCCCGTGTATCATATAAATAGGCCTATGGGTGACATCGTACAAGTTCGATAAGTTTCTGACTGCAATTATCAGCCATCTTTCCTCATTTTCAAATAAAATCAATACAATTCATCGCCACTTGTGATATCTTTTTCTATATTCAATCGTCATAAAGAGTATAAATGTCGAACATTTTTGATAAATGTGTCAAGAAAATTCGCTGAGGTACAGATTCCAGCGAGAAACTCGCGCGAGGTTTTTGCCTCGAACGAGAATCTCTTCCAGTGTGTGGACATCCATTTGAATCCATGTTATCAATTTTTTAATTTTCTCGCAACACATTTCTCGCCGGCGAAAACTCTGCAAGTGTGTTACGGGCCTAAGAGAACGTAGGGCTCGTCGATCGCTTGGCATTATAAGCAGAGGTAAAAAAATTAAACCTACAAAAACAAAAGACAGAAGGTGAACGTGATAGGATAGTGTAAGGAATCAATTTTGAATCATGAACTGTTATTGAGGTTAGGTAAAAATAGAGCATCATGAATGTGAACGTTCATTCTAAGAATAATGTAGGCCTACGTGTTAATATGTATTATATTAGTAAAACATTAAAAGCGCATTAAAAAAATGAAATCTATTAATATTTATTAAGTTGGTTTCTGAACTTTACAACACTTATACTATTCACAAATACAGCATTCGGGAACAGCGGTTTGTAAGGCTAAAAGCTAGTAGTATATATTTTAACGTCGCAAAACAGATACTGTATACGATGTTTCTCCTCTATTTACTCGTACCTGTGTGTCATTCAACTTATTTGCATCGATGTTTTCGGAATCCTAACATAAAACAAACTCAAGAACCTGCTTGTGTATAACTTGCAGCACGAAAATATTGACTCTTCCTTACAGACATTTAATCAGTTCTGAATGGCACATTTTCCTCGAGTTGTCAGCTCCTCTCCGAGCGCGGCGGAGTCAAGGTCCCTCGCAACAGATGGACTTCAGCGCCAAGTCAGGCTTGACGGTGACCCGATCCTGCGTGAAAGTATTCGAGCTCGCTCCGTCCGACTTAACCATTCTCAGCGACAGGTCTTGTCAGAATAGCTCTCATGTCATGTATAGCACAATATTTTATGCTTTCTGTGTTGAAAAGTGAAATACAGGAATCCCAGACTAGTTTCTAAAGGAAAGTTCGGTTACACAGTTGAAAAAATGGATCTAACGAAGATGACACTTTGGTCCTACTTTCTCAATAAACGTTTTACAAAATTTGTCATCCACTTCGCGTCCGCGATGAATTTTGACACCGAATAATCTCTTTTTTGAACAAGTCTCAAAATAAAATATTATTAATAATACTATTACCATTAGTAACTACAATTTATCATTTTGTGTAAAAACAATGACAGGGGATTTGAGGAAATCGCAATGATTGCATGTAACGTCTATATAGGAATTAGGGTCATGGAATTACGATAAGAAACTACAGGGACATAATTTTATTTTTACTAACATTTTTAATATTAACCTGGCTATACCTTTCTATTAACGACTGAAAAAGGAAACACCGTTTGCTACCCTTTCCACGACGGAGTTCAATGATACTGGCGTAAAATACAAATCACTTTATTAGGTATAGGAGGGAAGAAAAGTGGTTCATCCATTTATGTAAACTAGGAAATATCGCAATTTTGAGTTTGATAATTTTCATTAGGTTTTTGTTTAATCAAAATACAGTACTGTATTAGCACTTAGTGTTTTACACACGAATTGAGCTATCCATTCGGAAGTATTCATTATGCAGTGTATATTGTACTGTTACAGCACATTAGCGTACAATATAGAGAATGAAGTTAAATTGAAAAATAATTATAATATGGATATTTAAACACATTTTAGAAAATGGTGGCCCTTCATTTCGATACAGGCTTCAGTCCTTTTGTGCATATTATCGCACTATAGACTAATGTACCTAATTCCAATTACCAGTTTCGTCCTTCGTACGAGTAACTCATGTTGAAATAATTCTGTACCTACTCTATAAAAGAGTACCTTACGTACTGTAAATTCACTCTTCACTTCTGCCCGATCCGAAAAGATAAAATCACTCAGAAATGCTATCTACTGTCCGTTCAAGTGGTTTTGTCGCAGGGTTGTAGAAAGGGGGGGGGAAATCACGTGACAGTTAATTACTTAAGGAGGCCCTTTTATTTAAGTTATTTTAAACACTTGAATAATATTACGTAGACGTCCAATTCCTAACAGAAATTATTGTTTTCAGAAAAGAGCTAAGATAGCCCAGCTACTAGACTTTACAAAGGGGCGAACAGAAGCAGGTGGGGGAAACCGGGATGCGACATAGGGAAACGGACGACAGTACCCGTACGAAAATATGATTCAATATTGAAAGCTCTTTCGTCACTGGAAAACGCGAACATATTTCTGAAACGTACTATACTCAGTAACTCAGTACTGCTTACGCGCCCTCGGCTCTGTGTCGTGAACGGTTGGAAGTTTACTAGTAGAAGGGGTGGGAGTGAAGTACATTCAAAACTCAGGTACAATAAAAATTGAAGTAAAAATAAAATGATGTCCCTGTACAATTTGCTATAAGATTTAAGTCTGTCTATTGAACGGAATGAAATATGCTATAAATAGCAGTCAATCCTTAAATAATAATAATAATAATAATAATAATAATAATAATAATAATAATAATGGATTTATGTATTTCTTTACAATCCAAATGGACAAACACCGGGTGACAGTGGTAACTTAATTACAATAATTAGGCCTACAATTAATAATAATAGTTAAAATAATCTTATTAATAAGTAAACCTAATTGCCCAGTACAACCTACATCTGAGGCACTCAGAATACAAGTCCATAGAAACTTTTAGTGAGATATTCATTGTTTTAGAAAAAAATGGTTTTTAAGGAACCCGCAGGTTCATTGCCGCCCTCACAGAAGCCCGCCATCGCACAGTGGTCCGGATCGCTTAAAAGCTGGTCAAAAATCATTTTTTCAACTTCGATACAGAATCTTTAAGTCACATTTCAATAATTCTACAATACTTAACCTTAAAAAATCACAGGTCACTTATTAATAATAACATACAGGTTTCACGATATATTTGTTCAAAAGTGACATAAATCTAACTTGTGTAATTTTACCTTAGTGATGTGATTTTAAAAGAACCTTGATCAAGTTCTAAAATACATAAAAATAATAATAAATATTTTTATTATATAACGCTATATGTCTTTTACATTATACACACTAACACCTAAATTAATATTATGTTTTAGTGTTAATTAGAATTTTTTAAAGTTAAGTATTATTTTTAAAAAGGTACTTAAATATACAGAGAGTTTTAAAAAAATGTATAAATATGTACACTGTGAAACTTACACAGCTGTTAAGGGAAGCCTTCATTTAGGGAATGTTGAAGGTTTTATCTCCAAGGTTATCCAAGGGTAACCTCTACGAGCCCAAGACTATCCCTGCGCGCTGTTTCCTCAATTCTCATGTGCCATAACTGTGACAGCTCATAGTCATAACTCGCGTTCTGTTTACTTTCCATTTAAAAGGGGGTTCTTTCCAAGCTGACTGAAACACTAACTGTATTCAGTGGTTCAGGGTGTATTTATTGTGCAAGTGCAAAATTAATTTTTCTGTGAGTCGCCGTGAACTTCACCAAAATTAGACAACGGAGAAACGAATCGCGTAAGCAACAAGAAAACTATATCACGTTATATTTGACTAATAAATTTGAAATTACTACTGATTGTAGTGCTACAAAAAAACTTATACAATGTCATTACACTACATTTTTTTCTTCCGTATTATCAGCGATGGGTGAAGTGTGGTTATAGTGAAACAAATTTTTCAAACAGATGTTCTCGTTGGTTAGATCATGACATAATATTGCCTATTGAAAATATTTCATGTGTATCAACGCCGAAAAAGCATACCGATATTCCAAGCACATCGGGAAAGCTGGGTCGCGGTAGTCCTACAAAAGTATTTGGGGAATTACAGTAAGTGAAAGAAGTAAACGAAGAAAAGCAAAAGAAACGAGAGAAGATGTGTCTTCTGAAGAGCTCTCTTATGCTACAGTAATGAGTTTAAGGTCAAAAGTTGATGAAGCCGCAGCCAAATTGTTAAAAGAAGTAAGCAGAGGCAAAAGAATTCGTGATTATTGGAAGAAAGAAAAAAAGGAAAGTACTAGACTCACAAATGAAGAAGCTCTTTCATTAGTAATAGATTCAAATCTGTCCAGACATCAATATAAAACAATAAGAAAAATGGCAGTTACACATAACCATGATCTCTACCCCAGTTATCAATCCGTTTTAGAAGCTAAAAAAGAAACTTACCCCCAAGGCATACAAGTGACCGAAAATGAATGTGAGGTGAAATTACCGTCTCTGTTACATCATACAGCCTATAGAATCTTGAATATTTCACCTCTAAGTAACACG
Source organism: Periplaneta americana (assembly GCF_040183065.1). Lineage (NCBI taxonomy): Eukaryota > Metazoa > Arthropoda > Insecta > Blattodea > Blattidae > Periplaneta > Periplaneta americana. The sequence goes on along the minus strand of NC_091132.1, from coordinate 184,475,377 downwards.
GAGAAAAATTACATGTGGCATTCTAAATGGGGTTTTGACGGCAGCTCAGGTCATTCGCAATATAAACAGATATGGCATCAAAAAGAGAAAAGTGATGAAAATTTATTTCTTACGTCATTGGTTCCCCTGCGCTTGGTTGATACTGAAAGTGGAGATGTTGCAAGGAAGAATCCCCGTCCTTCATCAACTCGATTTTGCAGACCTATTCGTCTTCAGTGGGTACACGAGACAACAGAAATAGCCCAAGCAGAGAGAGAATATGTAGAAAATCAGATACAGGACTTGCAACCATTTACATTAGGTAACATCACAGTTCAGTTTTCGCTACTTTTAACTATGATAGACGGGAAAATATGCAATGCATTAGCCAAGTCATCCAGTATGAAGTGCTACATCTGTGGTGAAAAAATTTCACAAATGAATAATCTTGAATTTTTACAACAACAGTCAGAAGATACCTCCAATTTTGTCTTTGGATTATCAATTCTACATGCACATATAAGGTTTTTTAAATGCATACTACATATATCTTACCGGCTTGAATTAAAAAAATGGAAGGCAAATGTACGAGATGGAAGTCGAGAAATTATGAAGAAAAGAAAGAAAACTATTCAAGATGTATTTCGAAATAGATTAGGGCTTATTATAGATACACCGAAGCCTGGATATGGGACCACAAATGATGGGAACACGGCAAGAAGATTTTTCGAAAATACTAAAGAAGCATCTAAAATAACTGGAGTTGATTATGATTTAATTTCATTATTCAATGTGATTCTTACTACAATTTCGTGTTTTCAAAATATAAGTGAATCGCGATTCAATATATACTGCAGAAAGACCGCAGAGCTGTTCGTCAAATTATACCCATGGTATTATATGCCACCAACAGTGCACAAAATTCTTATTCAAGGGGCATCTATTGTAAAATCAGCTTTATTACCAATAGGAGAATTATCCGAGGAAGCAATGGAATCATTAAAGAAAACTGTTCGAAGATTTCGACAAGATCACACCAGAAAGACGTCAAGAATTACTACCAACTCTGACTTATTCCATAGACTGTTTCTTGCATCAGACTCTTTAATTTCCAACCTAGAGGCCGTATTCATAGACATTCTTAGCGCGGGCTTTCGGTGGATGATCAGCGTTTTTCGTATTCATAAACCAGTGTTAGCGATAGGATATGATTTGAATTCTGTACTAGTAACCAGTGGATAGCCCGGGCTAGCTTAGCGCGTGCTGCGAAATGTTTATGAATAGCACCCTAAGAGAACTCCACAAGAAGAAGAGAACACAGTTACCACTGCAAGTGCTCCAGTTACTCTCTCCACCTGAAGGGCCCAACAGCGAGGGCTCGGGAGATTTGATTCTGAGGACGAGTGATGGAGGAGGGGTCCGGTATAGATGTAAGTCGCTAAAATTCATTATATTTCTCATTTTAAACAATTATTTGTTGATTGGGCATGGTATAATGTAGATTGTAAGTAGAGAGATATTTTTGACCATGTTTTTTAATATTCGGACCACTGTGCATCGGTCCCTATCCTGTGCAAGATTAATCCAGTCTCTATCTTCACATCCCACCTCCCCTCAAATCCAGTTTAATATTATCCTCCCATCTACGTTTCGGAAACGCAAAGGTATTTTTCCCTCCGGCCTCCCAACTAACACTTTATATACATTTCTGAATTCCCCCATACGTGCTACATGCCCTGCCCATCTCAAACGTCTGGATTTAATGTTCCTAATTATGTCAGGTGAAGAATACAATGCGTGCAGTTCTGTGTTGTGTGACTTTCTCCATTCTCCTGTAACTTCATCCCTCTTAGCCCCAAATATTTTCCTAAGAACCTTATTCTCAAACACTTTTGATCTTTGTTCCTCTCTCAAAGTGAGAGTCCAAGTTTCACAACCATACAGAACAACCGATAATATAACTGTTTTATAAAATTCTAATTTTAAGATTTTTTGTCAGCAGACTAGATGACAAAAGCTTCTCAACCGAATAATAACAGGCATTTCCCATATTTATTCTGCGTTTAATTTCCTCCCGAGTGTCATTTATATTTGTTACTGTTGCTCCCAGATATTTGAAGAGAAAAAGGAATTGGTTGGGTCACTGACTGAGAAAAAACTGCCTACTGAAGGATGCACTGGAAAGAGTGGTAAACGGGAGAAGAGTTAAGGGCAGAAGAAGATATTAGATGATAGACGACATTAAGATAATGGATCATATAAGAAGACAAAGAGGAAGACGGAAAATATAAACGATTGGAGAAAGCTGGGTTTGCAGTGAAAGATCTGTCCTTGGGCAGAACACTAAATGAAATGAATTCCAACCTTAAGGGGAATGTCAGGTATTCAATGACGAATACTCGGTCTTATCTCGCCAAATATCACCTCGCTATCAACAATTCCAACGAAACTAAATAGCTTAGTACTTGATACAGCGTCCTTACGTAACAAACTAAAATAAACGACATTTGTAATATTTTAGTAAAATAATTCTAAATTGACGTTAGTTGTATGTATTCCAACGAAACTAAATAGTCTGGTACTTGATACTGCGTCTTTACGTAACAAACTAAAATAAACGACATTCATTTGTAATATTTTAGTAAAATAATTCTAAATTGACGTTAGTTGTAGGTATTCCAACGAAACTAAATAGTTTGGTACTTGATACAGCGTCCTTACGTAACAAACTAAAATAAACGACATTCATTTGTAATATTTTAGTAAAATAATTCTAAATTGACGTTAGTTGTAGGTATTCCAACGAAACTAAATAGTTTGGTACTTGATACAGCGTCCTTACGTAACAAACTAAAATAAACGACATTAATTTGTAATATTTTAGTAAAATAATTCTAAATTGGCGCTATTTGTATCTCTACAAGGGTGTTCCAACGAAACTAAATAGCCTAGTACTTGATACTGCATCCTTACAAACAACTAAGATAAACGACATTAATTTGTAATATTTTAGTAAAATAATTCTAAATTGACGTTATTTGTATCTCTACAAAGTGTGTTTGCATTTTATTACATTCACATAACACATAAGTTACTGGATTTTTGGTCGTTACAACCACTTCATACAGACACGAGCCGCCACTGCTGTCGACTTGGATATGATCCTTCCCTCACAGTTTTTCGTTGTCTGGAAAACGCGCTATTATTAGAAGTAGTTGAGGCAGTTGTGGTAGGGAGGAAGGAAGTAAGGAAGTATCTATTTTTGTTAAAAGGATTACATTTATATGTAATGCTATGGAAGTAATTTATTCTATACGAGAAATCGATAGTTTCAGTAATTTGTCCACTTCGATATCTCTAATCAGGATCGTCGTAAAGGTAAATGCAGTTTATTCGCAGCTGTGTTTGTGTACCGGAAGTATGATCACCAAAGCTCGGAACTTGGGGACTTGTGTCGTGTGCGTGAGTAAGGTTACAGGTACAACGTACACAAAGCTCACGCTGCAAGTGCTCAGGGACAGTCGTGTGTACTAAGAAAGTGGCCACAACTAATGACAGGAAGACGGACGAAGAAACTGTTATGTCGAAGCCAATGACATTCAGAGAATTAAAGGTAAACGGTCTGTTTGAGGAATTAGAAAATACGTGTTATTCGAATGGGTATTATAGAAGTTTGAAAATACATTTTTTTTAATCTTAGATACAGAATTTCGTGGAGAATTCGGAGGAGATACATAATTTTTTTCGAATGGAGAGTTTATATTTTGTAAGTTGTGCCACACACAAACTAGAGGCTGGAAACGAAATTCATTGAAAGGCATTGCAGTCCCTCAAATTGTAGAAAAGTCTGTCCATAGCCATGGATCGAAACGTAGAGGGGCTTGTCCTACTAGTGACACACTAATTGAAAACTATTTTCTAGAAAAAATTAGGATACACTTATCTTTCTCAGATACGAGATCAGCTAGCAACTGCTGAAAATCGAACAGAAAACAGTAACAGTGAAAACATTCCGTATTTTAAGTCTGCTACCGAAAAATCTTCGAATGTAGATAGTCATACACTGTAATAAAATGTACACAGCAGACCAGTAAATTTGATATATTTCTCATGTTTATTTTTATTATATATATGCTATGAAATCACGTGTTTCAACCTACCATAATATTATCAATATGTTGTTGCAGCCAGAAACCACTTTTGTTGCAGACCTGACAGTACCTCCGTGCTGGAAGCGGGAGTTTGTTGACATTGAAGTCCGGTCGCTTAGTCACGTGCAAAGACACAAGTCCCCAAGTTCCGAGCTTTGATGATCACGCTGTTCACTTAGACAGCAGCACTGGATTTTACCACGTGCTCCAGTTCCGTTGACAGACAGGCACTTAATGTACGTAAGTATAGGTTATAATGAACCTCGGTTAGGTAGACAGCATCCACGTCTTCCTTCTACACAGACTTTCAGCCCTGAAGTATTTCCAATACACACTTCTTCGTAGACCTTTGTTTCTCATGTCAGGTACAACAATTTTAAGTTTTTGCCAACGTTTTTTCAGACGTTTCCGTTCTTTTATAATCACGTTGTGACTGTTCAATTTCGTAATCATAAAGTACGTAGGATATAATAACAGTAATTTTAGTGTTCTGCCACCTCATTGAAACGGCACAGCTGAACCTGGCTGGAGTAGTAAGCAAGAATAATGGTCGATATGCCTAAAAACTATTTATTCTAACGAGATCTCGTTTGCTACTTCACATACTCTCCAGCATATCGATTCCACACCTCTCGAATTCTCTTTCTGACCATGTCAGAGACTGTCGCGAAATATCAAAATTCAAATTTAAATTAAAGAATCACATTCTAGTTCATGGAATTGCTTGTTAAACATCTGTCAGGTTGCGCAACTTCGGCTTAATCCATGACATAATGTTATTATAATTATTATACAGAGTGATTCACGAGGATTTACCGTCACTTACGTAGCTTATTTCCGAAGACATTTTGAGCAAAAAATGTCATATAAACATTTGTTCTAATCTGAATATTTTCAGAATTACACTAATTTGAAGTTGTTAGTAAAATACCTTTTTTCTTTAGTTTTAAGGGTAAAAGAATATTACAAATACAGAGTGAACTATTCAGAAGTATCGTTTCTTTAATTGGCTAGTGTTCTGAAGCTAAAAATGTGTTAATTGCTATATACAAATTTAGTTTTTCAAATTTTAACTAAAATTTACATCATTCTTACGCACTTATCACAAAAATTGTTACAAATCATACGACTTTAGAAACTTAATTCTTTAGGGCCGTATTCATAGACATTCTTAGCGCGGGCTTTCGGTGGATGATCAGCGAACTAAGGTTTTTCGTATTCATAAACCAGTGTTAGCGATATGATATGATATGAATCCTGTTTAGCACGCTCGTAGCGCGGGCTAGCGAAATGTCTATGAATAGCACCCTCACAGTTTAATTATGCACCCTAATGTACAGTCTTAAAGAATTTACAAGAGTGGCGTGATTTGTAACAATTTGTTGTGATAAATGCGTAAAAAAATGTATTTTTGAATAATTTCAAGGGAAAAATTGTTCCGGGGCCGGGTATCGATCCCGGGACCTCTGGTTGAACGTACCAGCGCTCTCCCAACTGAGCTACCCGGGAACTCCACCCGACACCGTCTCAAATTTTCCCTTTATATCCACACAACTCGCGTGGGCTGACGAAACGCCAGAGACCCACATCGAGTGCACACAAACTTTGTGTGGCTTGGAATTGTGGTTTTCTGTGAACGTACACAGTGACGTATATATTATGCAAATCTAGTCTTTGAGGTGAAGCTCCCTGTAAAGCAGATTTGAATAATTTCAAGGGAAAAATTGTTCCGGAGCCGGATATCGATCCCGGGACCTCTGGTTGAACGTACCAGCGCTCTCCCAACTGAGCTACCCGGGAACTCCACCCGACACCGTCTCAACTTTTCCCTTTATATCCACACAACTCGCGTGGGCTGACGAAACGCCAGAGACCCACATCGAGTGCACACAAACTCTATGTGACTTGGAATTGTGGTTTTCTGTTAACGTACACAGTAACGTATATATTATGCAAATATAGTCTTTCAGGTGAAGCTCCCTGTAAAGCAGATTTGAATAATTTCAAGGGAAAAATTGTTCCGGAACTCGATGCACTCGATGTGGGTCTCTGGCGTTTCGTCAGCCCACGCGAGTTGTGTGGAAAGTTGAGACGGTGTCGGGTGTAGTTCCCGGGTAGCTCAGTGGTAGAGCGCTGGTACGTTCAACCAGAGGTCCCGGGATCGATACCCGGCCCGGAACAATTTTTCCCTTGAAATTATTCAAATCTGCTTTACAGGAAGCTTCACCTGAAAAACTAGATTTGCACAAATGTAATTTTGTACTTAAAAATCGGGGGAAAAAAATCTGTACGAAGCAACTATGGAATTCACAACACATTTTTAGCTTCAGAATACTAGCTAATTAGATAAATTATACTTCTAAATAGTACATTCTCTATCTGTAATATTGTTTTACCCTTAAAACTAAAGAGTAATGGTATTTTACTAACAACTTCAAATTAGTGTAATTCTGAAAATGTTGAGATTAGGACAAATGTTTATATGACTTTTTTTGCTCAGAATGTCTTCGGGAATAAGCTCCGTAAGGGACGGTATAATACAGAGTGACTGACGAAGATTGTGCAATACTCTAGGATGTGATTTCTGACATCATTCTGATTTAAAAAGTTCATATATACATATGTCAAATTTTGAGTACTTTCGGATAAAATCACATTTCTTTCTTCCGTAACACACATTTTTGTGAACTCTCTCTCTCTCTCTCTCTCTCTCTCTCTGGACGACTGGAGCTGTATGGGTTACAATATTAAGGTAATCAGTTTTTTTATCTTATAAACAACTTCAGATGCATACTAATATAGAAATGTACAAAATTGTGTGAATAGCATTTAATTCTTAAAACTCCTTTAAACCTATAAAAAAATAAAGAAAAACTAACTCAATTTTAGTTTGTTTCTAAAAAATTCCATATGCCTGGATTTGTCATATTCCTTCAATTTCCTATAATTCACTGTAAGTTATTGGCGCTGTACATGTCTGTATAGTTTGGCTGATGAATTGCTTATGCTTGTAATTTGAAGTACTTTGCATGATATGTATTATACATTTCTGCATATCTCAACTGATTGAATTGTTTATGACTTTAAATTGAATTAACTTACTTGCTACGTATTATACAGGGTGTTTCCGAGGTGGTGTTACAAACTTTCAGGGATGATGGCGAAGGCCACATGTATCAATTTTAGACCGGGAACCCTGGTCCAGAAATGACCGAGTCGAAAGTTACAAGCAAAAATAGTTCTGTGGAAATGAAATAATTTTATTCCTCTGTACATCTTATTTATGTGAATTTATCTGTACATCTTACACATACTGTATTCATCTGACGTTGTTTACGTTGTCTACTTACAGTATTCCATTCAGTGCGCTGTCTGAGGGATGGGGACAGGAAACTACACTAAAGCAATGCAGATAGCGTAATGTGTAACGACATGGTCGGTCCTGATATGCACGTCTGTAGACAGCAGTGTATGTGTACAAGTTGCAGTGTCCAGTCGATCAGTCCTAGTGAAATGGAGGAGTACACGAGAGCGGAATAAGCAGACCTGATTTTCGAATACGGATGAGCCAATGGGAACAGTAGACAAGCTCACAGATTGTATCGGGCTAAGTACCCACATAGGAGACATCCGGCCCATACCATCTTTCGACGACTGTTCCAAAAGTTAAGGGAAGGAGGGCACGTGGTGCCAAATTACAATTTCATTTCCACACAACTATTTTTGCTTATAACTTTCGACTCAGTCATTTCCGGACCATGGTTCCTCATCTCAAATTGATACATGTGCCCTTCGCCATCATCCCTGAAAGTTTGTAACACCACCTCGGAAACATCCTGTATTTTATAGCTCAACTGATGAATAATCGTTTTGGGTTTGTAAATTTAATAATCTGATTGGCTATTTATTGTATATTTTTAGTAGAGCCATCGATGTAGCTCAGTCGGCAGACTCGCTGGGCTGCTGATCCGGAGCTGCGCTCGGGCTTGGTTGGATCTCGCGTGAGATCTCATTGAATGGTTTCTTCCGAGGTTTTCCCCAGCCGTGGGACTGATGCCGGGTGGTCTATGGCGAGTCCTCGGCCTCACTTCATTTCACCCCCGCTTTGTCTGGTTGAGTTTTTTTCCGAGGTTTTCCCCCAACGATAAGGCAAATGCCAGGTAGTCTTTTGGTGAATCCTCGGGCCTCACCTCATCCTCACTACATCTCGCCAAAAAATTGTAAAAAAAATGGTAGAAAATTGCAAAATTGTAAAAAATTGTATTAGTAGTATTAGTATTTATTTATTTAACCTGGTAGAAATAAGGCCGTCAGGCCTTCTCTGCCCCTCTCTGTAATTGTAATCTTGTAAAATTTTGACTTGTTCCACATCTTAAAGCTTAATTGCTAATGTAAGATCTATGGAATGTAATAAATGAAATGAAAAAAAAAAATGAAAAGTGATATGTAATTTATACTGATCACTGGACATGTGACATTTCTGCACCACTTGAAAGTCCTCCTATATATGAATATTACAACCATATGAAAAACTGAATTTGAGAAAAACTGTGATTTGTGAGGTTTCTATAATTCACGATTCAAATTTCATCACAACAGGACAGGAGGTCGAACCCGGACCACCTGAATGGAAGACCAGTGCACATATCCCAAAGACTTCACCGGTGTTGGATTAGTGGTGAAAGTCCACATACATTGATATAAGTATTAATCGTACGTGGCTAGTGTTGTCAAGCACAAAATTGGAAAACCTTTGAGAAGAGGCGAAAATGTGAAAGTTCTTAATCAGCTGCACTGAGTACTGCGTTGGACTATTTTACAAGGCAGTGCAGATACTTGTCATATCGTTCATGAAAGCATTGCCTTTCATCGCGTCAATACTGTCGCTTTCGTTTGCGGATGGAAACAAAGTATGTTCTTGGGTATACAGTATCATGACTGAGAAGAATTTTTATGCAAATCCTTTATTCTGTCATTGTTTAAAATATTTAAGAAACGAGTGATAACTGTACAAAATATAGTGAAACTAGGTGTTACTGTAATGACAGATATGAGAGGCAAACACTCCAATAGACCTCACAAGATTCTAGATGTTTATGTTAGGTTATTAGATCACTTAAAGTGGTACAGTGTTTGTAAGCCTATATTCAAGGTACTTTCAGTTAAAATGATGGCGTGAAACAAGTGGGATTAATTATGTTTAATGTTCTGATAAAAATTTAATATATATATATATATACATATACAGGGTGTTTCAAAATACGGGGCATAATTTCAGGCATTTATTTCCCACATGTAGACAATCAAAATAGTTCATTACAACATGTGTCCGGAAATGCTTTATTTCCGAGTTATGGCCTTCACAACATTGAAATCCACCGGAACGTTTTTCTTTCCGCAGGTCGTTGCCGTCAAAGGAGACATTAAGAGGGCACTCTGACAGTTCATTCCGAGGCGAAGAAGACATTCAGTGTTGTGTAGCCGTTAGACTGTGCGACATGTATTCAAATCAAGAGTGACAGAGATACACTTCATGTACGGTAAGGCGGACGGCAATGCTGCGCTGGCTCGTCGTTTGTACCAGGAGAGGTACCCACAGCGACAATGTCCAGATCGGAAGACATTCCATTACCGTCTGTGCGAGTATGGAAAATTTAACTCTCCTGGTTTGGGAAGGGGACGACCAAGATCTACAACTCCAAAAGTACAGGAGGAGATTCTGGAGGCTGTGAACATGACTCCTCCTATCAGCACACGAAGGGTAGCGTTGCAAGTCAATGTTCCTCATACGACTGTCTGGAGACTGTTGAAAGAGTATCAATTGTACCCTTATCATTTGCAACGTGTACAGGCCCTGTCACCAGCAGATTACCCTGCACGAGTTAGGTTCTGTCAGTGGTTCTTGCAGCAGTGTGGTGTAAATCCGAACTTTCCTGCCTTAGTATTATTTACAGATGAAGCACAGTTCACACGAGATGGCATAACAAATTTCCACAATCAGCATGTATGGGCGTATGAAAACCCACGTACAACTGTTCCATCTCATCACCAGGTGCGGTTCTCCCTCAACATGTGGGCCGGTATCATTGGTGATCGATTAGTTGGACCCCATGTGCTTGTAAACAGACTTACGGGGCAGGCGTACACAAACTTCCTGGAAAACACCATACCTCATGTTTTAGAAGACACTCCACTGATCAATCGTCAATCTTGCATGATGGCGCTCCTGCACTCTTCAGTCGTACGGCTCGCCGGTACTTGGATCGAAGGTTTCCTGATCGATGGATGGGTAGAGGTGGCTCAATTGCTTGGCCTCCACGCTCACCTGATCTGAACCCTCTCGATTTCTACTTGTGGGGCCATTTAAAATCATTGGTTTATTCGTCTCCAGTGCCTGATTTGGAATCCCTTCGGAATCGAATTGTGGCATGTTCTGAGGACATACGCAATACTCCTGGAGTTTGGGATCGTGTTCGCAGGGGAATGAGACATCGATGTGAGGTCTGTATTCAAGCAGGAGGTGGACATTTTGAACATCTTCTGTAATGACAACGACCTGCGGAAAGAAAAACGTTCCGGTGAATTTCAATGTTGTGAAGGCCATAACTCGGAAATGAAGCATTTCCGGACACATGTTGTAATGAACTATTTTGATTGTCTACATGTGGGAAATACATACCTGAAATTATGCCCCGTATTTTTAAACACCCTGTATGTATATATATATATATATATATATATATATATATATATATATATATATATATATATATATAGTACTACACGCAATAGTTTTATTTCCATATTTTATAAACTTTATAATTCTTTACCATTGCATATAAGAAACACGTCATATTTTACTTTCAGAAGGTTGGTGAGGACATTGATGGCAAATCCAATCTACAGTGTCAATGATTTTAGCAATATTACGTTTTAGATACTATTTGTTTTAACCTCGTGTAATTGACAAATCTGTACATTTAAACCTGATTTTATACTATTTCTTTTAAAACTTTTAACCTGTTTTTGTGATTATCTGGTGAGTGTATATTTATTTTTCATTTTATTTTTACATTTATTCATATTCTAGTAGCCATGTATTATACACACACACACACACACACACACACACACACACATATATATATATATATATATATATATATATATATATATCTACTCTGACGTTGTCTATGGCTGTAAATCGCTGAATGACATTAAATTCATCTATCTATCTATCTATCTATCTATCTATCTATCTATCTATCTATCTATCTATCTATCTATCTATCTATCTATCTATCTATCTATCTATCTATCTACCTACCTACCTACCTACCTACCTACCTACCTACCTACCTACCTACCTACATACATACATACATACATACATACATACATACATACATAGGCCTACATATATATATATATATTGTAGAACATACATTACAATTATCTTCATTATTGTAGTATAGACTTACAGTATATCTAGCCTTTCCTATAGAAATATAGAAAGTTAACAGTATTGCAGTATTTTCAACCCTCTTCTATGGAAGGGCGTAATTAAAGAAAATTGAATACTTCGTTCTCGTACAATATTTAAACATTAACCATGGAACTCATTGTAATCACAAGAGAACGTATTACCCTAGAATATATATGAATACTGTCATATTCCAGCAAGAGATGCGGAGTACAGATAGTTTTTGTTTATTATCTCAAAACTATGTTTTCTGAGTTACGCCCTTCTTCCAGCTAACCCCCTCAATTATTACAGAATGCGAATTGTTATAAACGTGAAAACATAATTTACTTTCTCCTACATAAGGCCTGAAGAGAAAGAGAAAGATTAGAAATGTTCTCCCACTTCATTGTCACCAAAACAGTTGCCACTTTACCATATAGCACTTCACTGACTCTTCATCTGTAAAAAGGGCTGTTTGCTTTTAACTAGCTGTAAACATCTCTCATAAGAAGCTCTCACTCTCCATTAATACGGTATGCTACTGGTTAAGAAAGATTTTTCTTTTTGTTTGGTCAAGCTCAGATTTCAAATCCTTCACCACAGAAATCTTTGTAGGCTAACTCCTTGAAGAGGATCGTATTTTGCTTTATGAACAGTCCAGAGTTAATCGCAATATCTGGTAAGCAACAGGGATCTCGATATGGAAGGTCCTGTAAAGATTATATTTCATACTAGGTAAGACAAAATGCTCAGAAAGCAATTGAATTTAACAAAACCGCTTTATGTGTATGCTTTATACAGGGTGATTCAAAACTTATGTTACAGATGTGGATCGGACCTCGGCATAGCTCAGATAGTAAGAACACTCAGCGCGCCACGCTGAGGGTCCTGAGTTCGTTTCCCGGTGCCAAAACGAATTTTTCTCCATTGATAAGTCGTTGAGAAGGCCAAATAATTTCAGGTTTCACAACAATACAGAACAACCGGTAATATAACTGTTTTATAAATTCTTTCAGTTTTTTTAGAACAGACGGAATAATAAAAGCTTCTCAACCGAACCCATATTTATTCTACGTTTAATTTCCTCCAGAGTGTCATTTATATTTGTTACTGTTGCTCCAAGATATTTGAATTTTTCCACCTCTTCAAAGGATAAGTTTCCAATTTTTATATTTCCGTTTCGTATTAAGTTCTGTAACGAGACATAATCATATAGGCCTACTTTGTCTTTTCAGGATTTACTTCAAAACCTATCGCTTTACTTGCTTCAAGTAAAATTTCCGTATTATCCCTACATACAACCCGTTCAATTCCAAACCCTCTCTGTTATCCTGGACTTTCCTAATGGCATATTCTAGAGCAAAGTTAAAAAGTAAAGGTGATAGTGCATCTCCTTGCTTTAACCCACAGTGAATCGGAAAAGCATGTGACAGAAACTGGCCTATACGGACTCTGCTGTATGTTTCACTCACACATTTTAATTAATCGAAATAGTTTCTTAAAAATACTAAATTCAATCAGAATATAGCTTCACCCCTCTTAGCCCCAAATATTTTCCTAAACATCTTTAACCTCTGTTCCTCTCTCAAAGTGAGAGTCCAAGTTTCACAACCATAAAGAACAACCGGTAATATAACTGTTTATAAATTCTAACTTGACGTTTTTTGAAAGCAGACTGGATGACAAAAGTTTCTGAACCGCATTTCCCATATTTACTGTACGTTTAATTTCCTCTCGAGTGTCATTTATATTTGTGAATATTGCTCCAAGTTATTTTAATTTTTCCACCATTTCAAATGATAAATTTCCAATTGTTATATTTTCTTTTGGTAGGTACTATGTTTTGGTCACGAGACATAATCATATACTTTGTCTTTTCGGGATTTACTTCCAAACCTATCGCTTTACTTGCTTCAAGTAAAATGCTAGTGTTTTCCATAATCGTCTGTGCATTTTTGGTTAAGTATTAGTTGTAGAAATATTAATAGGGGAAAATATTCTGAAAAATATGAAAAACAATGTAAAGACATTTATGAAATATTAAAGTTTTATTGAAACATTATGAATTATGAACATTTTTGGCGTTATCTGTATTCTACGTGATTCTGCACATTGTGGAAATCTTTGCTTTCATACCGTAAGCGGGAAAGGTTCAGAATATTATGAAATGTCATGGTTTGTCACTATTAATAACGAACATAATATTATATACAAACAGCGTTATTCGAGTTAATAAAACCATTGTGGGTACCATAACAGCTGAGAAGAGAATACTATTTAAATTAATTATGAAATAATGATGACTGCTCTTCTTTCTTCCAGGTGGAAATCAGTCTAGAAATTTTCTCGGTAATTTCTGCTCTGGAATTTGCCTTACATGCCCAAACCATTGTAATTGTTTGCCCACGTAACTCTTTCACCTCCAATAGCTTGTGAAATATTTCAGATATACACAAACCGTGTTAATTATGTAAGTCTGTGCGGCTTACAGCTGTTTCGGTGCTTCATCACACCATCCTCAGAGCCTACTAGATCTCAGCGTCATCTCGTACTTCTCTGCCTGTTATGTGGGTGCGTTTGATTGTTGAAAAGTGGAGTCAAATAGTGTGTGCACTGAAATTGATCTGTGTGTTTTAGTGTGTTTGTATATTTCGTATTGTTCTAGTGTGTTGAATTTTTGGTTTTTGGGTTGTATGTGTAGGATTTCCATGCCCGCATTTATATTATTGTATGTATGGTTAGCATGGGTTATGTGATCGGCGTATGTAGATGTATTGTGTCCTCTGGTTATTGCTTTAATGTGTTCTTTGTAGCGTGTTTGGAATGATCTGCCTGTCTGTCCAATGTAGAACTTATCGCAACTATTACATGTGAGTTTGTATACACCTGTGTGGTCGTATTTATTTGTTTGTGTTTTTTGTGTGTTGAGGTGTCTTTGTAGTGTGTTTTCTGTTATGTATGCTATGTTGTATTTCTGCTTTCTGAATGAAGATGCGATCTTATGTGTGCTTTTGTTTTCATATGTTAGTGTGATGTAATTCTTGTGTTCTTGTGTTTGTGTTGTGTTTTTGTGTTTGTTAAGTTTTTGTTTTGTCTTTCTTATGATGTCTATTATGTTTGGATTGTAACCGTTTTCTTGTGCTATGTATTTGATTGTGTTCACTTCTTCATTGTAGTGTTGTTGGCTCATGGGTATGTTGAGTAATCTGTGTACCATTGTCCTGAATGCAGCATGTTTGTATTGTGTGGGGTGATTAGATGTGTTGTGTATGTGTGTGGTGGTGGTGGTTGGTTTTCTGTATATTTTGAAGGTGTGTTTGTTATCAATTTGATCAATTTCAGAACACACACACTATTTGACTCCACTTTTCAACAATCAAACGCACCCACACAACAGGCAGAGAAGTACGAGATGACGCCGAGATCTAGTAGGCTCTGAGGATGGTGTGATGAAGCATCGAAACAGCTTCAAGCCGCACAGACTTACATAATTAACACGAGTAAGTCCGCTAGTTAATCAGTTACTTATATTCAAGTGTTAAAAGTAGTATACGCAAGATTCAAAAGGGATTATCACGACAATTACAATTTAAATTACATCGAAGGGACATCTGATGCACGTAATGTATTTTTTTTTTTTTGTACATGAAATAATTTTCAAGATATTAGAGTCAATTTTCTTTTTAAATGAGAACCAACTACGTTTTATGTTGCAAATGTTGCGTTAGTTCTCTAATAACAACTGACTACTTTATCGACTGTTTGAATATCACCGGTAAGAGTAAACAGAAACAATGTCTGACCAAGGATCGAACAGTAGGAGGAAAATTCTGACTAGATTTGTGCGTAAATTAAATCATAATACACTGTACATTTTAATACTATGGAAATGTTGAACATGGTGAAGTGAGACATAAAAGTGGTGTGCAATAATAGTACATTATGCAACGAGCCTATAATGACAGTAATTAAGAATCGAGTATGGATATTTATGAAATGAGCGCAAGCGAGTTTCATACGACTTTTTATGCTCGACCATATTTCTAACTTGAAATTACCGGTATTCAGATGTATACATTTTATTTGTAACTGACAAGATCGGAAGTGACCTTGCTCTAGGTCGTGAATTGTGAGATGTGCGCAGACGCGAAAGTATTGATTTTTTCCGAGGAACAATAATGTCATTGACCTTGACGTAGTCCCGTTAAACTTGATAATATTATAACCTTGATTATTGAATTCGACATTGAAAAACGAGATGACAAATTGAATTTATTTGAATATTATTTACAATTAACGCTAATTATTATAGTAACAGAACATAACCTTCTGCGACAGTATTGGATTTCCAGCCTCCGTGACTTTTCGCTAATTCTCTTTCGATTGCATATCCGAGAATAATCGATACTTGCGGTTTTATAACGGTACAAAGCTGACATCTCATTGGCTGAACACATGTAAGCTGAGTTATCATTGGCTGAAGACCTGTACTTTAATGAGTAGGTGTACTTTAATGACATGCATTACAGGACTGCTACCAGATGTATATTTCGGCATGGTCGAGCATAAAAAATAAACAATTATTCTCAAAAAAACGAAACACAAAATCTCCGGTGTGCAATCAGATTTCTCGCCGATGTCTTATCGTTCAGTTTTCCAGTACAGAACTGAAGAAATACGGGTTGTATTGGTAGTGTACAGTACTGTAGATGTGTTCGATATTCAATTGTCAACATTATAAGGAAGGGTGCGTCAGACATTGCGTAGTAGGACCATGACAATAAGGACAATGACAAGGACCACGATAAGGATTACAAGGACCAAGATAAGGATGACGACAAGGATCACAAGAGCCCCGGTAAGGATCTCGACAAAGACCCCAAGTACCACGATAAGGGTCACGACAAGGATCATAAAAAGATCAACGGCAAGGACCGTAAAAAAGTCCACGACAAGGACCAAAAAACAGACCATGACAAGGGTCACAACGTGCTTGTCCATGGTCCATGTTCTGATACTTGTCGTGGTCCGGGTAATGATCATTATCGTGGTACTTGTCGTAGTCCTTATAGTCATCTTCGTTTTCTTTGTCATGGTCCTCCTGGTTGTATTAAGTCATCTTAAATCAAAATAATATTGTTTTCCCAATTTAACAAGTGAGTTTCGTGTCGCATAGTATCTTAAAAATAAAAATTAATAAACTTAGAAAGCATGATGGAAATATTCAGATTGTCAATGAATATAGATAAACACAATATAATATTTGTTACTCAGTCAAATGACAAATCAATGTAAAACAATGACTTATATTATATGGTCATTAAGTTTTATATACATGAGCTACAAATTGCAAACGTTTTCGCCCATTCAGGCATCTTCAGGCACAATTATACAAAATCTCAATATCAAACTGTGTAGCCATTACATTGGTGGTAGATAAACTGTTTAAGATTAATGATGTACAAAACATCTCCATAATTCAAAATGTAATATTACAAGTCATAAAATTAAAATAATGTTAAAAACCACGTATGGCGAAGTGTATCAACATCGGTTAAAAACGCAGTAATCGTAGATTATGAAACGACGGTTAAACAGTAACAGTAAAATGTAATTTGTGTGCACCATTCATAATCACAGATTCCTTAAACATGGCTAGCTGACACCTCATTTAACCAGAGTAAAGTCTATGCTGGTGTACTGTTTCTACAAAATGACCAAAGGAAAGCATCCATACCGCTGTAAAGATAATAGTCAACGTCTAAAAATGACTGCGCTCACTCCGTTCTACATCGAAATGAACGTGTCCTACATTTTCGCTTTGCATTTGTTTGCCTTTGGGCGCTGTTATATTTGCGAGTTGCATTTCTTTGCTGTTAGGTTAAAATCGTACAAATTAGAAAATTGAACGCAAAAATGATTATATCCCAATGTGTGGTTGAAGTGTCGCTAGACTTAATTACTAGAATTTAAATATATTATATAAAAAGATGGAATATCTATAAAGGAAAAGGATGCAGAAGATTAATAGGAATGTGTATACGATCAAGCACCTCATTTACACGAGGGAACTGTTCATTATCCTAAGATCCATAAATAACCTCTCTTTGTTCAGCCAGTGACATAGAGAAAGAGATATTCGAGTATTCCCTCTTAAAATACAGAAAATATCAGTTACATAGAATCGTAATACAAGCAGCCGAACCATAGGAGAAATATGACTTTTTGTGTTATTTCAAGTGATCCATTTGTAGATTTTGATAAACGAAATCCCTCCTGAAATTTTCTGTCACCTAATTCCTCGTAAGAATTCTCTCTTTCCACTATAGAAACTTCACGCTCACGCTCTATCCAAGTAATTCAAGTACTGTATAATAATAATCGTCTTCGAAATAAACACCTGTGGCTCTGGCCGCCATTTTGCTTTACTTGCTCTACTAATCACTGGTTATCTCTTTTAACCGCTCGAATATGGGCGGTTAGAGATTACTGTGGTTAACCTCCTATTCAAGTCGTAACCAAGGTCGATCCACTGTAAAAATGCTTAACCAGAGGTTAGGTGACAATTTTAACCGGTGGTTACACTAACTGACGTTGATGCACGTGGACAGTAGTGTTGTAATTAAACTTCATAATATTCTGTGGAACTCTTGTTCAGTAGAGTCCAATGAGTGATGAATTATGTGTCGTTTGAACGTGGAAACTGTATAGATCACTATAAAACATCCTATGTTTGAAGTAGTTATGTAGACTTGAGACGACCTGCTGCTGTTGGAACTGTGTCAAACGACACATAATTCATCACTCATTGGACTCTACTGAACAAGAGTTCCACAGAATATTATGAAGTTTAATTACAACACTACGTGGTTTTTAACATTATTTTAATTTCATGACTTGTAATATTACATTTTAATTATGGAGATGTTTTGTACATCATTAATCTTAAACAGTTTATCTACCACCAATGTAATGGCTACACAGTTTGATATTGAGATATTGTATAATTGTGCCTGAAGATGCCTGAATGGGCGAAAATGTTTGCAATTTGTAATTGATGTATATAAAACTTAATGACCATATAATATAAGTCATTATTTTACATTGATTTGTCACTTGACTGAGTAACAAATATTATATTGTGTTTATCTATAAAAATTAATAGTTCGAAAAACCAAACTACAGACTAATTGATGACACATTTCGTGCTAAATATCCGAGTGGATACATTAATATCGCGCTAGACCTAGAAGTTTCACCAGTTGTACACTCAATTTCTCCAGTCGCAACTACATTTCCGAAATTTCTTTCTTTCTTGCAAATGCTGCATCGAAAGCTGCGTTCCAGAAATTGATTCCAATAACATCTACTCGCGAAACAAAATTCGGAAGTGATCGTGGCCTATTTGAAGTGTTTCATAACGGTGACTGAACCCCGGACGTTGAGGATGCGAAGCCATCACGCAACGGGGTCACCTCAAAACTAGCGCGACGGTAGCCCCAGGATAAGCACAGTGTTGCCAACTTCAAATACGGTCTGCATACATAAGTTTATTGAACTGTCTATGGAGGTTACTTAGCATGTGACAACAGAATGAAGTCGTAGGGGTACGCAAAGGTGCTGCCCAGAAAGTATCTCTGGTGGGTGCGCCAAACCACGAACCCTCAAGAACTTACATGGGCTCAATGCGCTCCCTTGAGTTTTAACATGAACGAGGAACGACTGGTAAATTTTGCTTGGAGCAACCCTGGCTTATTGTACTAAAATTTAGGAAGACTGATTATTCCGAAGTGGAGGCAAGAAAATAAATGAACTCTTAGAAGTATTACACAGAACGAGTAAACCCTAAGGAACCAGCACTACCGTCTATCGGCACTCAGTCTGAAGAGCACGTCGACAACATTCTTGCCACAACACGACACTATACCCTGGCAAATAATCTTTCACGTACTTAATGGCTTTTAAGGAACCCGGACGTTCTTTACCGCCCTCACATAAGCCCGCCATTGGTCCCTATCCTGAGCAAGATTAATCCAGTCTCTACCATCATATCCCACCTCCCTCAAATCCATTTTAATATTATCTTCCCATCTACGTCTCGGCCTCCCCAAAGGTATTTTTCTCTCCGGTCTCCCAACTAACACTCTATATGCATTTCTGGATTCGCCCATAAGTGCTACATGCCCTGCCCATCTCAAACGTCTGGATTTTAAGTTCCTAATTATATCAGGTGAAGAATACAATGCGTGCAGTTCTGCGTTGTGTAACTTTCTCCACTCTCCTGTAACTTCATCCCTCTCAGCCCCAAATATTTTCCTAAGCACCTTATTCTCAAACACTCTTAACTCTGTTCCTCTCTCAAAGTGAGAGTCCAAGTTTCACAGCCATAAAGAACAACCGGTAATATAACTGTTTTATGAATTCTAATTTTCAGATTTTTGACAGCAGACTGGATGATAAAAGCTTAAATGTTAAGTTTTATTTAACGACGCTCGCAACTGCAGAGGTTATATCAGCCTCGCCGGATGTGCCGGAATTTTGTCCCGCAGGAATTCTTTTATATGCCAGTAAATCTACTGACATGAGCCTGACACTTAAATGCCATCGACCTGGCCCAGGGTCGAACCCGCAACCTTGGGCATAGAAGGCCAGCGCTATACCAACTCGCCAACCAGGTCGACGATAAAAGCTTCTCAACCGAATAATAACACGCATTTCCCATATTTAGTCTGTGTTTAATTTCCTCCCGAGTATCATTTATATTTGTTACTGTTGCTCCCAGGTATTTGAATTTTTCCACCCCTTCAAAGGATAAATTTCCAATTTTTATATTTCAATTTCGTACAATATTCTGGTCACGAGACATAATCATATACTTTCTCTTTTTGGGATTTACTTGCAAACCTATCTCTTTACTTGCTTCAAGTAAAATTCCCGTATTTTCCATAATCGTTTGTGGATTTTCTCCTAACATATTCACGTCATCCGCATAGACAAGCAGCTGATGTAACCCGTTTAATTCCAAACCCTCTCTGTTATCCTGGACTTCCTTAATGGCATACTCTAGAGCAAAGTTAAAAAGTAAAGGTGATGGTGCATCTCCTTGCTTTAGCCCACAGTGAATTGGAAACGCATCTGACAGAAACTGACCTATAGGAACTCTGCTGTACGTTTCACTGAGACACATTTTAATTAATCGAACTAGTTTCTTGTGAATACCAAATTCAATATGAATATCATATCAAATTTCTCTCTTAACCGAGTCATATGCCTTTTTGAAATCTATGAATAACTGATGCACTGTACCCTTATACTCCCATTTTCTCCATTATCTGTCGAATACAAAATATCTTATCAATAGTTGATATATTACACCTAAAACCACACTGATGATCTCCAATAACTTCATCTTTCACGTAACTAAAAAATTATTTAAGTAAATGAAGATAATCTTACCTGAACTTTAGGGCAGTTGCTCAAAATATATTCCATTACTTTCTATAGAGCGTCCTGTAAGGAGGGGGGGGGGGGGGGTCGGGGTAATTTGGGCACTTACAATTTTTTTGAGTAAAACTCTACCTAATCTTCAAACATATGGCAATTTAATATATATCGTCTATTTTACAATTGTCTATAATGAAGTGTTAAAAATTTCTGTTGATCACATTGATACTGCCAGGCAAAAAAAAATATTTACCATTGTATGAAATAACACATAACATTCAAAGCAATATAGTTGGGGGACCAGCTGTGATACAGTAACCAAATTCATGCATATGTGTAATTACATAACATATGATAAGAACATGTTTCTAATAAATCTAGTAATATATCATTAATAGTTTGTTAGTAAATTACAATTTAAAAACGTGGAGTAATTTGAGTATAATTATAGGTTAATTATTGGTAACTAACTTAGTTTTCGTTCCATGTGTCATGTACACATTATTATAGATTTGTGAAAGACAAATTCGTAGTGCTTTTTGTCCCTGATTTTAATGGGAGATATTTAAATTTACAAAATAAGCCTTATCAACAACTTAAGTATTAACTGAAATTTTTTATCTTGTTAGGTCTAATTAAAATTTTTAAATGCCTACCTAACCTCTACTTCTGGTCTAAGAGACATACATTAATCTATGGTTGGAATAATTCGATTTTATAAAGACTTTAAAGCATGTCTTAGTTCAATAATATACATTATACTCAAATTTCCCCATCTATAAAGTATATTGAGTATAGTTACACCTAGGGTTATTATTATAAGAAGAGGCCACCTTATTTAAAAATGCAATAAAATCATTCTAAAAGGTCACACTGCTAACATACAAAAACTGACTGAAAAATTTTATCATGGTAAAAGGCTATGGGATTCCAACCTTAAAAATGGCTATTCTTATACCAAAATTACCCCAACTCATCTTATTTATTTGGTTTAAGGGGACCACAGGTGAAATTTTGGTAATTTTTTTGTGTGAAAAATGCATCAACAATTTATTTATACTTTGAATAATTTTCAATCCCTTGCGGTGCTTGTAAGCATAAAAATTACGTCATATTTAAATAGCTGCACCCATGAATTTGAATTGCATGCAAACTTTACCAGCTATTTTCTCATGTTTTTTTCCCCCCAGCACATTTTGTCGGGGGGGGGGGCTTCAGGAGTAGTACCCTCGTGCCATGGCACTGCCTAAATAAATTGTAATTATATCTTATTTTAAACTGTACATTCAGAGCAATATAAGTTCACAAATTTGATAAAAAAAATATGGGTTTTCCATGGACTGATTCGAACAGAACACCAATTTGAATTACCGCATCGTGTCAGAGATAATAATGCCGTTCACCCTCTCATGTGCTGCTGTATAGCTGTACATATTATAATCTGTCATTCGAGCCAGCTGCCAACCAGCTCTCTAAGGGTACAGAGGTGTGAAAATTATTAGAATAATCTTAATTTTAAATGTTTTTTAATAGTTCCTTCACAAATATTCATTGAATTGATGAATATTGGTATATAATATTACTATACTGATGTAGGAATATTTACTACTAACAATGCCGGAAAGCATTGTTGTACATTGGTATTTTTCTTATTTTACAATTGTTATGGGAATTCAGAAATTATTATATTATGTTGGCAGAATTTGAAAAATAAAACATTAATTAAGAAAGGCTTTAAACAAATTGTTCTTTCCGTTTACATTGTTGTGAAGGTTCAAATGAACGTATACATCTGTTTTGTTTATATAATTTTTTATGTTTCCAATTCCGCCAACATAATATAATAATTTCTAAATTCCCATAACAATTGTAAAATAAGAAGAATACCAATGTACAACAATGCTTTCCGGCATTGTTAGTAGTAAATATATCCTACATCAGTATAGTAATATATACCAATATTCATCAATTCAATTAATATTTTTGAAGGAACTATTAAAAAACCTTTAAAATTAAGATTATTCTAATAATTTTCAAACCTCTGTATGTGCAGAAGTGTTTTGTAATCCATTCAATGGAGCTTAACGGAGGTGTAACGGCCAGGGGTAAGGTCTTATCCGTGCCATTCAGTTGACAACTCAATTCGAGGTGGCAGCACTAAATAAGGGATATTTGTTCCATGCTAGGACTAACTTTCTTGCTGGGAAATACGTTATTCAAATGAGTGTGAGCAAAACCGTACAATATCTGGCATCATAATATATGCATATAATTGTGCTGTATTGATGAGAAACAATAAAATAAATATTCTATTACAAAATCCACTTTCTACATCATGTGAGGGTAAACAGAAAGTAAATACATACTGAAAAGATTAACTAAATTTGAACATAAACACAGGAAAGGTACTAAAATGTTAAAAAAAAAAAAGCAAATTGATTTGTTGATGTGATATTAAAAATTCTTTCTTCTGTTTTTCTTGTATGCTTTTTGGTTGTAACTGGTATTAGTCTAAGAAAGGTGTGTTTGATTTAGTTTACATCTCGAAGCAAGTTTCCCAATTTCAGCCAGAAAGTCATTGAAGTCTTTGCTGAAAATGACGGGAAAATAGAATTCAAGTATACAACTGTTTACAAAACTTCAAGCTTTCGTGAATTTATTATATTATTTTATTACAAAGTCTACCATTATTACTCTATTATTATTTTGTATAAAATATTCACGATATAAAACAATACATTATTGTTACTTTTCGTTAATAACTTGAATGTCCTGGCACTGCTCAGAAAAAGTGCCTTCAGCCGCCATTGCATTTTGTCATGTTCGAAGTAGTTATTTTGATGTTATGAACATGAAATTTTTAATGCATGTTCTATATACTGTGGTCACCGAAACACAATATCATTTTTGATAAAGTAAATACTTTCGATATTAAAAAATAAAACATATTTAGTAAACACTAAAAATTGAAAGTTTGAAGTTGCAAAGGTACTTTTTTAAAATAACTTCTCTCTATTTAAAATTCTGGATGCTTAGTTCTTTTCTAACGATATCAGAGATGCCATAAAAAAGTCATTCTGATCATAACCAGCCAGCTGCTGGCCTCACGCCCACATGCCGAAGCAGAGGTGGACGATCATCCAACCAGAATGGAGGTATCGTGTGGTTAGCACGATGATCCCCCCCAGCCGTTATTGCTGGTATTCGCAACCGGATTTCGCTACCTATCGTAGCTGCCCAAGTGCATCACGATGCTGCGTGGGCACCGGTCCCATACACTGGCCGAAATTTCATGAGAAAATTTCTTCCCCCATGAGGACTCGAACCAGCGCGCATTCCGTAATGCGAGTCCTAGGTTGATCATAATAATACTTAGATGCAAAAATATTTCAGGAAGGCGATGAAGTGTACAAAATATGAAGTATTTACATAAAAAATTATAGATAATAGAAATTTCACCCATCACTCCTCTTAAATATGTGGATCGTGTTAAATATCTAAAAACTAACGAAAATTATCATGAATTAACACTCTCTATGGGTTTGTTGCAGAGATATGACAGAGAGAGGGTATCAATGAAAGATGGCCATTACTTACTTACTTGTGGCTTTTAAGGAACCCAAAGGTTCATTGCTGCCCTCACATAAGAGCATCATTGATCTCTATCCTCAGCAACATTAAACCAGTCTCTACAACCATATCCCACCTCACTCAAATCCACTTTTAATATTATCCTCCCATCCACGCCTCGGTCTCCCCAAAGGTTTTTTCCCTCCGACCTCCCAACTAACACTCTGAAAGATGGCCATACCCACATAAATTTTTATTTCCACTGTATGTTTACATGCCACCTTCATAGCAGCTGTTCACAATGTCCACCATTACCATCACAGTACAGATGTGTCAGTCTCTCCCACGAATTCTTTTCAATTATTGAAGATATTTCGGTTGGTCCTTTTGAGCTGCCAGCATGGTTAGTTATTTACTTATGGCTTTTAGAGAACCCAGAGGTTCATTGCCGCCCTCACATAAGTCTGTCAGCAGTCCCTATCCTGAGCAAGACAACCAGTCTCTACCATCATATCCCACCTTCCTTAAATCTATTTGAATATTATCCTCCCACCTATGTCTCCGCCTCCCCAAAGGTTTTTTTCCCTACAGCTCCCAACTAACACTCTATATATGAATTTCTGGATTCGCCCATACGTGCTACATGCCCTGTCTATCTCAAACGTCTGGATTTAATGTTCCTAATTATGTCAGGCAAAGAACACAATGCTTGCAGTTCTGTGTTGTATAGCTTTGTCCATTCTCCTGTAACTTTATCCCTCTTAACCCCAAATATTTTCTTAAGCACCTTATTCTCAAACACACTTAACTTCTGTTCCTCTCTCAAAATGAGAGACCAAGTTTCACAACCATACAGAACAGGTAATATATATAACTGTTTTATAAATTCTAATTTTCAGCTTTTTTGAGAGCAGATTGAATGACAAAAACTTCTGAACCGAACAATAACAGGTATTTCCCATATTTATTCTACATTTAATTTCCTCCCGAGTGTCGTTTATATTTGTTACTGTTGCTCCAAGATATTTGAATTTTTTCACCTCTTCATAGGATGATAAATTTCCAATTTTTATATTTCCATTTTGTACTATGTTCTGGCACGGTGACTATAAACATTTATATTTGCATGAACGACATCTTTCACTGATAGAAATCCTCTGTCATATCTCTGTAAAAAACCCATAAAGATTACAATGGGTAACAAATTTTGGGCGACTTTTTGTTTATTCTGATTTTTTGGTTTCATATCGATAAATCACACACGCTGAGTTCAGAAATATCATTTTTTTCAATGTAGCATCAATAGTTCTTTGGGAAATTAACTGTATATGTTTAAGTAATATGCATATTTATTAGGCCTACCAGAAAGAATAATGACTATATAATATAATATTTACGATGGACAATATATATTTATACAATGACAGTCTTGAATTAAGTAGGTTAGAAATGCAGATGTGATCGTGCTTTCCTTTTGTGTTGCTGATTACCAGACATCGGATTCTAGGGCAAATGCCTATTTTGTTTCTTTAGGAGAAAAGTAAAAATAATTATTAATATTTGTGTTTCATGGAAATTGAAAAGTATTCAAAGAGTTTTATAGTGCCCTAAAATGCCCTAAAACGGTTATTAGAGCCTAATTTGTTAATATTCGCCTAAAAATGCCTAACTCACTGTAAAGTTTCGCATTTTACTCTTACTTTTTATAATTTATACATGCATTCACTGCGAAATTCAAGGCATTGAAAAAGTGGAAAGTTTGCTTCACACCGGCCATGAAACCATTGATAAAGGAAACAAAATGTTTTGAATCTCACGACACTCGCAACAGATTTCACCGAATTTAACATGTTTGGAGGCATAAATGCCGACAAAGAACCAACCTTAGTTTTGAAGCAGGCAACAATCACAACATGTGCTGCTACCGATTCAGAGATATACTATACTATAAAAATGACTGTTTTCGGTCTGAAACCGATTAGCTGTACTGCCCTTCAGAGTGTCATAAAATCACAATTTTTGGAGAAAGAGTGTTTTTGAAATATTTATGAAAAGTCGTAAAACTGCGAATTAGTAGGGTAAACCGTTACAAAATATTTAAAAGAATGGCCCTTCTAGTGTTAACACTACCAGGAAATGCAACAATAAGTGGAACTTTGTATTTTTGTCCAATTGAATCTGAATAACAACGGTTCATTTTCATTGTTGGAAAAAGTATCAAGAGTGATATCGGGGGAAAGTGTAAATGTTCCAGTAAGTATTGATGTTTCTATTGTACCTAATTTAAAATTTGCGCCTCTCACATCAGTTTCGGTTGAAAGAAGTTTTTCTGCTTTCAAAATGATTCTCAGTGACAAAAGGCAAAGGTTAACTGTGGAGAATTTAGAAAAAATTCTGGTGGTGTACTGTGCAGATAATTATAATAAAGTCTGAGCATGGAACTGAATTTCAATAACTTAAAATGAGTAATCTTGATATCAATAATCATTATTTCATTAGTTTCAATATATTAAATTTGTGCAGCTCTGTTTATAAATACAATATAGTATTCTTTTTTAATGTTTAAACATACTTTTTTGTGCGTATTTTAGTGTATAACTAAAAATTTCAGTGAAAGAAATAAGTATGATACCTTGATGTGCCTAAAATGCCTATTTTCCTTAAAATAGAGCCTAATTTTACAAATTTTGAGCTTATTTTAGGCGCCTAAAACTGCAATTTTTAGTGCCTAAAAATCCGATGTCTGCTGATTACTAATCCCTGACCAAACCCCACACATAGTCTCCAATCATGGCTGTATCCCATAATATTGTGCGAAAGTTTGATGCCGCTTCCTATATTTTGTGATCCTGCTTCCGTCAAGCAAATTCCATACTTGTAGACCGGATGCTAGGAGCTCTGCTTTCGATTTTATTAATTCAAGACCACGTACAAGATCATCTAGTTCCTTCTGATTTCGAAAATAATGATTCTGGCTGAAACGGTCAATGTCACTGAAGTCTGAGTCACTTCCGGGGATGGGTATATGGCGATACAAATTCGTTTGAGTCAACGGCTGGTGGTTCAAAAACTGGTAAATCTTGACCATGCGGGATAGGAGCAATAGAAGATGAGATATCCGGATACTGCAATGTCCCTCGTTGTTTTAAATTTTTCAAAGATGACATATCGACCATGCAAAAGTAGCAATTGTCATGGTGGTTGGTTGGTTCCCTCCAAACTCTGGGAATAGCGAAAGGCATACATTTCCGAGATCCTCGTAGTCATCCTTCCAAAGTTATATTACAGGAACCACAACACACATGTGGTGCCCATGAAATGTCTTGGTCTCGTATTGGCACTTCAAAGTAAGCATTGTGAGCTGTATAACATTTGGTGCCAGGTCTTATGTTACGCTTCTTCTGCTTTGTACTGATGTAATATCCACAAACGTAACAGAAAGAGTCCGGTGAATTCCTGCAAACACCTCTAGGAGTCATGCTTCAACGTAGAACAAACATAATTAAGAATATTGTTATATTTCTAGAACCGTTATCATTTCAGAAAAAGTAATTACAGATTTGAAATCAGCGCAAAAAATTGAATCAGAAACAATTAAAATATCGAGAGAAACATTTTCGTTTTTACCCAGCGTTATTAGTTCATATCAGTGGCGTATACTGGTTAAAGGGTTTGGGCTACCGCTGACCCTATTATTACACAAAATATATCTAAAAATTACTTTAATTTTAATTACTATGGTAAAACTAATAATACAAAATTATTACATTGTTATATTATAAACTTTTTCTTTTGTAATTTCCTTGGGCTATCGCCGGTAGCCCGCAAAATACGCCCCTGGTTCATATGGCATATTTTATCAGTTTTAAAATGTAGATGCATATGTTTAAGATACTGTATACCGGTACTCTTTAAACCCAAGCACTTTCATACTCCATCGGCAGGTTTATCATGCTATAAAAAAAAAGAGTGTGTTACAGGGCAGTAAAAATTTTTAATAGCCTCCCTATGTTTATAAAAAATCAAACTCAAAACATAAGATTACTTAGGGCCAAATTAAAGAAGTACTGGTACCTAATTTCTCACGCCTTCTATTCTGTAGGTGAATTTATGACATTCAACAATGCTTCATGAATATTTCTGTCCTATACTATAGTCGCAACACTGTTATTCCCGGCGTGACTCCTCCTCTTTGCTTACGTCTTAGGAAGTGAAGGCTCTATAAAGTCTATGTAGGTAGTATCGTTCGCCATTTTTGTTCTTTTGTTGCCGAGCTACCAGACCAGATGAAGAATCTATTTGCCACACTGTTAAACATTATCATGTCGTAGCTCCTATCATAATAAATGAAACCCACTATAGTTCAGTTTTCGTGTATTTCTTGTTGGATGATTTTCTTAATTATTAGTTTTGAGGACTGAAACGATAAGCATGAATTTGTTATTTGTTGACTAAGGAATCTGCCATCACATTATCAAGAATTTCACAGTGTGCAAAACTATTGTTTTGTGAAGAAGTTGTATGTGTCTGATACATCGTTGAATTTCAGCAATTCTTTTTGTTGTATAGGTGTTTGCATTAATCCTTTATATAGCTGATTTAGAATCGCTAAATATAACAGCTTTATCAAAGAGGTTAGTGTGATAGAAAAACTGTTCTAATGCAGACCTGACTGCCTCAAGTTCTCAATGAAAGTGACTTTAATTTTGACTGAAAGATATATAAGAACAAAATAATTTACTGTATATTCCAGTCGTATTATTAAAGTTATTGGCAATTTTAGAGCCTTTGGTGTAGATGTTACTCAGTTTTCTGGGAATCTTGTGTTGATAGTTTCTTTTTTGTAAAGTGACAGATTTTGTTCAAGTTAAGATTTCCATTTCCGACATTTTTATAATGCATAGAAATATTTCCTAAAATGAATATACATCATAGACCAATAGAGAAAGTGCTACAGGGTAGTTTTGCCCTGAAGCACAACAATGCCCCCTTCTTTTCAAAAAGAAGATGCCCCAATGGCACATGCTTTTAAATTGTAATACAGTAGTTTAATGAACGTGAACTGGGATATGCAACACATTCACTCACACAAGCTACAGAAAGAGTTTGCAGAGGGATTAGTATCCTGCAAGGGACTCTTCTGGTCATGCAGGCTTACGGCATAAGCTGTAAAAAACTAACATAGAAATGGATGATCACTTTTTTTTATGCTCGACCATGCCGAAATGTAGTAATTATACACCTGGTAGCAGACCTTTAATGCATGTCATTAAAGTACACCTACTCATTAAAGGTCAGGTCTTTCAGCCAATGACGACTCAGTTTACAACTGTTCAGCCAATGACAGGTCAGCTTTCTACTGTTATAAAACCGCAAGTATCGATTATTCTCGGATATGCAATCGAAAGAGAATTAGCGAAAAGTCACGGAGACTGGAAATCCAATACTGTCGCAGAAGGTTATGTTCTGTTACTATGATAATTAGCGTTAATTGTAAATAATATTCAAATAAATTCAATTTGTCATCTCGTTTTTCAATGTCTAATTTAATTTCAATGTTATCTCTGTAGGTTCTTATGGCCTAGCAAGGTCAATGTGGACATCTGTTCCTCGGAAAAAATAAATACTTTCGCGTCTGCGCACATCTCACAACATACGGAACATTGCTCAAATAAAATTAATAATGTCAAGTAAAAAATGTGGTCGAGCATAAAAAGTCGTATGAAACTCGCCTATAATGGTAATTAAGAAGCTCGTATGAAAATTATGAAACTCGCTTGCGCTCGTTTCATAAATATCCATACTCACTTCTTAATTACCTTCATTATAGGCTCGTTGCATAATGTACTATAAGTTGACACAATTTCTCATTCTGAGCAATAACTACGGAAATGAAATCTAGCAAGATGATGTTCAGAAACGATCAAATTGGACTGCATTTTGCAGAAAGGAACCAAACCATAAAAGAATGTAATATCATAATTAAATAATTCCAAGGATCCATAATATGATCAAAGATACATCTGATAATGTGTCTTTGATGAAATTAGTACATATATACTTTATATTTGTGAATTTAATATTTAGGGCTACACTTAAGTTTGAAGTGCATTTTTCTCAGGTTAGGTATCACGTAGATTAGTTCTTTTCTGCAAAATTTGGTAAAATTGTGAAGTGAACATAATAGTACATTATGCAACAGCCTATAATGAAGGTAATTAAGAAGTGAATATGGATATTTATGAAACTTGCTTGTGCTCGTTTCATAATTATCATACTATTCTCCAATGTTGTGTTCTCAATGGTTCTCCGGGACTGGAGGATACATCATTAGGGGTGTGATTTTTTTTTATATACGCGAAATGTTTCAAGCTTAATTTTCTTTTCGAATTGAAAAAAATGTCACGAAGATAATCACCACTGAATGATATTTCACCGCGAAATATAATGATTTCAACGAAATAGTCTCACCCAATTAATATTTGAAAATGTGTTTTTTTTTTTTTTTTTTTTCACGAAATAGTCCAAATAAAGTAAAAAATTAAATTTAGCTCTCTACTGAAGCTTTGCACCAGCTGCAAACGACGATCTTACGTAGTCTTTATACACAGAAGAGTTTGCATAACAGTCCTAATTTACAAGCTCTTAGAATCAGACGAGAATCACAACAGTTTTGCTTCAACATGTCTTCGAGTTTTCTGCTCAAACATAGATAGTGAGAGAGCACTTTCGACATAATATAAAGATATTTTATCGAATCGACAAGTTTGTTCGTCATGTTCAATTTTCAATCTGCTCCCACCTTTCTATATTTAAAAGCAGGAGAGGTGTGTTGTAAACTGCAGTAAGATTTGCTGCTTGGGATCAGACTGTACTCGTTTTGGTTTGTGGATTGCTCAGAGTCCATTTCAAGAAAATCTTTTATTTATGTCAATTACTGGTAATGATCACAATATTCAAAGAATCAAGAGATTTGTAACAATTAAAATTAGTAACACTGCGTATGCTGTATGACTTTTTCACGAAATATTAACCCAGACGTTCAAATTTCCATGAAATGTTCATCGAATCATAAAAAAAAAAATCACCTCTCTTACATATTAATATTTCAGCCAAACAAATTCATTTTTCTCCAACAATACAAAGTCAAACATTCAAAGTCATCTTCCTTATCTGTGACCAAATACTGCAAGATGTCTAAAATATTTTCCATATGCAGTAATGCGAATTCTAGGACAGATTGAAAATGTCATTTCATTTTATTAATTAATTTATTTACTCTGCTGGAGTTACGGCCATCAGGCCTTCTCTTCCACACCACCGAAAATGCAATAAAACTACAAGAAAAATTATACATTATGATAAAATGATCTACCTTGCAGGTAACCGCAATTTCAATTCGTCATAAATCTTAGGGCTAAGAGAAAAACAACCTTATTGCCAGTGACTCTCAAGTTGGTATCAAAACATTTATTAAAATGAAATTCTTATACACATAGTATAAATACAACACCATATACAGTAGAACCTAAAACGATACTTTAAGATAAAACATATAACTTTGGTAGTGGTAGTAGTAGTGGTAGCGGTGGCGGCGGCAGCAGCATCAGCAGTAGTAGTAGTAGTAGTAGTAGTAGTAGTGATGATAATAATTAACAGTAGGCATAATAAATCTGTGTGTGAGTCCATAGAACTACAAGACACTTTGTTCACCTCTGATGATGCATTGTAAATATGCATCATTAGAGGTGAATGAGCTCGCAGAGCTCTCTCTTTGAGTTTAATTTAGAGGCAGAGATGATGCAAATGGATCGGACACCATTTAACCTCATTAATCTTCAAACGAACACGGGACTCGTGCCAATTTTCCATCAACTCACGATTCTCAACACACACATTACAAGTTGTCAATCTGGAACATCTGTGCGCGGCAACAAACAAAGTCTTAGGATCTATGGATCCATTCACTGAGAATATAGACAAATTCTCTAACCTGCTAATCTTAAGTGATTCATTGAAAATCTCCACAATTGTAATAATGCCAACTGCCTCCCAATATAAAAATGAAAAGTCACAAGATTTGGGGCAGCAGACAACAAAGCATCGATACTATGAGTATTTGGGAAAAAAATCCTGAGACTGAGGCTGTACAGGTGCGTAAAGGACTCTGTCAATGTACAGCAATAAAAACCAACTGTCCTAACTATAAGCTTCTCCAGACGAGGACTACTAGCAGGCAAATGTTGCAGGTCTAATTTACGCGCGTCCAGTCCCAAAATCTTTAGATTTGGAAAATATGGTAAAGGTAGCAGACTGGACGCACAAAGTTTAAGCTCCTCTAAACCTTGCAGCGGCTTAGCAATATCGTCCAAATTTAACTCTAAATTACCCATATTTAAGCTGAGATGACGCAGACCTTGAAAACAATCAGCAAGTGACAGTATATGTGATGAGTCCACAAAATTCAATCCGAAGTCTTGTAGATGTAAACAGTTTCTGGACCTATCCAGCAGATATTTATAACCGCGGTCTGATATTCCTGTACCGGACACATTCAGACTTTGCAGATACGCAAAATTTAAAATGACATCAATGCTCTTGTCTGTGACACTTCGAGATTGACTCACATCAAGGCGTGTTAATCCAGGTGCAGATTTGAAAAGAACTCTAATTATCTCATTACTGCTCCATCGTGGCACAGTAAAACACTTCAAGTTCTTCAAAGAGGGCAAATGCTGTAGGAGTAACCGTTCAAATAAATCAAGCCCGTGTTCATGATTTACACAAGCCCTAAAAATTTTGAGCTGGGAGAGTGTTTCAATTTGATTTAAAACAGCATTCACAATAAGTATATGTATACCAATGAGATCAAGTTCTGTAACCTGGGGGTGGAGTATTGCATTAACAAAGTGTTGAAGGATTTTCTTGTACGAAGAGGAACGATTGATGTTGATCTTCACGACACTGCAGTGACGGTTTAAATATTCGAGGGCTTCATCAGTGACACGGTTGGCCATAGAGTAAGGTATCTTATCATGGATGATGCATCTCAAACGTTGGCATGTTGCAAGTGCCTCCGGTAATGATGCTGAAGACGTGCAGCAAGAATTCACAAGCCGGACACAAATATCTGACAGGTACTTGGCAAAGCTGTGGAGCGACAACTTCTCCAGACGAACGGGTTGTATAAACAGTGGCATTTTATACACAGCTCTGTGCAAAAAAGAAAAAAAAAATTAAGAGTTTCAATAGCTCATATTTTGTAGTGTATTCCGACAAGGAAAGCAAATTTAAATAGAATTTTACATGATTCTACACTGTTAGACATTTACTTCAACAAGGTTCGTCACTCTCATATATATATATATATATATATATATATATATATATATATATATATATATATGGGTAGGGTATTCCTATGCAGAATGGTCCCAGGTTGCTATGTTGTGTTAGGTTACATCCAGTGATGTGCGGTGGCCCAACAGATTATACAAGCAGCCGCTTAGTCAAGTTTTCTTTTCCTTCTTACTATTTATATTTGATTCAAGTACTTATAACGTTACTAATTATAAAAATACGTTGGTATTTGGTAGGTACCAATTTTGTTTTTTTTTTTTTTATTTTTTACAAAATCTATAAGATTAGGCCTACTCCAACTACTGCCTACAATTAAAAATACTATTATAAAAGACTACTTTCTATCTGATGCTTTTCCAATTCACTGCGGGCTAAAGCAGGGAGATGTCCTATCACCTTTACTTTTTAACTTCGCTCTAGAACATGCCATTAGGAAAGTTCAGGATAACACAGAGGGTTTGGAATTGAATGGGTTACATCAGCTTCTTGTCTATGAGGATGACGTGAATATGTTAGCAGAAAATCGACAAATGATTAGGGAAAACGCGGAAATTCTACTTGAAGCAAGCAAAGAGATAGGGTTGGAAGTAAATCCCGAAAAGACAAAGTATATGATTATGTCGCGTGATCAGAATATTGTACGAAATGGAACTATTAAGATTTATCCTTTGAAGAGGTGGAAAAATTAAAAAATCTTGGAGCAGCAGTAACAAATATAAATGACACTCAGAAGGGAATTAAACACAGAATATATATGGGAAATGCCTGTTATTATTCGGTTGAGAAGCTTTTGTCATCTAGTCTTCTGTCAAAAAATCTGAAAGTTAGAATTTATAAAACAGTTATATTACCGGTTGTTCTGTATGGCTGTGAAACTTGGACTCTCACTTTGAGAGAGGAACAGAGATTGAGGGTTTTTGAGAATAAGGTTCTTAGGAAAATATTTGGGGCTAAGAGGGATGAAGTTACAGGAGAATGGAGAAAGTTACACAACACAGAGCTGCACGCATTGCATCCTTCACCTGACATAATTAGGAACATTAAATCCAGACGTTTGAGATGGGCAGGGCATGTGGCACGTATGGGCGAATCCAGAAATGCATATAGAGTGTTAGTTGGGAGGCCAGAGAGGAAAAGACCTTTGGGGAGGCCGAGACGTAGATGGGAGGATAATATTAAAATGGATTTGAGGGAGGTAGGATATGATGGTAGAGACTGGAATAATCTTGCTCAGGATAGGGACCAATGGCGGGCTTATGTGAGGGCGGCAATGAACCTTCGGGTTCCTTAAAAGCCATTTGTAAGTAAGTAAGTAAGTAAGTAAGAATGTATGAATATTTAAATAACTTAAATTAAAAATAAATACAAATTATTTCAGTCATTGCTGAGGTGATTTTTATTTATGTTTTTAAATAGATCCTAAAACAACAATAAAAGATGAATTGGAAATAGATATAAAGAAGTGCGAAGAACAGCAAATCTTCGTAAAGGTTCTTTTTACTTCTTTAATACGATTTTACCACAGCTGATCGGTAAGTCCTGAGATTTACCAACATCTCTTGGTAAAAGTTCAAAATGTATACATCTAATAATATATTTCGGGGTTTCACCGCACTGTAATGGTAAATGTTAGGTTATACCGGTAAATTCTAACATTTACCGGTCTTCATACATTTACAGTAACATATATATGAATCTGAAGTCTGATTAATGTAATATGTAGCTATTCGGCAATGTATGCAATGGAGGGCAAAGGAACTGGCGACCCTACCCCATGTTGTCCAAGCTTTGTTGCCTCATAAGTGGTGTCTTGTTGGTATCATTTGTGAGGTTCAGACATCTTGAGTAAACAACTCTATATATATGTACAGTGCTTTTGTTCTGGAGAAAAAGATGGTGGAACTCTGTGTAAAATATTTATAATCCAAAGCGCGAGAATTTTGTCATTTTTAACCTCCTTTTCGCCAAACTTTAAGATAGTGATTGTCGACTCGACTGAAAATGGGCATGGGCACTCAGCACTGCTTCCGTGCGGGGCAAGCGTGCATTACCTCGTGCTCGGCATTATACAACCCTATCTCCCGTTCAGTAGCGGCTCTTGGCAGAAGCTAGCTGCAATGTTGAATAGAAGTAGTAGGCTATGTCTCAACAGTCGTCAGGAATTTCATTCACAGTTTCAAGAGTTGAACATATGATGTCAGATTTCAAGATTTTCATAGCCTAGCATTGGGAAAAATCGTTCTTTTTCTAGAACCTTTCCAAGACTTTCGTTTCCAAGAAAGTACTAGTTTCAAAGACCAGTTCAGAAATAACAGCAAGCGTCTGACATAACTAATAATCACCAAAATTTTATATTGTTTCGGAATTAGTTCCGTTTTCAAAAATCTTAGACCATAATGCAATTCGAACGACAGCTGTTACAGTCAGATGTAACAATAATTTATACAAACCATAAAACATCGCAATAATTTGATCATTCCTCCTGTTAAATAAGAGATATTACTACTACGTGATATTAGTCTCTATTAAAGCTTCTTAATTTATTTGTAATAAACATTGAAATTAGTTGGGCTACATTTGCACTGTTGTTACCATAGTCATTCATTCATAGTGTTCTGTCCAAGGGCAGGTATTTCACTGCAAATCCAGCATTCTCCAGTCTTTCTATTTTCTGCCTTCCTCTTAGTCTCCGCATATGATCTATACAATATCTTAATGTCGTCTATCATCTGATACCTTCTTCTGCCCCAAACTCTACTCCAGTTCACCATCCCTTCCAGTGTATCCTTCAGAAGGCAAATATGTTACAATATACAAATGTTATAACACAATACAGTGCGGTAAGTTATATAAATTCGTGTAATTTTTTTTTCATTTTATATAGTAAAACAGTGACCTTGAAATAATAATAATAATAATAATAATAATAATAATAATAATAAAAAGGTAAAGGTAAAGGTAAAAGGTAAAGGTATCCCCGTAACATGCCATGAAGGCACTTGGGGGCCTGGAGGTAGAGCCCCATGCTTTCCATGACCTCGGCACTAGAATGAGGTGGTGTGGTCGGCACCACACTCTGACCGCCTTTTACCCCCAGGAAAGACCCGGTACTCAATTTTATAGGAGGCTGAGTGAACCTCGGGGCCGTTCTGAAAGTTTGGCAACGAGAAAAAATCCTGTCACCACCTGGGATCGAACCCCGGACCTTCCAGTCCGTAGCCAGCTGCTCTACCAACTGAGCTACTCGGCCGCCAATAATAATAATAATAATAATAATAGGCACAATCTCACAATTTGATTTTCTTTTCATTCTTATTGCTATATTAATAGCAAACAATGTAACTGAAGCTGATTCGCCAATCAGATTGATTATTTAATATTGAAACGCGCCCTGTAAATTCACTGTAGTAAAAAATTTCGCTCTCCTTCCAACATACTCAATTCTGAAGGAACTACTATACACCCAAGGAGAACATTTAGGCTGGAACTGTTGTCTCTGAGAGAGTATCTGGAGCGTTCCAGACAAGATAGTTGGACGGTACGTTACACAATACTCCAGTTCCTATGAGAAAGATTCTGTCAGAAACTCCTGTTATTTTGAAATAGAGTGTTCCGTCCTATAGTTCTTTTTCTGGAACTGTTATTTTCTCGGAACTGTTTCGAAAGTACTGTTACGTTATTTTTCCCTAACTCTATCATAGATCCATCTACTGTGGATGTAGATTGTGCTCCTGCTTAGCTTCAGCTAGAAATGACAGAGTGATAGTGTGATCATGAACTGAAGGTGATATACTTACTGTATAAAAGCAGGAAAAAGTCTGTGTGATTTTTACTCACATTCTCCATTAGTCAGATTTCTCAGGCTTCATCAGCAGCTTTCGACAGACTGTGCATGTTCGGATCCACATACACATACGAACATTGTTTTCGTTAATGAAAATAAGTAAATCCCACCACAGAACTAGCTAATTCATCTGACTTCTTCTTCTTTCTTGGCACTACAGCTCATTGTGAACCTTGGTCTCTTCCACGATTTTCCGCCAGTTGTCTCGATCCTGCGAAATTGCTTTCCAATTCCTATATCCCATCTTACATATCTCTTCCTCAACTCCATCCAGCCATCTTATTCTTGGTCGTCCACGGCTTCTTTGGCCCCCAGGATTTCCATTTAATATCCTTTTAGGAATTTCTACGTCATTCATCCGTGCCACGTGCCCAGCCCACCTTAATCTTGCTGCTTTTACTATTCTTCTAATAGGCGGATCTTTATAGATGGAATACATCTCATTATTATATCCCCTTCTCCATCTTCCTCTCTCGAATACTGGGCCAATTATTTTACGGAGTATCTTCCTCTCAAAGGCATCCAAATTTCCAGCGTCCTTTAATTCATCTGACTACAATCTATAAAATTTTCTCAGTCCATGCACTGCTCAGATCATAGAGAATAATATTGAGCAATCAGTACGCAATAAAGAGGCTAAAAAATCTCGTAATTAGCATTACAGAATATCTGGAAATATTTTTTCTAATGGTCATGCATTAACAAAATGAAAAGAAAAAGTATAAATTTAAAATTCAGTATAGTATTTAGTTTTATTGAGCTTTCATTTCATCCCTAGCTTATCAACCAATTACTTTCTTAAATGTAAATATTAGTATTGGGCATTATTCACATTACTTCAAGTTTAATTTGATCAGAATGAGAAACATTTATTATCACGAAAAAGCAGCCACCATCGCAAGCCTCCGCTGTGCCCCGGCAGAGAAACACGAGCACAGCGGGCTTCAGAGCTGCCTGAGATGATGTCACAGGGCATCGAGTTGATGACCACTGCTTTAAGACTTTCAAGTTCTAAGCAGAATTAAAAGAAACAGAATTATGTTGTTATTTTCTAATGCCAGGCAATAAAGTCATTTGACCTCTTGCACTCCAATATTTTTCAAAGATATTACCATGGCCAGCCACTGAAGCACAGATTTTGAGATGTTCCGAATCCATTTCTTGGTTTGAGTTGCATAATAGGCAGTTAGGGGACTGATATATTCCAATTCTATGCAGGTGTTTGGCCAAACAATCATGGCCTGTTGCCACTCTAAATGCAGCTACAGACGATTTTCGTGGTAAATGGGGAATCAACTGTGGATTATGATGCAGAGAGTTCCATTTTTTCCCTTGAGATTGTGTTATCAAATTTTGTTTGTTGAAGTCTAAGTATGTAGATTTAATAAATCTTTTCACAGAGTAATACGTAGATTTAGTAACAGGTCTGTAAGTAGCAGTGCTGCCCTTCTTTGCTAAAGCATCCGCATTCTCATTTCCCAGGATTCCACAGTGGGATGGTATCCATTGGAATACAATTCTTTTATTGAGTGATATTAATTCAGAGAGCATTTTAGTTATTTCTGCTGTTTGAGATGAAAGTGTGTTTAGAGACTATTGATAGAATAGCTGCTTTGGAGTCTGACAATATAACTGCATTTTTAAATTTATTGACGTGGCATAGAACATTCCTGAGACTTTCACTTATTGCAAACTTGTTGTTCCATATCCAAATGATCTATAAAGTGAGAAGAGACAGCACGTAACACCTGCACCGGCACCTTGTTCTCTGGAGATCAAGGATCCGTCAGTGTATAAATGAAAAATACAACAAAAAGCTGCCAGAATGCTGTTCCAGAGCATTCCACTAGAAAAAAAAAACACTGCACATATAATATACAAAGTCCTTTTTTTTCTGGAGAGAAAGCTGGTGGAACTCTGTGCACAATGTACTATTCTGGCCGGGGAAATAATTATTGTCCCGTGGAAGGGAATTTTGTTTATTTTACCTCCTTTCCGCCAACTTTAAGACTTTCAAGGTTTAAGCAGAGTTCAGGAAAAAACAAAATATTATTAACACATCTTTAGTTTGTATAATAGAAAATTCAACAATAAAGTGCATTCTGTTTCACCAAAAGAAAAGCGCGCGCGCGCACACACACACACACACACACACACACACACACACACACACACACACACACACACACACACAAACCCCCCCCCCCCCCCCAGGAACAGTCAATCACGTAATATTTGATTGTAGCATAGTGACCAGACAGAGGAATGACATGATAAGAAAAATTCAAGAAGCAGGAGGCAAGTGGCCAACAATGTGCAAAGCACTGGCCTCCAACTACCTCCAAATATTTTCGACCTTCGTCTGCTGTATAGACTTCACAATTCTGTGAAACATCAAGCTTAAAGTGACAGTGAAATTGCAAAACTTGTAAATAGGTTAAAATTTTAACATGCTAGCAATTACAAATTAGATCAAGCTCAAACTGACAGTGAAAGTAGCAAATTCTATAATACAATATATTATTTTATTTTAATGTACCGAAGTACATATGATATTTCCATGCAGATATTCTGCGTCATCATACGATGAAAGAGTAATGGAACGGAGAAAAATTCTTTCCGGCGCCGGGATTTGAACCCGGGTTTTCAGCTCTACGTGCTGATGCTTTATCCACTAAGCCACACCGGATACAACTCCGACGCCAGTTAGAATCGTCTCCGTTCCATTACTCTTTCATCCTATGATGACGCAGAATATCTGCATGGAAATATCATATGTACTTCGGTACATTAAAATAAAATAATATATATGATATGCGTAAATCACTTCGTGATTTAAGACGGCGCTCATTCCGTCGGATCCCGGCCAACTAGTCACTCACATCGAGTGCACCTCAGCACATGTGTGGACTTCGGTCCTGCGTTCATAGACATCTATGACGTAGTGCAGAGGGCGGCCACTAGCGGGAACCCAAGAGTTGGAGCTTAATCTGAGACAATTCTAACCGGCATCGGAGTTGTATCTGGTGTGGCTTAGTGGATAAAGCATCAGCACGTAGAGCTGAAAACCCGGGTTCAAATCCCGGTGCCGGAAAGAATTTTTCTCCGTTCCATTACTCTTTCATCTATAATACAAGCTATAAACAACAAAAGTGACACCAAATAAGAGTGATCTAAGGAGGAAAACAATTAACAATCAAAACAATTTGCAAATTTGGAATAGGCTTCATGCAAGTAGTACAGTATTACATTCGTAATAGGGCATGCAGTTATACATCAACACATGAAAAAAAAAACACACACACAAGCACACACACGTAGGCAGGGCATGTATCACGTATGGGCGAATCCAGAAATACGTATATAGTGTGTTAGTTACGAGGACAGAGGAAAAACGGCCTTTAGGGGAGGCCGAGACGTAGATGGGGGGATAATATTAAAATGGATTTGAGGGAGGTGAGAGATGATAGAGAATGGATTAATCTTGCACAGGATAGGGACCAATGGCAGGCTTACACGAGGGCGGCAATGAACGTCTGGGTTCCTTAAAAGCCGTAAGTAGGTATGTAGTGAAGCTGACATTCAACAAGGTGCACTGTGGAGACCAAATTCTGCATTATCTTCATTAAATGTTCATCTTCAACTTAATTCTTTCAATATTCTCTCCAGATTACTTCGAAACACTGGACGAAATATCAGGAGAAAATTTCTTCCCCCATCAAGACTCGAACTAGCCCTCATTCCACAAGGCTAGTCCAAGACATGACGCCTTAGACCAAGATGTTAGTGCAGAATATAATAATTAACATGGCATAAATCAGTTCATGTCACAAAAACTTTAACACAATACATAGGTATCTAAACTATTATATCTAATACCACAATCCCCTTGAGATATGTACTATAGCAATGAATAAGTTAAACAAGAATATTAAAATGTAAATACAGTA
This sequence comes from Periplaneta americana, assembly GCF_040183065.1. Taxonomy (NCBI): domain Eukaryota; kingdom Metazoa; phylum Arthropoda; class Insecta; order Blattodea; family Blattidae; genus Periplaneta; species Periplaneta americana. Next base: position 184,433,614 of record NC_091132.1, on the reverse strand, counting down.
ACACTAGTGGCTTGTGCAGCAAATGCTGCAAACTAAGTTCATTAGATGTTCAAATAAACATTTTTCAGATTTATTTTCAATGAAGAAGACCACACATTCGTAAAGTTATTTGCTTCCATAACAATGAAAGATACTCTCTCTCGAGCCAATACCGAAGAGAACCACGCATATAAATATCTATACCACACCGCCATTAAATATATGAAAAAGACCCAACCCCGCTTGATTAATAATTACAAAAATATTTGATTTTTAATAATATTATTATCTTACGTAATTTTTATAGCTTTCAGTAACATATACTATATATAACCCCAAAAGTTTCACTTTCATATCATGAATATAGCATTAATATGTATAATTAATGAAAAATAGTCGCATCATGGCATTAACTACAATACTATTTCATTTCTAATGGTTATAATGTCATCAAACCACCTCAAGTTTTGTAGTTTTTAATATCAAATACACAGCTGTACCCAGAAAATTACACACCACAGAATCGAACCTGTAAATTATTTTTAGTAAGTTAAGTTTTTTATAACCAATTTAATTTGAGCTCTAAATATGTCAGCATTCTTGCAGATCATGGTCTTCGTGTAATATTATTTACTGTAGTATGTGTTTTGTTTTATTCTGTAATGCAACACGGCCGACTTGATGCTCGCTTTGCTTCTCCTTTACAAAAAAAAAAAAAAAGCGAAGGTTATATCAAGTCGGCCGTGAATGCTATTAACTAGTTTTCAAAACTGACGACAGATGGATTTTGGAAAATAGGAAAATTATGTTAAAAAATTGACATTTCACTGAAGACTACTATTTTTTCGAAAAACTTTGAATTCCAAGCTTCAAAATGGGGGGTCATTTATTAAAATCCGTCCAGCCGTTTTCCCGTAATTTCCATTACCAGTTCAAATTATATATATATATAGATGTTAAATAAAGTTCCAGTTCCATGTTCATAATTCACTACAAACCCTCTCTTATAGCACTGCAGATGTATGGGAATATTACACGAAAATCATAAATCTACTGCACTCCAAAAGTATTTAACTGAAATAGACCACATTTCGTATATATGATATGCTTGAGCTGAAATTATGCCTTTTTTCTTAAAGTGTCTCTGTACTGAAAGATAATTTCTTCAAAATTACATAAATGCTTACAGGTTTATCTTCAACAATAATAGTTGTCGTATCAAACTTAGATGTTTCACCTCTACGGTTGGTTTGGTCATGTGCTCATTTCAGTTTGTAAGCAAAATGATCAAAGCTGAAGAAGTGAATCTTCTCAAATAACAACTTATCCCAGATGTAAAACGAAATGTAGTTTCAAATTATTACGAGTAAAAAAATTACATTTTATTAATCTGTTAAGAACCCTCGGTCACAATCAAGATTTAAATTCTGAGAGAGCTAGCTCTACTATCTTTGGGTGTTATTCATAGACATTTCACAGTACGCGCTACGAGCGTACTAAGCTAGCCCCGGCTATCCACTGGTTACTAGTACAGAATTCAAATCATATCCTATCGCTAACACTGGTTTATGAATACGAAAAACGCTGATCATCCACCAGAAGCCCACGCTAAAAATGTCTATGAAAACGACCCTTTGAGTTTAATTTAGAGTCTGAGATGATGCAAATGCATCCAACACCATTTAACCTCATAAATCTTCACACCAGTAAAATTCCAGTACCAATTTCTCATGAACTCACGATTCTCAACACACACATTACAAGTTGTCAATCTGGAACACCTGTGTGTAACAAGTGATAAAGTCTTAAGATCTATGGATCCATTCACTGAGAATACAGACAAATTCTCTAACCAGTTAAGCTTAAGAGATTTACTGAAAAGCTTGACAATTGCAATAATGTCACGTGAATCCCCCGTATTAAAGTGAAAAGCCACAAGATTCGGGGCAGCAGACAACAAAGCATCGATACTACGAGAATCTGTGAAACCAACCCACACACTGAGGTTGTTCAGGTGGGTAAAGGACTCTTTGAATGCCGAGCAATATAAACTAATTGTCTTGACTATAAGCTTCTCCAGACAAGGACAGCTAGTAGGCAAGTCTTGTATGTCTAATTTACACACGTCCAGTACCAAAACCTTTAGAGTTGAAAAATACGGTAAAGCTGGCACATGGGATGCACAAAGTTTAAGCTCCTCTAAACCTTGCAGCAGCTCTGCAATATCGTCCAAATTTATCTCTAAATTACCCACATTTAAGCTGAGACGACGCAGACCTTGAAAGCGATCAGGAAGTGACAGGATATGCGATGAGTCCACAAAATTCAATCCGAAGTCTTGCAGATGTAAACAGCTTCTGGACCTATCCAGGAGACGTTTATAACCATGGTCTGATATCCCTGTATTGGACACATTCAGACTTTGCAGATACGCGAATTTTAAAATGACATCAATGCTCTTGTCTGTGACATCTTCAGATTCACCCACGTCAAGGTGTGTTAATCCAGGTGCAGATTTGGAAAGAACACTAATTATTTCATTACTGCTCCATCGCGACAGAGTAAAACGCTTCAAGTTCTTCAAAGAGGGCAAATGCTCAAGGAGTAACTGTTCAAATAAATCAAGCCCTTCTCCATTACCTAAACAAGCTCTAAAAATTTTGAGCTGGGAGAGTGTTTCAATTTGATTTAAGGCAGCATTCACAAAAACCATTCGTACGGCTACAATATCAAGTTCTGTAACCTGGGGGTGTAGTATTGCATTAACAAAGTGTTGAAGGATATTCTTGCTTGAAGAGGAATGATTAATGGAGTCCTTCATGACATTGTAGTGACAGCTTAAATATTCGAGGGCTTCATTAGTGATACGGTTGGCCATACAATGAGGTATCTTATCATGGATGATGCAGCTCAAACGTTGGCATGTTGCAAGTGCCTCCTGTAATGATGCTGAAGAAGTGCGGCAAGAGTTCACAAGGCAGACACAAGTATCTGACAGATACTTGACAAGGCTGTGGAGCGACAGCTTCTCCAGACGAAGGGGTTGGTTGAACAGTGGCATTTTATACACAGCTCTGTGCAAAACAAAAGGAAAAAAAAGGAGTGTACTGTTTCAATAACTCGTATTGTAAAGTGCATTTTGACAGGGTAAAACAAATTTAATTAGCATTATACATTTATTTCAAGTTAATCGCACTCCCTCATGCAGGGTACTCCTATGCAGATTGGTTCCAGGTTGTTATGTTGTGTCAGTGGGGAACGGGTACGTGAGGAAGCTAAACAGTGGATGAAAGAGTAATGGAACGGAGAAAAATCTGAGACGATTCTGTCCGACGCTGGGGTGGCATCCGGTGTGGCTTAGTGGATAAAGCATCAGCACATAGAGCTGAAAACCCGGGTTCAAATCCTGGCGCCGGAGAGAATTTTTCTCCGTTCCATTACTCTTTCATCGTATGATGACGCAGAATATCTGCATGGAAATATCATACGTACTTCGGTACATTATAATAATATATACGATATGCGTAAATCACTTCGTGATTTAAGACAGCGCTTATTCCTTCGGATCCTGGCCAACTAGTCACTCATAACGAGTGCACCTCAGCACATGTGTGGACTTCGGTCCTACATTCATAGACATCTATGACGTAGTGCAGAGGGCGGCCACTAGAGGGAACCCAAGAGTTGGAGGTTAATCTGAGATGATTCTGTCCGAAGCCGGGGTGGTATCCGGTGTGGCTTAGTGGATAAAGCATCAGCACGTAGAGCTGAAAACCCGGGTTCAAATCCCGGCGGCAGAGAGAATTTTTCTCCGTTCCATTACTCTTTCATTGTATGATGACGCAGAATATCTGCATGGAAATATCATATGTACTTCGGCACATTAAAATAATATATATGATATGCGTAAATCACTTCGTGATTTAAGACGGCGCTTATTCTGTCGGACCCCGGCCAACTAGTCACTCATAACGAGTGCACCTCAGCACATGTGTGGACTTCGGTCCTACGTTCATAGACATCTATGACGTAGTGCAGAGGGCGGCCACTAGAGGGAACCCAAGCATTGGAGCTTAATCTGAGACGATTCTGTCCGACGCCGGGGTGGTATCCGGTGTGGCTTAGTGGTTAAAGCATCAGCACATAGAGCCGGGTTCAAATCCTGGCGCCGGAGAGAATTTTTCTCCGTTCCATTACTCTTTCATCGTATGATGACGCAGAATATCTGCATGGAAATATCATATGTGCTTCGGTACATTAAAATAATATATATAAACAGTGGATGGTGCAGAGATGGATGGATCTGCATAGGAAAGCATGTACAGATTTGTCCATACGCAAAAACCAACATATGGTTATTGGGTTATTTTATGGCGCTGTATCAACATCTAGGTTATTTAGCGTCTGAATGATATGAAGGTGATAATGCCGGTGAAATGAGTCTGGGGTCCAGCACCGAAAGTTACCCAGCATTTGTTCGTATTGGGTTGAGGGAAAACCCCGGAAAAAACCTCAACCAGGTAACTTGCCCCAACTGGGATTCGAACCCGGGCCACCTGGTTTCGCAGCCAGACGTGCTGACCGTTACTCCACAGGTGTGGATACCAACATATGACCACCAGGGCTGCCGACAGGGTTTTTGGACCTCTGTGCAATATTGTGCTCGGGCCAATACAGTGATGCAGCTGAAGTCTGTCATGTGCGTGATGCTCTGACAAGTTGGTATACTTCCTCACAAACCACTCATTCTCCTGCCCATCCTGACTTTCAAAAACAGTGGGACGTTATCTTTTCCCAAAAAATTTTAGATAAACTCCTTTCTTCTTTCACATCCGAACAAGACATTGCACATCTCCTAGCCCTTCAAGAGAGTGAGTCTGGAGCTTGGTTATACGCATTACCTTCTCCTCACAACGGCACCCTAATAGATAGTACATCCTTTAAAATCGCAGTGGCTTTACGCCTTGGTTGTAAACTCTGCCAGCCACACCAATGTATTTGCGGGAGAATTGCTGATATTTACGGTCATCATGCACTCAGCTGTGCGAGGAGCAAGGGTCGCATTCCCAAACATACATCACTCAATGATATCATTAAAAGATCTCTGACTTCTTGTGGCATCCTGTCTCTTTTGGAACCATCAGGTATTAGTCACGCAGATGGTAAATGACTTGAAGATCTGACTTTAATTCCATGGTCTAGAGGAAAATCTTTAATTTGGGACTCCACTTGCATTGACACTCTAGCTCCATCTCACCGAATACCTCCAGATGCACAGCATCTGGTGCTGAATTAGCCGTGAAGAAGAAAGTCAATAAATATGCTCATCTTTTAGACCTTTGGTCCTTGGAGTCATGACGCTAAAGTTTTGGTATCTCAAATCGGCCAAATTTTGATCTCCATTACTGGTGATCGCCGTTGCACTACTTATTTGCGTCAACGTTTAAGTATTGCTATTAAACGCGGAAATGCAATGAGCGTTTTGGGTACTCTTCCAGAGTCCAGCCCTTTGGACGAACTTTTCCTTCTGTAAAATTATTTATCTTTATGTAAATGTTTATATTTAGTTTTTATATGTGTAATTGTAATGGTGAAAATATTGTTAATCAAATAATTTTTTATTTATTTATTTATTTTTTTCATAAGTGTATATTATTTTTGGGAGTGTTTTTTGTAAGTAATTTTATGAGGTTGTTATTGATATGCTGAGTTACCAATTGTTCTGAGGATAATAATTATTTGCAAAACAAATAAAAGATAACCCCACACACAGATACGAATCTAAAAATATATACTTTTGTTACATTGAAAACTTTTAGAAAAACTTCATATTAGCACAATATTACGCTTCCTTTTCAGTAGGGCCTATGTAGCATGTTTCGTGAAGAAACTTTCGTCTTTTCGTTGTCGTTTGTTTTGTTTCGTTTCGTTTTCATAAAATACTATTCTTAAACACCTGTAATTTCTGACTTGCAGGTCAACATCAACAAACAACTCTCCTTGACTTCATTGATGCACAATCATCAATCATATCATCAAAATTTAAAGACCTAGCAAGATCGCTCTCCAGACCAAGGAGGCCAAGGTTACTGAGTCTTTCTTGACACATTATTACTCTGAATACATTTTTATTTCCTTCATTTTGTTTGAAGTTGGTGCGAAATTGAGAGTTGCTAGTGAAGGTGCAGAAAATAAACCAAGCCCGTCTGTTCAGGTTGTCAAAAATGAAGACAGTTCATGCTTAGAAGTGAATACTGATGGTTGTGGCTGTTTAGAAAAAATTCTTGTAACAGTAGTATTGAATCAGAACAAGCAAACAATAGTAAAAATGATGTGTTAATATGAACAAGTGAACAAATTTACCCACACCAGTTCCTAACTCTGAGTCATGGCAAGTAACATGCGACCTTGGAAAACTAAAATGTAGCAGACAAATTGTGTCATTGAATGTGTTGTTCGAAAAAGTATCCCCAACCTACCTAATAACCTTCTAAGTGACGGAACAAGAGCCTTTACTGTATTATTTTTAAAACTCAAGAATGGAGATTGTGTTCCCAGAGACTGGCTAGTGTAGAGGGAAACAAATGATTAAGTAATATATCAAGATAATATAAAAAAAAGAAAAGAAAAAAAAGAAGAAGAGAGAGGAGAACAAAAATAGCAAGTTGGTCATTTAAGACTATTTAGAAACTTCTGCAAGAGTCTAGTTCTGTTCATTAAAAACATTTCTAAGTAGAGTGTACTTAAAAGATTTTAGACTCCGACTGCTCCTGATTTCCTGTGACAAGGAATTCCAGGAACGAGCTGCGTGTATTGTGAAGGAAGCAGAGTAGAGAAATGTTTGATGGAATGGAATTGATAGGATATGGTTATGCTGTGAACGCGTATCACGGTTGTGGTGGGATGCTAAAAGTGTGAAGCGAGGAACTAGGTAAATAGGTGTGGAATTATTTAAAATCTGATACAGCAAACAGAGTGAATGAACTGAATGTCTCTCCCATAAACGAAGCCAAGATAATTGAAAGAAATACTCGGAGACATGATCATAGTGACGGCTGTTAAAAATGAAACGAACACAAGCATTATGAACACGCTGAAGCCTCAGTGACAATTCAACACTAAGATCACTATACAAAATGTCGCAATAGTCAAAGTAAGGCATCACCAGGGTCTGTATCAAGATCTGTTTCAGTTTAGGAGGAAATAAATTTTTCAGTCTTTTCAGTGAATGCAAGATTGAGAAAGTTTTCTTACAGACATATTTTACCTGTTACCTATTTTACCTATTTTGAGCGTATCTCGAAGCAGTCTTGGAGTGAGCAAATCGGTGTGATCAACTGTGAAGAAGTCTTTTTGGAGTAGTCAAGTTTGCAGTGTTTGAGTGGTCAAGTTTTACTTGGAATGATCAATTATTTGTAAAGTCTTGGAGTGTGTAAATTTTGTACCATACTGTAGTGATTAATTTTTATAACGTCTTAGTGATCAAATTTTTGTAATAATTTAGTGTAGGCCTAATCAAGTTTGTATCAGTTTGGAATTAGCACAGATTTGTAACAGGTCGAATTTCTACCAGTTTGGAGTCAGCAACTTTCGTAAGGCGGCAGTTACTAGCGTGATTAAAAGTAGCCTTTGAAAAATTTTAGTAACGTTACGAAATGTCCTTTTTTAGATGACCAACCTCATGCCACTTTGAAAGGAGCAAACTTGTTATATTTAGTAGTAAGCCATTTTTGTTGGCCTTACAATTCCAGAATTGGTAATAAGTTATAAAATCTGTTGTAATAGCTCCTAACTCTATGAGATCAAATTCAATCTCCTGTATACATGTATAATCCATTGTGCATGCTATTATATATGTTTTTCATCGGATATTTATATCACTGGAATAACTAAGTTTGAACTATTTTGCAGCCAGCTGTCTTGTAACATCTGGAGTAATTAATTCTACACCACTGAAGTCAGACATTTTCAGAGGTAGCTGAAATTTTGTAGCCAGAGTAAAGTAAGGTTTTTTGAAGTGGAAGAGAGTAAAATTTCTTAACTCTCTCAACACAATTTTTGGAAGAATCTACCTTCCTTCTTGTAAATGCAGCCATTTCATTGATCAGAATACAGCGTGAACTGTAAATGTTTTTTTTTTATCCAATGCCACCAGGTTGTCTTTTCGACATTTATGGTCTTCTCTCCTGGCCGTGGCTTAATTGTAACCCACTTCTGAGGTTGGGGCGCCTGGAAGGCGGAGTTACATTACCCCGATGATTTGATAGGATGATTATGATTATGTGGTGCCAGGAGAGGTCTTAAATCTAAACTTAACCTACAGGAATAATCCCCTTTAAGGAAAAATTCCGGTGCTCTTACCGGGAATCGAACCCGGGACCTCATGAACTATAGCCAGAAGCTCTGACCACTAGACCATGAGGCTGGTCGAACCGTAAATGTATGTGTGTGTAATTATACAGGCAAAACCGTAAGTAATGCCTTCATTTTAGGCCATTATTCTCTTAAATATATCAAACAAAAAATTTCAAAACAATTTTCCTCGTGCAAATCAAGATTTCAGGTATAACTCCCTGTAAAGTTGATTTGAATAATTTCAAGGGAAAAATTGTTCCGGGGCCGGGCATCGAACCCAGGACCTTGGTTAAACGTACCAACGCTCTCCCAACTGAGCTGCCCGGGAACTCTAGCAGACACTGATCCAATTTTCCCCTCTACATCCACAGACCTCAAAATGGGCTGACAACCATCAAGCAACCAACATTGAGTGCACACTAACTCTGTGTGACTTAAATTGTGGTTTTCTGTTAACGAACACCTATAACAAACCTGAAATCTTGATTTGCATAATACACACCACTGTTCATTACACTCAATAATGACAATTAATAATAAACACAAATAATAATAATAATAATAATAATAATAATAATAAAATAATAATAACAAGGAGCATCCTAAATTAAAATGAAGCATGGTCACTTAAAATAACATTTAAAGTAAATCTAATTTGCAGCTTAACGCTAAGCTCGAACTAAGACCCACGAGTGTGACAGGTTCATATCTGCACAAGTACCTTTCGGCACTACACTTATTTCGCTGTCAACTCACTCACTGCACTGATTCTACCTGATTTCACTAACACTTCTAACCATTTCACTGTTCAAATACTTTGCACAGCCACTTCACTGACACCAACACACTTCACTTACACAATAGACTTCACTGGCACAACACACTTCCTCACTGATAGAACACTTCAAATAACAAGATACCAATTACACCCTTGAACTAGTAAGTATAATATACTACCGTCTATTAGTAAAGTCTTTAAGTCTATTTTTAAATACATTTTTAGTTATTGGTAAAGCCTTTAGTAAGTCTGCAGGTAAAGCATTCCAGTCCCTGATAGTACGATTGAGAAAAGAAAACTTTCCAGTGTCCGTCCTCTGTCTTCTTTCCCTCAATTTATATGAGTGGTCGTTCCTTGAAGAGTAATTTGGCGGCTGCAACCTATTTTTTATTTCGCTCCAGGCAGGCCTCCCTTAAAAATCTGATGTATTTGTGTCGCTACATTCCCTGTTCATCATGAATTTTATAGAAAACTTAGATGTGACAACAATGAAGATATTTATTATTTATTTATTATTTATAAATTCAAATGAAACAGTCAACTTCATATTTCTTTCATTTTCATAAAATAAGTAAATTTATTTTTTCAACAACTGTATGCTAAAAAACAAATGTGACACTCATTTTAGTTTGAAAAAAAAATATATGTTTATTTTTATGTCCGATATATTTAACATCTTCAGTTTGAAAATAAAATATCATTCTGTTTTATGCCATACATGACTATCATTTTCAGTGCCTTAAAAACTAGACTTCTTAATTAAGAATTTACTATTTCTCTTACTGTATATTAAATTTGACACTCATAGGTTCCAAATAAATGTTGTATGGATACTAAAACTTGCTATGGATTTAACAATTACTTCTTTCCTTTACCCTTCAATATCTCCAAACCTCTTCCTTACGACTTAGTCACCTTTGGCTTGCAACTCTTCATATATAATAAGCTGGAGCTGAAATTATGGCATTTTCTAAATGTCTCAATCTGTACTGGAACAAAAGTTCTTCACAATTCCTCAACTGCTTACAGGTTTATCTTCAGCAATAACATATGTTGAACACAAATGAGAAGGTTCTCTTATACAGTTGGTTTGGTCAGTGCTCACTTAAGTTCGTAAGCAAAATGATCAAGAGCTGAAGAAGTGAATCTTCTCAAATAACAACTTATACGAAATGTTGAATCAAATGTAGTTACAGTAGAACCACAGTCTACTATATACAGTCGCGAAGCTCAATATGTAGTAAAAATGCAAACATGGGTAGTTGCCCACCACTAGGATCGCTACTATCGCCTCATCATCACAGAACTCTCCTAGCAGATGACAAAATATGTTACACTTTCGTTGTCGTGTTCTTTTCGAAAAATTAACACCTTCCTTCCATTATTGAAATATTAAATGGTTAAAGTTAATTTATTATTTTAATGAAATATATTAAATTCCACCATAAACTCGAAGATACCTGCAAGAAATAGGTTAATATTACTTTTGTTTGTGCAAAACGAACTGAAATTTACTATAATCGCTTCACTCATTCAAGATTATAGCGATAATGAACTATGAAACCAATAAATATTAATTTGCATTTCCCTTTACAACAATAATATAATAACAATAATAATGGAAATATGAATTAATGGGAGTAACTTACGTGTACCGGTACCTGTAGTGTAGGCTTACGTAGTTAACAAAGTGGGATGAGGTTAAGCAATAATAATCACACCAGAATTGGAAATAAAACGTGATGAATAAATTTTATTGTAACAGACTTACTTTTCTACATCTCTAGTAAAGTAAAAAATAAAAATAGCAACAAAATTAACAGCTATAAATAAAAACATATCCTTTGAAAAAAAAGTAGGCCTAAGTTGTCTGAAAATGTACAATTATTCAAGGAATCAGCTGATACTGACGTAGAATTAGTGCAAAGCTTTTGTTTCTCAGCTGCAGGTAATAACAGAACAGGTTTATTTGAAACATCAAATAAAGTTCGAACTGCATTCCAGACTAATTTATTTTTGTTTTCATTCATAAATTGTGTGTTTTCGAAATGAAGAGAGCAAAAATTTATATTATTATAAAGATATGCTTCATTCTTTGTCATTAGATCTTCCCTCCTGCTGTTTATTAACCACTTTTTGCATCTAGAAGTAAAATAAGAAATAGATGTAAGGATTTTTCTTCACGAGCATCAATGCGAAATACGCAACGACCTAGCACTCGATGGAAATATGACTCAGTCCACTCTAAATCCAAAGTCGACCGTGGACAGTCTATTGTTTCTAGTTGCTAACCGCTTGGAGCGCTTTATCACGAGATTTGCAAAAAATCACCTCAAGCTTCACGACTGTATATAGTAGACTGTGGTAGAACCTCTATTATCCGTGGTAATAAAAGGGATAGAATGAACAGTTAACCGAAAACATCGGATAATCCGTATCGTAAAATATTTTCGTAAATTAAATGAATAATAATTGAACTTTAGAAATTTCCTTCGTGGTCTTGTCTTTAACACGCTAGATAGTGAATCACAAGTTCACTAATTTAAGTTCGGTTGTCAATGACGTGTTTTAAGGAGCAAGGAAACTCCTTGTAATGGCTTTCAGCGGAAAGACTGGAATAGTATAGGTCTCATGATGTAGATTTACATACTTTACACACATTTTACTAAACACCTGTGGAGTAACGGCTAGCATGTCTCGCCGCGAAACCAGATGGCCCAGTTTTGATTCCCGTTTAGGGACAAGTTACCTGGTTGAGGTTTTTTCCGGGGTTTTCCCTCAACCCAATATGAGCAAATGCTGGGTAACTTTCGGTCCTGGACCCCGGACTCATTTCACCGGCATTACCACCTTCATCTCAACCTAAGATGTTGATAAAGCGTCGTGAAATAACCTAGCAAAATAAAAATAAAAAATACACATTTTATCCTTGGTTCTTATTAAATCGAGCACAGTTGTAACATTAGTTTCGTATTCCGATGCAAGATGAGCCAGTTTCTCTTTCCCCAAACCACTAAAGTATTTGCACTTTTTTCGATACTTAGCACGAACACCCTTTCTTTTGATACTTATTAAATACATTTTGTCTTTAAGTTGTACTGTACAATAAGGCAACTTGAACAGTAGACCACACTGTGTAAGTGTAAAGATTTGTAATAACACTCTAGAAAAAATATGTACTACTATAACGTACAGTAGTACTTCGTATGTTCTGTACTTACTTACTGGCTTTTAAGAAACCCGGAGGTTCATTGCCGCCCTCACATAAGCCCGCCATTGGTCCCTATCCTGAGCAAGATTAATCCAGTCTCTACCATCATATCCTACCTCCCTCAAATCCATTTTAATATTATCTTCCCATCCACGTCTCCGCCTCCCCAAAGGTCTTTTGCCCTCCGGCCTCCCAACTAACACTCTATATGCATTTCTGGATTCGCCCATACGTGCTACATGTCCTGCCCATCTCAAACGTCTGAATTTTATGGTCCTAATTATGTCAGGTGAAGAATACAATGCGTGCAGCTCTGTGTTGCGTAACTTTCTCCATTCTCCTGTAACTTCATCCCTCTTAGCCCCAAATATTTTCCTAAGAACCTTATTCTCAAACACCCTTAATCTCTGTTCCTCTCTCAAAGTGAGAGTTCAAGTTCTTCATATGTTCTGTAGCAAAAAAAAAAAAAAAAAAAAAAAAAAAACACAAAAAAAAACCAAACAAACAAAAAGAGCGTGAAAAAGACAGTCGGATAATCCGCCAATCGGTTAATAGGGGAGACGGATAATCGGGGTTCTACTGTACATTATTAAAAAGGCTGCATTTTATTAATCAGTCAAGAAACTAAAAAACTACATCGCTCTTCAAAATCTCAGCCACAATCAAGATTTAAATTCTGACAGAGCTAGCTCTACATTCTCTGAGTTTAATTTACAGTCTATGATGATGCAAATGCATCCGACACCATTTGACCTCATTAATTATCAACCCTGCACAGGCCTGGTACCAGACTTTTATCAGCTCGCGAGCGTCACCACACGTTTCACAAGTCGTCAATCTGGAACACTTGTGCATGAAACATGATAATTCCTTAGAATCTATGCATCCATTCACCGAGAACATAGACAAATTCTTTAACCTGTCAATCGCAAATGTATCACAGAGAAGCTCGGCAATGAAAATTAAACTTGACCCTTCCTTATTAAAGTGAAAGGTCACAAGATTTGGGGCAGCAGACAACAAAGCATCGATACTACGAGTGTCTGTATGACAAACCGAGACACTGAGCCTGCACAGGTGAGTAAAACTCCCTGTGAATACTCGGCACTCTAAAAAAAACGCGTTAATCATAAGCTTCTCCAGACAAGGACAGCTTTTAGGCAAATCTCCCATGTCTTCTAATTCACGCACGTCCAGAATCAAAACCTTTAGAGTTGAAAAATATGGTAAAGATGGCACACGGAATGCAGAAAGTTTAAGCTCCTCTACACCTTGCAGCAGCTGTGCAATATTGTCCAAATATATATCATTAAAACCCATATTTAAGCTGAGACGACGCAGACCTTGAAAACAATGAGGAAGTGACAGGATATCCGATGAGTCCACAACATTCAATCCAAAGTCTTGCAGATGTAAACAGCTTCTGGACCTATCCAGCAGATATTTATAACCGCTCTTTGATATCCCTGTCTTGGACACATCCAAACTTTGCAGAGACGGGAAAGTTAAAATGATATCAATGCTCTCGTCTGTGACACCTTTAGATTCACTCACATCAAGATGTGTTAATCCAGGTGCAGATTTGAAAAGAACTCTAATTATCTCATTACTGCTCCATCGTGGCACAGTAAAACATTTCAAGTTCTTCAAAGACGGCAAATTCTGAAGGAGTAAGTGTTTAAATGAATCATAACTTTCCTCACATTTTACACATGCCCTAAAAATTTTGAGCTGGGAGAGTGTGTCAATGTGATCTAAAACAGTATTCACAATAAGTATATGTATACCTAAAATATCAAGTTCTGTCACCTGGGGATGGAGTATTGCATTAACAAAGTGTTGAAGAATGTCCTTGCACGAAGAGGAATGATCAATGCAGTCACTGACCTCATCATAGCGACTGCCCAAATATTCGAGGACTTCAGAAGTGACACGGTTGGCCATAGAGTAAGGTATCTTATCATGGATGACGCATCTCAAACGTTGGCATGTTGCAAGTGCCTCCGGTAATGATGCTGAAGAAGTGCGGCAAGAGATCATAAGCCGGACACAAATATCTGACAGATACTTGGCAAGGCTGTGGAGCGACAGCTTCTCCAGATGAATGGGTTGGTTGAACAGTGGCATTTTATACACAGCTCTGTGCAAAACAGAAAAAAGAAAGTAATTTACTGCTTCGATAGCTCATATTTTACATCAAGTGGGAGCACCCACCAGAGGAAGCTAAGCAGTGGATGATGAAGCAGTATAGATCTGTATAGGGAAGCATGTTGACCTGTCCATACACCACACAAGCATATGACCACTCGCCGCCTACTAATACGATGTGTATATGCAAAATATATATACATAATCCACACCTGCGGATTAACGGTTAGCGCCTCTGGCTGCGAAACCAGGTGGCCCAGGTTCGATTCCCAGTTGGGGCAAGGGTAATTTCATAGAACACGGGCACTTGGTTGAATATAGTAAGTATGACCAACTTTTTTATTTCAAAGTTAAATGTTAGTGATCTTTTAGTGACTTTTACATGTTAGTTCTAGGTTTTTTATACTAGGTGTCGCCGTGATTTTCTTTTAATTTGATTGGTTATAGTTGTCATTAATTTTTAATGGATAATGACGTTATCAGTTGTTCTTGGTTGTTTGACGTGAGTGGTGTTACATTGTAGATTTGTCTGCATTTGTCGAACGCACATCATCATCTTACGAAAAGCCACTTTTCAGTGCCAATAATTTATTTTGTGTGCACAAGGTTGGAATTTTGAAGTAAGAGGGAAAGGAAGGAAACCGTGTTCTGAAATTATTTATTAAATTTTGTGTCGATTTTGGTTTAGTTCTTTTGCTGGTGAATAAGGATTGTGTTGAATGTTGAGGAGAAAACTGTTTTTCTGTGGTTTAAAGGAATTATTTACTGAATTTTCTGTAGATGTTAAGATGTAATAAGTGTTCGAAGAGAATTTCATTTAGTGTAAAGACGTGGTTTATTTATGCAAAGTTGACTGTACGACAAAGTGTTAGTTTAGTTCTTTGTTGCCTGCATGATTTAACTTTAGATTGCCTTAAAGCCTGTGTCATATACTGGAAGTGAAGTGGCTGGCGATGAAGACATCAATGAGAATTGAATTTTATTTGATAAGGTGATAAATTATTATGTTTTGTTTTGTGTTTTAGTGATTTTTGGGGGTAAAGTGCGGACGAAAACTGCCAGAAAAGTACTACCAACTATGAAGTTCGAATGCCACGAAACGCCAAAAAAATCAAAGGCGAAAAATTAAATATAAAGATACTAGTGAAGTGCTTTGTGTGCAGTGTGGCATTATGGGCAGAAACATGGACATTGCATCAAAATGAAGAGAAACGAATAAAAGCACTGAAATGTAAATATGGACAAGAATGGAGCATGTGAAGTGGACAGACAGGATAAGAAATGAAGTTCTGTTGGAAAGAGTGAGTGAAAAAAGAATAATGTTGAAACTGAAGGATGCACTGGAAGGAATGGTGAACAGGAAAAGAATTCGGGTCAGAATAAGACATCAGATGATAGACGACATTAAGATATGTGGATCATATGCGGAGACTAAGAGAAAAGCATATAATAGGAAATATTAGAGAATGTTGGGTTTGCAGTGAGAGACAAACCCATGGACTTATGTACATATGATTTAATTCCCAATATGCTCAGTCAATTTAAGACAGCAGTGTATTATGTAATAAATTAGAAACAGAATTTTAGTTTTGTCTTTTCAATGTAATTACAGAAATCTGATTCGAAAAAAAGGTAACATTTTCAAATTGCTTTTAGAACGAAAAGTTACATTCCTTCACATGAATTTTCTCAACATTTGAGGGACAAAACAAAACTCCTTTCAATCACTTATTATCACTGCTCTCTTAAATTGATTGAGCATATTAGGGATTAAATCAATGGCTTTCTCAAAATATGCTTTTCATACGAAGCAATTTTTATATCGAAAAGGAACCAAAAGCGAACGAAATTGTATTAAACTTTGTTGTTTGAAATAACTCAAAGAATAACCTCCTAAATTAATGACATTACTTATGTTTCCTCCTGTATATACACTTAGCGGCAAAAAGAATGGGCTGCAGTTGCAGATACACAACATTGCACATGCTCGTCTCGACAAAGCCGTAGTTCACCAGGTAACACAGAATTAAACCATTAAAATTTGCTGCATAAAAAAAAAGATATAAACAGCCTACATAGTTTTCATACTATGACTTTGTTTGTATATCCGTGATTACAATAGATTATACAGAACAGTAATGACAACGTTAATACACAAAAACTCAATCGCTGTAATCTTATTAAGTAAATCTTTACAATAGCGTTACCAAACGAACGCAGAAAACAAGATGGGACACATTCATAGAGAATTCTGAGTATATACAAGACGCACCAAAAACCCTAACCTGTGACAAATTCCCCAATACCTCCGTCGCCTCCATTTTCACATCAACTTTCGCCCCTTATTTTCGGTTTGAAATTGGACCCGGCACTCAATTTTTTTGTGATACGCGATATTCGACAGGAAGCCAAGGATATAAATAGGCCTAGGTACCTACATTTGTACCTTACCGTGCAGAAACACCAAAAGGGAAACTAACATTACATAAAAAAAAATCCAGTATACAGTATCGTGAAATTTTCTAAGTATCACGCTAAGACAAAAGAAACAGCAGGAAAACAATTGAAGGAGTATTAGCGAACTACGAAAGAACTTATTCTATATCTGTGCTAGTTTAGCCGAACTCGCCATGAACATGATATTAGGCCTACTGTTCCCATTCATTAAAATTAAAATCAAAATCAAAACTAGAGCTTTGGATTTCGAAAATGAAAATCGTTGACTTTATAAGTGATTTCTTGTTGAGATGCAGTTGACAGTATATCTAATAAAAGTCTAAACTAACGAAACCTAACCTGTTACAGATTTGTATATGCAAGGTGTGTGAGAAGTACGAAGAGAATTAGCTCATCGTTGTTTTAGCTGATGTTACAACGATATTGATGTTATCAGTTCGAGAGATTTACATTGCACTATTTGCTTCAGAAGTCGTAGTTTCGTACATTACCCTCAAATACTGTACGCCGTACAGTAACGTTGGGCAGTTCCTCACCTTAATTTATTGTAGGTAAACTTCGCAGACTGTTGAAGTTTCCTCCTCTTGTGACAAAGTTATCAGTGTCTATGCTGTGATGTCCCTTGTTCTTCACCAAGTACGGTCATTTTCTCCCTGTACTCCTGCCTGCTTCCATAATTCCGCGCTATTTGCCTTGTAATACTAAATACAGCTGTTCTCATTGCTGCCAACTCAATTCTTAAAAACCCGCTATGAGAGTGCAGAAGTTGCTAAATTGCTACACTGTCAACGTAAAATTATATTATTCTGCTACAGTAAAAAAAAATCCTGAATTACTGTACCAGCAATACACATCCCATAAATTTCACCGGCTAAACTAACACAGAAAAATCCCAGACCTAGCGAGAAAACCGGAGAATTGGCGACATTGACATTGCACGTACTTCGACAAATTATTAACCCTGAGAACCCTGTTCACACGTCGCTACTTTTTAGCTGCGCGCAACATAAAAAAGTAGCAAGCAGCAGGTTCGGCAGCCGCTACTTTTCGGGTTGCACCGTTGTTCACACGTCGCAGTACGAGAATTGTGCAGTTTTTTGTACTGCATCGCTCCAAAAGTAGCGACGTGTGACCATATCTTTAGAGCTATACTTCGTTTATTTAAAGATGAGACATGACAGGAGCGTTGCTGTCGGAAAAAAAACTCAATGTCACATAGCGTGGTAAGCCTGTTGCTATGGTTCCAAAGGTTGAGTTGTCAAACTTACCGTTCTCACGTGGCGAAATTTAGTGTGCACACAATGTTAGCATTGGTACGTTTCGTGTTTGATTCTCTGTCGATTTTTGTATTGTTTTCTTACCTTCGCATCAATTGTCAATGAATGTTTTAACGTCAGCCATCTTAACGTCAATTGATAGCTTCCACCAGGTGGCAGCATGGTGGTCCAAATTGGCAACATAGCACTGTAGTTCCAAGCTCGGCGCTTAACTCATGTCCCATCTTTCAAAAAAACAAGTATAGTAGTACAGTCTGGTATATAGTCACGAAGCTTGAGTTGTTGAGGGTACTAGGGACAATAGACTGCGCCTGTACCCATTCGGAAAAAAACAAAACCCTGTAAATTGATAATTTTGCTCAAAACCAGTGGATGCCACCCAACTTCTAATTTACTGATACGGTACCTCCAAGTCAAGTAATCGGAATATGCAAACCTATTTCCCTTTTTCTTTGGCTTCCTAGACACGCCTTCCTTGCTGGTATATTTTACGAACACTTAAAATACTTTTAATAGTAGCTTGCAAGGCCAAGATATTAATATACGAGGGGGATCCAGGAAATAACGACCGTTTTGTTGTAATAATTAAAAAAAAATATTTATTTATTTGAAAAAAACAAAGTCTGTTACATAACTGAAACTTCCTTTACTTCTCTACATAATCACCACCTACATTTAAACATTTGTCGTATCTGTTCACTAGCTTTAGAATTCCCGTGTTATACTCCTCTGCCGCCAGTTCATTAAGCCAGGTGTTCACTGTCTTCTTCAACTCTTCATCACTTCCAAAACGCGTACCACCCAGAAAGTCTTTCAGCTTAGTGAAAAGGTGAAAATCGCTAGGAGCAAGGTCTGGACTATAGGGCGGATGATCAAAGATTTCCCAACCGAATTGATCCAGCAATTCTCGAGTTGAAGCAGCAGTGTGCGGGCGGGCATTGTCGTGAAGAAGCACAACTCCTCTCGAAAGCATTCCTCGTCTCTTGTTTTGGATGGCTCGCCGTAGTTTTCGTAAAGTCTCACAATAACGATTTGCATTTATCGTAGTGCCTTTTGGCATGAAATCCAGCAAAAGAACACCTTTGCGATCCCAAAAGACAGTAGCCATAACTTTTGTGTTGAGAGAGTCTGTTTGAATTTTCTCGGTTTCCTGGATGATGAGGGATGATGCCACTGACGTGATTGGCGCTTGGTCTCTGGGGTGTTGTGAGACACCCAGGTCTCATCACCAGTCACAATTTGATCAAGAAAGGCGTCTCCATCTGTGTGATATCGCATCAAGAATGTCAATGCTGAGGCCATTCTCTGAGTTTTGTGTTGGTCACTCAGTTGCCGTGGAACCCATTGTGCACAGATTTTGTGGTAGCCAAGATGTTGCGACACAATTTCACCAACCAAAGAACGAGAAATGTCAGGAAAGGCAATATGCAATTCATTGCTGTCGTTCACTTTAGTCTTCTGTGATGAGTGATGGGCGTCCGGGTCGAGTTTCATCGTGGACATTTGTTCGCCCATTGTTGAACATTTCGCACCATTTTCTCACATTTCTTTCATTCATTACAGTATCACCATACACTTCTTTCAATTGCCGGTAAATTTCTGCAGGTTTCAAATGTCGGGCATTCGAAAATCGAATCACACTCCTTGCCTCACAGTCGGCGGGATTATTAATCACATCATTCATTTTGAAGTAACACAAAATGCACAATGGCGACTTGTTGCAACCAGTACTCACATTATGAGGACACATGTTAAGGAAGCCAGTTGACCTTCAAACAAGGAAGGGAAGTCAGCTGCGCGGCGGGTATGCGCGAACGGTCGTTATTTCCTGGATCCCCCTCGTAGCAACAGCCACAGATAAAATCGGTAGATTTTAAGAAATCTTGATTTCTGGCCGATGTCACTTGTCAAAAGAAAAAATTAATTCCAGTGTATTAAAGAATTGAATGTACCATTCTACATACTATATGATACGAAAATTTATTTTCACATACATGCAATTAGTTTACACAATTTTAAACAACAGGTTTTTGAGTATTTCCTGCAAGAAACTCAAAATAACTAATACTATCACAGTTGGATAATGAATTCGTCCTTAGAAGTTGCGTTCAAATGCCTAAAAATGCCAAACAATCTTAAGGAAAGGTAAATGTAAAGTAGCACCTTCACATGTCATGAAGACACTTGGGGAAGGTGTGGAGGTAGAGTTCCATGCTTTCTTGACCTCGGCACTAGAATGAGATGGTATGGTTGGCATCACACTCCAAAAACGCTTTACCCTGAGGAAAGACCCAGTACTCAATTTGATAAAAGGCTGAGTGAACCTCGGGAGCTTCCTGTCCATAGCCATTTGCTCTACCGACTGAGCTACCTCGCATATTAAGGAAAGAGACATTGAAATATATACCTACTTTGGAATGTTGAAAGAATAGCCTACTTTATTTTTCTGCACAGCATCGACCAGTTTTAGATCAAAAGAATGGAAGAATACGTCGAGCTTGCAAAAAGAATCCTTAAAGTTTCGGTAGTATCTGCAACCTTACATTTATAAATAATAAGTTTCTCGTTTATAATTGACATCGAATTGAAGTCAAGAAATCTCCTTCAACATATAAATAATATCCAACCAGTACGGTATAACACGTGGTTAGCACAATGATCCAGTAACAGATGTTTTTTGGAACAGCATTTTACTACCAATTGTAGATCCCCGAATTTATTATGGCACCTCTTCTAAACACTGGACGAAATTTCATTACAAAATTTCTTCCCCCCATAAAGGCTTAAATTAGCGCTAGTCAAAGACATGATGACACCCTAGACCAGGAGAGGCAAAGATGCTTGCGCACATGAGCGACCTCAAGAAACGTGCTAACCGCAATGACTGTTTACGTATCTCGTACCGAGCACGATGGAGGGATGAGTGTACTGAACACAGGTTGAACAATTGTGGGGGTGCGCCATATGTGTCAGGGTTCAGGGATAACTTTATTGCAGAAAGAATCTCAATAAATAAACAAATTTTGTCCCATGTGATTTATTTGCAGTATCATAGTAGTAGAAATAAATCTATATGTACAAGGAACATATTCTCATAAACACAAATTTTATTTAAAAATATATACAGTAGCCTGCCTAAAGCATGTTACTTATGGAAAATTAATTGAATCTTTCTGGTAAAGCAAATTAATAAACTACAAGATCTTGTAGAAATATAATATTACAAGACAAGTAATTCTTATTTCAACACAGTAAACAGATATTTAATATGATTTGCACATTGCTTAAGTCGAAATGACAAACAATAGGATTAAAAATAACACATTTATTTAATTAACACAATTAGTGAAAATTTCTTCTATTTATTTTGATTTTGGCAGGTGTCATGCTGATTTCTAATTTCTTGGATACTTCAAACATATGTACTCTATTACAAAACAAATTCTTTTATCTCTTCGAACAGTGTAACAACAAGGCCTGCGTATCTTCAGAACTTATTTTCTGGAGGAATGGGCTTTTTTGTTTCTTAATTTCTTTTCGTAATATCCGGATTAACACATTTTAATGCTGCAAACAAGAAAAGAGCTTTCAATTTTGTATCCTTTATGTTAGCTCTCAGTCTTGGTTTCATGTACTTCATTGTAGAGAAGAACTTTTCAGGAAACATACGTATTACCAAACCTGTATAGTACACACAGTGCAAATTTACACAGTCTTGTTTTAAATGATGTTTCCTGTAGATCACGTGCTTCCTGCATGTTATACATTGGGCATTTCCCCATTTCACATTGTTAAAAAGGAATGTCACCCCCCATTCGAGGTTAAAACAGTTCGAAGATTTACGCTTCTTCTTCTTCCATGTACATGTGGTCACAATGAAAGTGACCGGTCTCTTGAGCAGTGAAAATTTTCTAAGTCCCTTTGGGTGAGCACGCAGTTCACTACCGTTAAAATCCGTGCAACACTTTAGTTAACTTCATAATACAAGGCGCTGATTTGGGCTACTTCCACAGCATGTTTTCTTTTGTCCTTTCTTTTATTTTTCACAACTCCTTTTAGTGTAATATAATCAAATAATTTTGCTTATGTTAATATATTCATGTTACAGATAATTAAAAAATTGGTGAACATTTGTGGTTATAGTTCCAGGAAATCAGCATATATTTTGTCATCAGAATTATGGCAGTTCTTCTCGTTTACAATTACTACGTTTAGGCTCTGATGATCATGGATTTAGTTTAGTATAATAATCGTATTCCCTGTAGCACAACTTGCAAATTAATTATTGCCAGTTATTTAACCATCAATATAGTTACTGAATGTTCCTTAGGCAATAGAGTGTAAAGCAGCAGGGATTAATAAAATAATAACACATCATCTTAATATGAAAGCCCCTAATTGTTGTCTTTAGTGTTACTTCCATCTAGCGTCAAAAGTTTCTATAAACACGAAATAAATAATAAAGCGAAAGGTATTCTAAAGATAAAATAAATGACGAAAACCTGTTATATTTTCACTCATACATTAAAAAAAATTAGTAACTCCACGAAGAATTGAACTTGCAATCTCACGAAATCATACCTAACACTCTACCAACTACGCTAACAGTTTTACTGCAGTCAGAATGGCATTGTAACGGGCAATGGTAGTACTCCACTTGAGAACCTTTTGTACAGTACATAATGTTTGTGTTACAATATTCACTGTTTAAACACTCTAAACGATCTGCCTGTTTTAAATCTCGTATATATGAATTATTTTCTCGAAAGAGTTTAGTGGTTAATAGTTGTGTTCTCCATTATTACTACTACAAGAATATATGCAATTTTTTTAACAAAGCCTGCCTGTCCTGAGTGCTCACAGAAATACCCGATTCGAACTTAGCCTCTCAGATCCCGGCCACTTTCATTTTGACAAAGTGTACACCCTTGCTTCGTAGTCTTTCCCTCATCAGATGCACTTGGTATCAATGGAGCATGTGACGGACTACTACAGACTCCTATATGCAACTTGTTCATACAGGCGCCTATTGCCATTCCTGCGTTAGACCAAGATGCTATACTTGTTCTTTTGAAAGATGGGACATGACAGTTAAGCAGCGGAGCTTGGAACTACAGTGCTATGTTGTCAACATGGACTACCAAGCTGACGGTTGATGAAAGTTAGCAATTGTCGTTAAGATGGCTGACGTTAAAACATTCATTGACAATTGACGCGAAGGCAAGAAAACAATACAAAAATCGACAGAGAATCAAAGACGAAACGTACCAATGCTAACATTGTGTGCACAATAAATGTCTCAAAGAGAGATATTAAGGATTCGCCACATGGGAACTGTAAGTTTGGCAACTCAACCGTTGTTCCCATAGCAACAGGCCTACCACGCTATGTGTGGTTCAGTTGTTTTTCCGATCGAAACGCTCCTGCCATGTCCCATCTTTCAGAAAAACAAGTATAGTGCACAACATAATAATTATTATGACATAAATCAGTTCATGTCACAAAAGCTTTAACATAATAAAGAAGTATCTAAAATATTAAATCTAATATCAGAAAATTACCTTGAGATATGTACTATAATACTGAATAAGCTAAACAAGGATATTAAACTGTAATACAGCAACAAGATAAATAAAGTCCCATGTTCATATTTTACTACAAACCCCCTGTTACGGCACTGCAGATCTAAGTGAATATTACATGGAAATCATAAATCTGCTGCACTCCAAATATTCTTAACTGAAATAGACCACATTTCGTGTAATAAAGAAAATCAACATAAATGTAATACACTTGAGCTGAAATTAAGACTTTTTCTAAATGTTTCTGAATTGAATGTATGGGAGGGGGGCACTACGGAGCAGCAATGCAACCTGTTAAGGTCTAATGCGCTAACCCTCAAGCTAGGATCATTCCCAACCCACACTGGCTGACTACACTAAGGTTCGCTGCATACCAGGTGTAGAGCAGGCTACCACACTCACCCCTAGGATAGCCCTTCCGTGAGTCACCAGCCGGCAATTGGGGAATGCTATGGAATGATGTCGAAATGGTAACAGAATGATCTCAATGCCTAATATGGGGAAAAACGGGAGAATCCCGAGAAAAATCCCACCTGCGACCTTCTCCGCTACAAGTGTCACTATGGATTTTTCAATGAAAAAATCCCAGACCTGACTGGGACTCGAACCCAGACCGCCTGTTTGATAGGTCAGAGGTCTGACCACTCAACCACAGCAGTGACTTCTAAATGTCTCAATCTGTATTGAAACCCGAAATTAGAAGGCTCTGTTATACAGTTGGTTTGGTCAGGTGCTGACTTAAGTTCATAAGCAAAATGATCAGAGCTCGAGAAGTGAATCTTCTCAAATAACAATTTACCCCACAAGCAAAACCAAATGTAGTTACATATTATTAAAAAGATTGTATTTTAATAATCAGTCAAGAAACCCAAGAAGTACATCATGCTTCAAACTCTCGGCCACAATCAAGATTTAAATTCTCACAGAGCTAGCCCTACCCTCTTCGAGTTTAATTTACAGTCTATGATGATGCAAATGGATCTGACACCATTTGACCTCATTAATCTTCAACCCTGTACAGGCCCTGTACCGTCTTTTCATCAGCTCGCGTACCTCACCACACATATTACAAGTTGTCAATCTGGAACACTTGTGTGTGATAAGTGATAGAGTATTAGGATCTACGTATCCATTCACTGAGAATGTAGACAAATTCTTTAACCTGCTAATCTTAAGTGATTCACTGAAAACCTCGACAATGGGAATGTCACTTAAATTCGCCATATTAAAGTGAAAAGTCAGAAGATTTGGGGCAGCAGACAACAAAGCATCGGTAGCACGAGTATCTATGCTACTAATCCAGATGCTGAGGCTGCGCAGGTGCGCAAAGGACTCCGTCACTCTGTGGCTCTCTAAAGTAATTGTCTTGATCATAAGCGTCTCCAGACGAGGACAGCTTCTAGGCAAATTTTGCATGTCTAAATAAAACACATCCAGTACCAAAACCTTTAGATTTGGGAAGTACGGTAGATACAGCACATCACATGCACAAAGCTTAAGCTCCTCTAAACCTTGCAGCAGCTCTGCAATATCGTCCCAATATATCTCTACAAAATGCACACTTAAGCTGAGATGACGCAGACCTTGAAAATTATAAGGATGTGACAGGACATGCAATGAATCCGCAAAATTCAATCCGAAGTCTTGCAGATGTAAACAGCTTCTCGACCTATCCAGCAGACATTTATAACCACTTTTTGATATCCCTGTCTTGGACACATCCAAACTTTCCAGATATGGGAAACTTAAAATAAGATCAATGCTCTCGTCTGTGACACCTTTAGATTCACACACATCAAGATGTGTTAATCCAGGAGCAGATTTGAAAAGAACTCTAATTATCTCATTACTGCTCCATTGTGGCACAGTAAAACATTTCAAGTTCTTCAAAGAGGGCAAATGCTGAAGGAGTAAGTGTTTAAATGAATCATAACTTTTCTCACATTTTACACATGCCCTAAAAATTTTGAGCTGGGAGAGTGTTTCAATTTGATCTAAAACAGCATTCACAATAAGTATATGTATACCTAAAATATCAAGTTCTGTCACCTGGGGATGGAGTATTGCATTAACAAAGTGTTGAAGAACGTCCTTGCACGAAGAGGAATGATCAATGCAGTCACTGACCTCATCATAGCGACTGCCCAAATATTCGAGGGCTTCAGAAGTGACACGGTTGGCCATAGAGTAAGGTATCTTATCATGGATGATGCATCTCAAACGTTGGCATGTTGCAAGTGCCTCCGGTAATGATGCTGAGGAAGTGCGGCAAGAGATCATAAGCCGGACACAAATATCTGACAGATACTTGGCAAGGCTGTGGAGCGACAGCTTCTTCAGATGAATGGGTTGGTTGAACAGTGACATTTTACACACAGCTCTGTGCAAAACAGAAAAAAGAAAGTAATTTACTGTTTCGATAGCTCATATTTAACATCAAGTGGGAGCACCCACCAGAGGAAGCTAAGCAATGGATGATGAAGCAGTATAGATCCGTATAGGGAAGCATGTAGACCTGACCATACTATGCATAATACACTAATGGAACAAGCACAAATAATCAGTAAAAAACAAAATAGATATAAACAGGTACATAGATAGTTTTTGTAATGTGACTTCGTTTGTATATCCGTCATTACAGCAGACTGACGTCGCTACCAACAACCCGTGGCTATGCACCAACCTTTCCCCTTCCCCAACCTTTCAAAATCTCCGAACTTAATCACTGTCATCTGATTCAGTAAATCTTTACAATAGCATTACGGAACGCAGAAAGCAAAATGGACCACATTGTGTCAATTTGAATATATGCACAGATGTGCACACATCACCGTTGGCCTCCACTTTTAAAACTTTCGACCCTTACTTTCATGTGAAATTGGCATCGACACTCAACTATCAAAGATTTAGTTTGTGGCAAGCACAAGCCATAAACATTGTACACTTGTTGATAATGCGAACTCTGGCTTGAAGACCTTTACATTTTCCTTTGCTCAATTATTATACCCTTGAGTAGTAGTAGTAGTAGTAGTAGGTTATTTTACGACGCTTTATCAACAGCTTAGGTTATTTAGCGTCTGAATGAGATGAAGGTGATAATGGTGGTGAAATGAGTCCGGGGTCCCAACGCCGAAAATTACCCAGCATTTGCTAATGTTGGGTTGAGGGAAAAACCCCGGAAAAAACCTCAACCAGGTAACTTGCCCCGACCGGGAATCGAACCCGGGCCACCTGGTTTCGCGGCTAGACGCGCTAACCGTTAATCCACAGGTGTGGACTCATACCCTTGACCTCTTCAATTCTGAATGTCCAAATTGTCATTTTCTAGAGCCTGTTTTTAAAGCATCTGTAAAGCCTTGACCTGTGGCGTCATCTATTTTGATGAATTCAGTACAGCTTTCCACATCAGTGGGTATAACTAACATACCTAACAACCAGGGTCATCTGTTTTTGGTGGTTTTTATCAGAAGTGCAATCAAGAATTACAGAATAATATTTGGCAACCCTCACTACACCAATTATATGATTTTTAGTGACCGTACCCAGAAGTTTGACTACTTAATTTCGAATTCTAGGTCCAAGGTAGTATAAATAGGTTTGTTTCTCAGGAATGTGCATTACATGCTCCTTCATAGGACCATCATAAGAAGAAATCTCGTTTAATTTCAAAAACTTTTCATTATTAGGTTCGTAAAGATTGTCATTCGATCCACGTAATGCGGAGTTAGTTTCCGTCAAGTACTATGTATAATAGCAATGATTCTTACATGATATCCTGCCAATGCCTTTTTTCTTTTTGTATTTGATCTTCCGTGTCATGACTTACTGTACAGTTTAATTTCAATCACCGCTCTAACTCCCACCAACTAGTCGGACATGCATGACATATCCTGATTGGAACATTCTTGACTAGCGATCTTAGGGCTCACATGTTTCCGATTCTTACAACCTTCCCCAGTAGAAAGGTTGCTCCAATTAACCTGACTTGCAAGAAAAACTCTACAACAAATTCCTCAGAGCACACGTTCATATTTCCACAAAATATTCACCAAAATAGACGTAAAATAAACACCACAAATTCACATTCCTACATATTTATATTTCAGTTGAACAAATTGCTTTTCCTCTAAGAACACACAGCCAGACATTCACTGCCATCTTTCTTATTTCTGACCTAATAGAGCAAAATGACCCAAATATTTTCCATATCAACTTATGCAAAATAAAGAAGAAGTTGAATATATCATTTAATTTTACCCTACAGGGAATAGCAATTTTACTTATTCATGAATCATCGGGCTAAGAGAAGAACAAGTCTCAACTTTGTTTCAAAACATTTATTAAAAATAAATTCTTACACACGTATTACAAATACATTAGG
Organism: Periplaneta americana; assembly: GCF_040183065.1. Taxonomy (NCBI): domain Eukaryota; kingdom Metazoa; phylum Arthropoda; class Insecta; order Blattodea; family Blattidae; genus Periplaneta; species Periplaneta americana. Next base: position 184,405,446 of record NC_091132.1, on the reverse strand, counting down.
CCTATATTCAACCTAAAATGATATTCACGACAAAACATTTAATAATAATAATAATAATAATAATAATAATAATGATCAGTAGGAGTAGTAAATCTGTGTGCAAACCCATAGAACCACAAGCCATATGTTTACATGGACCATCAGAAGTGAACGATCATCCAACCAGTACGGTATAACACGTGGTTAACATGTTGATTCAGTAACAGATGTTTTTTTGGAACCGCATTTTACTACCAATTGTAATTCCCCAAATTTATTATGGCACCACTTCGAAACACTGGATGAAATTTCATGACAAAATTTCTTACCCCATTAAGACTTAAACCAGCGATAGTCAAAGACATGATTATACCCTTAGACCAAGAGAGGCAAAGATGCTCGCGCACACGAGCGACCTCACGAAACGTGCTAGCCGCAATGACTGCTTACATATCTCATACAGAGGACGATGGAGGGATGAGTGTACTCAGCAAGGGTTAAAGAATTTTGGGGGTGCGCCATATGTCTCAGGGTTCAGGGATAACTTTATTACAGAAACAATTTCAATAAATAAACAAACTTTGTCCCATGTGATTTATTTGGAGTATCTCAGTAGCAGAAATAAATCTAACTCTATGTGTACAAGGCATTTATTCTCATAAACATATATTTTATTTAAAAAATATACATTAGAGCCTACCTAAAGCATGTTACTTATGGAAAATTAATTGAATCTTTCTGGTAAAGGAAATTAATAAACTTCAAGATGTTGTAGAAATATAATATTGCAAGACTAGTAATTCCTAGAGTGGCGGATAACGTTATTGATTTTAAACCATATAATGAGAGAATCTGCATGCTAAGAATTAAAACCAAATTTTATAATGTGACACTTATATCAGCCCACGCACCAACTGAAGACAAATTAGAGGAAACTAAGGAGATATTTTACAATCAACTAGAGAATGTATTTGGCAGTACTCCCAAACACGACATGAAAATAGTTTTAGGTGCTTTTAATGCCAAGGTTGGCAAAGAAGCCTTTTTAGCTCCAGCATGTGGACAACATAGTTTACATGATGCAACAAACGATAATGGGAAGAAAATGGTAGAATTCGCAATCGGAAGAGATCTAACAGTCGGTGGAACATGGTTTCCACACAAAAACATACATAAAGAGACATGGCGCTCCCCAAATGGCCAAATATCAAACCAGATAGACCATATATTGACGGATAGAAGACACAGTTCAGCTGTAAATGATATAAGAAGCCTGAGAGGAGCAGATATAGGATCAGACCACTATCTAGTTAGAGCAAAGATCAGAGTAAAAATAGTAAAGGCAAACAAACAGGAAAGAAGAGAATGGATTAAATGGGATATAGATAAGATGTCAAAGACTGAGATGGTTGGGACACGTCACAAGGATGGAAACAACAAGGAAAGTGAAGATTGTCTTCAATAACAACCCAGATGGAACCAGATTAAGAGGAAGACCGAGAACAAGATGGTGGAACTGTGTACGAGTGGATGTGAATAGATTAGGAATAAGGAATTGGAGGGAGTTGGCGATGGATAGAGAAGGATGGAAGAGAGCCATAGAGGAGGTTAAGGCCCACCTGGGCTGTAATACCAAATAAGAAGAAGAAGAAGAAGAAGAAGAAGAAGAAGAAGTAATTCCTATTTCAACACAGTAAACAGATAATTAATAAGGTTTGCACATTGCTTAAGTCGAAATGACAAACAATAGGATTAAAAATAACACATTTATTTAATTAACACAATTCGTGAAAATTTTTTCTATTCATTTTGATTTTCGCAGGTGTGATGCTGATTTCTAATTTCTTGGACACTTCAAACATAAGTACTCTATTACAAAAATTCTTTTGTCTCTTCGGACACTGTAACAAGGCCTGTGTATCTTCAGAACTTATTTTCTGGAAGAATGGGCTTTCTTTGTTTCTGAATTTCTTTTCGTAATATCCGGATAGATATATTTTAATGCTGCAAACAGCAAAAGAGCTTTCAATTTTGTATCCTTCATGTTAGCTCTCAGTCTTGGCTTCATGTACTTCATTATACAGAGAAGAACTTTTCACGAACATATGTATTATCAAACCTTTACAGCACAAATAGTGAAAATTTACATAGTGTTGTTTTAAATTATGTTTCCTGCAGATCACGTGCTTCCTGCATATTATACAATGGGCATTTCCCCATTTCACATTCCTAGAAAGGAATGTCATCCGCCAGGTCGATGTTAAAACAGTTCGAATATTTACGCTTCCTCTTCTTCCATGTACACTCTACACTTGGTCAAAATGAAAGTAAACGGTCTCTTGAGCAGTGAAAATTTTCTAAGTCCCTTTGGGTGAGCATGCAGTTTACTATCATTAAAATCTGTGCAACGCTTTAGTTAACTCCATAATACAAGGCACTGATTTGGGCTACCTCCACAGCATGCTTTGAATCTCGGTAGAGAATTATTTGTTTAGTCCTTTCTTTTATTTTTCACAACTCCTTTTAGTGTAATATAATCAAATAATTTTGCTTATGTTAATATATTCACGTTACAGATAATTACAAAATTAGTGAAAATTTGTGGTTATAATTCCAGGAAATCAGCATATATTTTGTCATCAGAATTATGGCTGTTCTTCTCGTTTACAATTACTACGTTTAGGCCCTGATGATCATGGATTTAGATTAGTATAATAATCATATTCCCTGTAACACAACTTGCAAATTAATTATTGCCAATTATTTAACTGTCAACATTGTTATTGAATGTTCCTTAGGCAATAGAGTGTAAAGCAGCAGGGATTAATAAAATATTAACACATCATCTTAATATGAAAGCCCCCAATTTGTGTCTTTAGTGTTACTTCCATCTAGCGTCAAAAGTTTCTATTAACACGAAAAAAATAATAAAGCGAAAAGTATTCTAAGGATAAAAAATGACGAAAACCTGTTATATTTTCACTCATACATTAAAAAAAAAATTAGTAACTCCACGAAGAATTGAACTTGCAAATCTCACGAACTCATACCTAACACTCTACCAACTACGCTACTAGTTTTACTGCAGTCACAATGGCATTGTAACGGGCAATGGTAGTACTCCACTTGAGAACCTTTTATACAGTACATAATGTTTGTGTTACAATATTCACTGTTTAAACACTCTAAACGATCTGCCTGTTTTAAATCTCGTATATATGAATTATTTTCTCGAAAGAGTTTAGTGGTTAATAGTTGTGTTCTCCGTTATAACTACTACAAGAATTTACGCAAGCTTTTGAACAAAGCCTGCCTGTCCCGAGTGCTCACAGAAATACCTGATTCGAACTCTTAGCCTCTCAGATCCCGGCCACTTTCATTTTGACAAAGTGTACACCCTAGATTCGTAGTCTTTCCCTCATCAGGTGCACTTGGTATCAATGTAGCATGTGACGGACTACTACAGACTCCTATATGCAACTTGTTCAAACAGGCGCCTATTGCCTTTCCTGCGTTAGACCAAGATGCTATACTTGTTTTTTTTTCAAGATGGGACATGACACTTAAGCGGCCGAGTTTGGAACTACAGTGCTATGTTGCCAATATGGACTACCACACTGACAACTGATGGAAGTTAGCAACAGTCGTTAAGATGGCTGACGTTAAAACATTCATTGACAATTGATGCGAAGGGAAGAAAACAATACAAAAATCGACAGAGAATCAAAGACAAAACGTACCAATGCTGACATTGTGTGCACAATAAATGTCCCAAAGAGAGATATTAAGGATTCGCCACATGGGAACTGTAAGTTGGGCAACTCAACCGTTGTTACCATAGCAACAGGCCTACTACGCTATGTGACATTCAGTTGTTTTTCTGATCGCAACGCTCCTGTCATGTCCCATCTTTAAAAAAAACAAGTATAGTGCAGAACATAATAATTATTATGACATAAATCACTTCTTGTCACAAAAGCTTTAACATAATAAAGCGGTATCTAAAATATCGTATCTAATATCAGAAAATTACCTTGTGATATGTACTATAATACAGAATAAGCTAAACAAGGATATTAAACTGTAATACAGCAACAAGATAAATAAAGTCCCATGTTCATATTTTACTACAAACCCTCTGTTACAGCACTGCAGATGTAAGTGAATATTACATGAAAATCATAAATCTGCTGCACTCCAAATATTCTTAACTGAAATAGACCACATTTCGTGTAATAAAGAAAATCAACATAAATGTAATACACTTGAGCTGAAATTAAGACTTTTTCTAAATGTTTCTGAATTGAATTTGTGGGAGGGGGGCACTACGGAGCAGCACTGCAACCTGTTAAGGTCTAATGCGCTAACCCTCAAGCTAGGATCATTCCCGACCCACACCGGCTGACTACACTAAGGTTCGCTGCATACCAGGTGTAGAGCAGGCTACCACACTCACCCCTAGGATAGCCCTTCCGTGAGTCACCAGCCGGCAATTGGGGAATGCTATGGAATGATGTCGAAATGGTAACAGAATGATCTCAATGCCTAATATGGGGAAAAACGGGAGAATCCCGAGAAAAATCCCACCTGCGACCTTCTCCGCTACAAGTGTCACTATGGATTTTTCAATGAAAAAATCCCAGACCTGACTGGGACTCGAACCCAGACCGCCTGTTTGATAGGTCAGAGGTCTGACCACTCAACCACAGCAGTGACTTCTAAATGTCTCAATCTGTATTGAAACCCGAAATTAGAAGGCTCTGTTATACAGTTGGTTTGGTCAGGTGCTGACTTAAGTTCATAAGCAAAATGATCAGAGCTCGAGAAGTGAATCTTCTCAAATAACAATTTACCCCACAAGGAAAACCAAATGTAGTTACATATTATTAAAAAGATTGTATTTTAATAATCAGTCAAGAAACCCAAGAAGCACATCATGCTTCAAACTCTCGGCCACAATCAAGATTTAAATTCTCACAGAGCTAGCCCTACCCTCTTCGAGTTTAATTTACAGTCTATGATGATGCAAATGGATCTGACACCATTTGACCTCATTAATCTTCAACCCTGTACAGGCCCTGTACCGTCTTTTCATCAGCTCGCGTACCTCACCACACATATTACAAGTTGTCAATCTGGAACACTTGTGTGTGATAAGTGATAGAGTATTAGGATCTACGTATCCATTCACTGAGAATGTAGACAAATTCTTTAACCTGCTAATCTTAAGTGATTCACTGAAAACCTCGACAATGGGAATGTCACTTAAATTCGCCATATTAAAGTGAAAAGTCAGAAGATTTGGGGCAGCAGACAACAAAGCATCGGTAGCACGAGTATCTATGCTACTAATCCAGATGCTGAGGCTGCGCAGGTGCGCAAAGGACTCCGTCACTCTGTGGCTCTCTAAAGTAATTGTCTTGATCATAAGCGTCTCCAGACGAGGACAGCTTCTAGGCAAATTTTGCATGTCTAAATAAAACACATCCAGTACCAAAACCTTTAGATTTGGGAAGTACGGTAGATACAGCACATCACATGCACAAAGCTTAAGCTCCTCTAAACCTTGCAGCAGCTCTGCAATATCGTCCCAATATATCTCTACAAAATGCACACTTAAGCTGAGACGACGCAGACCTTGAAAATTATGAGGATGTGACAGGACATGCAATGAATCCGCAAAATTCAATCCGAAGTCTTGCAGATGTAAACAGCTTCTCGACCTATCCAGCAGACATTTATAACCACTTTTTGATATCCCTGTCTTGGACACATCCAAACTTTCCAGATATGGGAAACTTAAAATAAGATCAATGCTCTCGTCTGTGACACCTTTAGATTCACACACATCAAGATGTGTTAATCCAGGAGCAGATTTGAAAAGAACTCTAATTATCTCATTACTGCTCCATTGTGGCACAGTAAAACATTTCAAGTTCTTCAAAGAGGGCAAATGCTGAAGGAGTAAGTGTTTAAATGAATCATAACTTTTCTCACATTTTACACATGCCCTAAAAATTTTGAGCTGGGAGAGTGTTTCAATTTGATCTAAAACAGCATTCACAATAAGTATATGTATACCTAAAATATCAAGTTCTGTCACCTGGGGATGGAGTATTGCATTAACAAAGTGTTGAAGAACGTCCTTGCACGAAGAGGAATGATCAATGCAGTCACTGACCTCATCATAGCGACTGCCCAAATATTCGAGGGCTTCAGAAGTGACACGGTTGGCCATAGAGTAAGGTATCTTATCATGGATGATGCATCTCAAACGTTGGCATGTTGCAAGTGCCTCCGGTAATGATGCTGAGGAAGTGCGGCAAGAGATCATAAGCCGGACACAAATATCTGACAGATACTTGGCAAGGCTGTGGAGCGACAGCTTCTTCAGATGAATGGGTTGGTTGAACAGTGACATTTTACACACAGCTCTGTGCAAAACAGAAAAAAGAAAGTAATTTACTGTTTCGATAGCTCATATTTAACATCAAGTGGGAGCACCCACCAGAGGAAGCTAAGCAATGGATGATGAAGCAGTATAGATCCGTATAGGGAAGCATGTAGACCTGACCATACTATGCATAATACACTAATGGAACAAGCACAAATAATCAGTAAAAAACAAAATAGATATAAACAGGTACATAGATAGTTTTTGTAATGTGACTTCGTTTGTATATCCGTCATTACAGCAGACTGACGTCGCTACCAACAACCCGTGGCTATGCACCAACCTTTCCCCTTCCCCAACCTTTCAAAATCTCCGAACTTAATCACTGTCATCTGATTCAGTAAATCTTTACAATAGCATTACGAAAGGAACGCAGAAAGCAAAATGGACCACATTGTGTCAATTTGAATATATGCACAGATGTGCACACATCACCGTTGGCCTCCACTTTTAAAACTTTCGACCCTTACTTTCATGTGAAATTGGCATCGACACTCAACTATCAAAGATTTAGTTTGTGGCAAGCACAAGCCATAAACATTGTACACTTGTTGATAATGCGAACTCTGGCTTGAAGACCTTTACATTTTCCTTTGCTCAATTATTATACCCTTGAGTAGTAGTAGTAGTAGTAGTAGGTTATTTTACGACGCTTTATCAACAGCTTAGGTTATTTAGCGTCTGAATGAGATGAAGGTGATAATGGTGGTGAAATGAGTCCGGGGTCCCAACGCCGAAAATTACCCAGCATTTGCTAATGTTGGGTTGAGGGAAAAACCCCGGAAAAAACCTCAACCAGGTAACTTGCCCCGACCGGGAATCGAACCCGGGCCACCTGGTTTCGCGGCTAGACGCGCTAACCGTTAATCCACAGGTGTGGACTCATACCCTTGACCTCTTCAATTCTGAATGTCCAAATTGTCATTTTCTAGAGCCTGTTTTTAAAGCATCTGTAAAGCCTTGACCTGTGGCGTCATCTATTTTGATGAATTCAGTACAGCTTTCCACATCAGTGGGTATAACTAACATACCTAACAACCAGGGTCATCTGTTTTTGGTGGTTTTTATCAGAAGTGCAATCAAGAATTACAGAATAATATTTGGCAACCCTCACTACACCAATTATATGATTTTTAGTGACCGTACCCAGAAGTTTGACTACTTAATTTCGAATTCTAGGTCCAAGGTAGTATAAATAGGTTTGTTTCTCAGGAATGTGCATTACATGCTCCTTCATAGGACCATCATAAGAAGAAATCTCGTTTAATTTCAAAAACTTTTCATTATTAGGTTCGTAAAGATTGTCATTCGATCCACGTAATGCGGAGTTAGTTTCCGTCAAGTACTATGTATAATAGCAATGATTCTTACATGATATCCTGCCAATGCCTTTTTTCTTTTTGTATTTGATCTTCCGTGTCATGACTTACTGTACAGTTTAATTTCAATCACCGCTCTAACTCCCACCAACTAGTCGGACATGCATGACATATCCTGATTGGAACATTCTTGACTAGCGATCTTAGGGCTCACATGTTTCCGATTCTTACAACCTTCCCCAGTAGAAAGGTTGCTCCAATTAACCTGACTTGCAAGAAAAACTCTACAACAAATTCCTCAGAGCACACGTTCATATTTCCACAAAATATTCACCAAAATAGACGTAAAATAAACACCACAAATTCACATTCCTACATATTTATATTTCAGTTGAACAAATTGCTTTTCCTCTAAGAACACACAGCCAGACATTCACTGCCATCTTTCTTATTTCTGACCTAATAGAGCAAAATGACCCAAATATTTTCCATATCAACTTATGCAAAATAAAGAAGAAGTTGAATATATCATTTAATTTTACCCTACAGGGAATAGCAATTTTACTTATTCATGAATCATCGGGCTAAGAGAAGAACAAGTCTCAACTTTGTTTCAAAACATTTATTAAAAATAAATTCTTACACACGTATTACAAATACATTAGGCCTATATTCAACCTAAAATGATATTCACGACAAAACATTTAATAATAATAATAATAATAATAATAATAATAATAATAATAATAATGATCAGTAGGAGTAGTAAATCTGTGTGCAAACCCATAGAACCACAAGCCATATGTTTACATGGACCATCAGAAGTGAACGATCATCCAACCAGTACGGTATAACACGTGGTTAACATGTTGATTCAGTAACAGATGTTTTTTTGGAACCGCATTTTACTACCAATTGTAATTCCCCAAATTTATTATGGCACCACTTCGAAACACTGGATGAAATTTCATGACAAAATTTCTTACCCCATTAAGACTTAAACCAGCGATAGTCAAAGACATGATTATACCCTTAGACCAGGAGAGGCAAAGATGCTCGCGCACACGAGCGACCTCACGAAACGTGCTAGCCGCAATGACTGCTTACATATCTCATACAGAGGACGATGGAGGGATGAGTGTACTCAGCAAGGGTTAAAGAATTTTGGGGGTGCGCCATATGTCTCAGGGTTCAGGGATAACTTTATTACAGAAACAATTTCAATAAATAAACAAACTTTGTCCCATGTGATTTATTTGGAGTATCTCAGTAGCAGAAATAAATCTAACTCTATGTGTACAAGGCATTTATTCTCATAAACATATATTTTATTTAAAAAATATACATTAGAGCCTACCTAAAGCATGTTACTTATGGAAAATTAATTGAATCTTTCTGGTAAAGGAAATTAATAAACTTCAAGATGTTGTAGAAATATAATATTGCAAGACTAGTAATTCCTAGAGTGGCGGATAACGTTATTGATTTTAAACCATATAATGAGAGAATCTGCATGCTAAGAATTAAAACCAAATTTTATAATGTGACACTTATATCAGCCCACGCACCAACTGAAGACAAATTAGAGGAAACTAAGGAGATATTTTACAATCAACTAGAGAATGTATTTGGCAGTACTCCCAAACACGACATGAAAATAGTTTTAGGTGCTTTTAATGCCAAGGTTGGCAAAGAAGCCTTTTTAGCTCCAGCATGTGGACAACATAGTTTACATGATGCAACAAACGATAATGGGAAGAAAATGGTAGAATTCGCAATCGGAAGAGATCTAACAGTCGGTGGAACATGGTTTCCACACAAAAACATACATAAAGAGACATGGCGCTCCCCAAATGGCCAAATATCAAACCAGATAGACCATATATTGACGGATAGAAGACACAGTTCAGCTGTAAATGATATAAGAAGCCTGAGAGGAGCAGATATAGGATCAGACCACTATCTAGTTAGAGCAAAGATCAGAGTAAAAATAGTAAAGGCAAACAAACAGGAAAGAAGAGAATGGATTAAATGGGATATAGATAAGATGTCAAAGACTGAGATGGTTGGGACACGTCACAAGGATGGAAACAACAAGGAAAGTGAAGATTGTCTTCAATAACAACCCAGATGGAACCAGATTAAGAGGAAGACCGAGAACAAGATGGTGGAACTGTGTACGAGTGGATGTGAATAGATTAGGAATAAGGAATTGGAGGGAGTTGGCGATGGATAGAGAAGGATGGAAGAGAGCCATAGAGGAGGTTAAGGCACACCTGGGCTGTAATACCAAATAAGAAGAAGAAGAAGAAGAAGAAGAAGAAGAAGAAGAAGAAGTAATTCCTATTTCAACACAGTAAACAGATAATTAATAAGGTTTGCACATTGCTTAAGTCGAAATGACAAACAATAGGATTAAAAATAACACATTTATTTAATTAACACAATTCGTGAAAATTTTTTCTATTCATTTTGATTTTCGCAGGTGTGATGCTGATTTCTAATTTCTTGGACACTTCAAACATAAGTACTCTATTACAAAAATTCTTTTGTCTCTTCGGACACTGTAACAAGGCCTGTGTATCTTCAGAACTTATTTTCTGGAAGAATGGGCTTTCTTTGTTTCTGAATTTCTTTTCGTAATATCCGGATAGGTATATTTTAATGCTGCAAACAGCAAAAGAGCTTTCAATTTTGTATCCTTCATGTTAGCTCTCAGTCTTGGCTTCATGTACTTCATTATACAGAGAAGAACTTTTCACGAACATATGTATTATCAAACCTTTACAGCACAAATAGTGAAAATTTACATAGTGTTGTTTTAAATTATGTTTCCTGCAGATCACGTGCTTCCTGCATATTATACAATGGGCATTTCCCCATTTCACATTCCTAGAAAGGAATGTCATCCGCCAGGTCGATGTTAAAACAGTTCGAATATTTACGCTTCCTCTTCTTCCATGTACACTCTACACTTGGTCAAAATGAAAGTAAACGGTCTCTTGAGCAGTGAAAATTTTCTAAGTCCCTTTGGGTGAGCATGCAGTTTACTATCATTAAAATCTGTGCAACGCTTTAGTTAACTCCATAATACAAGGCACTGATTTGGGCTACCTCCACAGCATGCTTTGAATCTCGGTAGAGAATTATTTGTTTAGTCCTTTCTTTTATTTTTCACAACTCCTTTTAGTGTAATATAATCAAATAATTTTGCTTATGTTAATATATTCACGTTACAGATAATTACAAAATTAGTGAAAATTTGTGGTTATAATTCCAGGAAATCAGCATATATTTTGTCATCAGAATTATGGCTGTTCTTCTCGTTTACAATTACTACGTTTAGGCCCTGATGATCATGGATTTAGATTAGTATAATAATCATATTCCCTGTAACACAACTTGCAAATTAATTATTGCCAATTATTTAACTGTCAACATTGTTATTGAATGTTCCTTAGGCAATAGAGTGTAAAGCAGCAGGGATTAATAAAATATTAACACATCATCTTAATATGAAAGCCCCCAATTTGTGTCTTTAGTGTTACTTCCATCTAGCGTCAAAAGTTTCTATTAACACGAAAAAAATAATAAAGCGAAAAGTATTCTAAGGATAAAAAATGACGAAAACCTGTTATATTTTCACTCATACATTAAAAAAAAAAATTAGTAACTCCACGAAGAATTGAACTTGCAAATCTCACGAACTCATACCTAACACTCTACCAACTACGCTACTAGTTTTACTGCAGTCACAATGGCATTGTAACGGGCAATGGTAGTACTCCACTTGAGAACCTTTTATACAGTACATAATGTTTGTGTTACAATATTCACTGTTTAAACACTCTAAACGATCTGCCTGTTTTAAATCTCGTATATATGAATTATTTTCTCGAAAGAGTTTAGTGGTTAATAGTTGTGTTCTCCGTTATAACTACTACAAGAATTTACGCAAGCTTTTGAACAAAGCCTGCCTGTCCCGAGTGCTCACAGAAATACCCGATTCGAACTTAGCCTCTCAGATCCCGGCCACTTTCATTTTGACAAAGTGTACACCCTAGATTCGTAGTCTTTCCCTCATCAGGTGCACTTGGTATCAATGTAGCATGTGACGGACTACTACAGACTCCTACATGCAACTTGTTCAAACAGGCGCCTATTGCCTTTCCTGCGTTAGACCAAGATGCTATACTTGCTTTTTTTTCAAGATGGGACATGACAGTTAAGCGGCCGAGTTTGGAACTACAGTGCTATGTTGTCAACATGGACTACCACACTGACAACTGATGGAAGTTAGCAACAGTCGTTAAGATGGCTGACGTTAAAACATTCATTGACAATTGATGCGAAGGCAAGAAAACAATACAAAAATCGACAGAGAATCAAAGACAAAACGTACCAATGCTGACATTGTGTGCACAATAAATGTCCCAAAGAGAGATATTAAGGATTCGCCACATGGGAACTGTAAGTTGGGCAACTCAACCGTTGTTACCATAGCAACAGGCCTACTACGCTATGTGACATTCAGTTGTTTTTCTGATCGCAACGCTCCTGTCATGTCCCATCTTTAAAAAAAACAAGTATAGTGCAGAACATAATAATTATTATGACATAAATCAGTTCTTGTCACAAAAGCTTTAACATAATAAAGCGGTATCTAAAATATCGTATCTAATATCAGAAAATTACCTTGTGATATGTACTATAATACAGAATAAGCTAAACAAGGATATTAAACTGTAATACAGCAACAAGATAAATAAAGTCCCATGTTCATATTTTACTACAAACCCTCTGTTACAGCACTGCAGATGTAAGTGAATATTACATGAAAATCATAAATCTGCTGCACTCCAAATATTCTTAACTGAAATAGACCACATTTCGTGTAATAAAGAAAATCAACATAAATGTAATACACTTGAGCTGAAATTAAGACTTTTTCTAAATGTTTCTGAATTGAATTTGTGGGAGGGGGGCACTACGGAGCAGCACTGCAACCTGTTAAGGTCTAATGCGCTAACCCTCAAGCTAGGATCATTCCCGACCCACACCGGCTGACTACACTAAGGTTCGCTGCATACCAGGTGTAGAGCAGGCTACCACACTCATCCCTAGGATAGCCCTTTCCGTGAGTCGCCAGCCGGCAATTGGGGAATGCTATGGAATGATGTCGAAATGGTAACAGAATGATCTAAATGCCTAATATGGGAAAAACGGGAGAATCCCGAGAAAAACCCCAACTGCGATCTTGTCCGCTGCAAGTGTCACTACGGATTTTTCAATGAAAAATCTCAGACCTGACTGGGACTCGAACCCAGACCGCCTGCGTGACAGGTCAGAGGTCTGACCACTCAACCACAGCAGTGACTTCTAAATGTCTCAATCTGTATTGAAACCCGAAATTAGAAGGCTCTGTTATACAGTTGGTTTGGACAGGTGCTGACTTAAGTTCATAAGCAAAATGATCAGAGCTCGAGAAGTGAATCTTCTCAAATAACAATTTACCCCACAAGCAAAACCAAATGTAGTTACAAATTATTAAAAAGATTGTATTTTAGTAATCAGTCAAGAAACCCAAGAAGTACATCATGCTTCAAAATCTCAACCACAATCAAGATTTAAATCCTCACAGAGCTAGCTTACACTCTTCGAGTTTAATTTAGAGTCTATGATGATGCAAATGGAACCTACACCATTTGACCTCATTAATCTTCAACCCTTTACAGACCCTGTACTGTCTTTTCATCAGCTCGCGAACCTCACCACACATATTACAAGCTGCCAATCTGGAACACCTGTGTGTGATAAGTGATAAAGTCTTAGGATCTATGTATCCATTCACTGAGAATACAGACAATTTCTCTAACCTGCTAATCTTAAGTGATTCACTGAAAAGCTCGACAATGGAAATGTAACTTGACCCTTCCTTATTAAAGTGAAAAGTCACAAGATTCGGGGTAGCAGACAACAAAGCATCGATAGCACGAGAAGTATCTATATGGCAAACCCAGACGCTGAGGCTGCACAGGTACATGAAGCTCCCTGCCAATGGCCAGCTTTGTAAATAAGTCGCTTTTATCATAAGCTTCTCCAGATGAGGACAGCTAACAGGCAATTCTTGCATTTCTAAACAAAACACATCCACTACCAAAACCTTTAGATTTGGGAAGTACGGTAGATATAGAAAATTGGATGCATTAATTTTAAGCTCCTCTAAACCTTGCAGCAGCTCTGCAATATCGTTCCAATATATCTGAAAAAAATACTTACTTAAGCTGAGACGACGCAGCCCTTGAAAACAATGAGGAAGTGACAGGACATGCGATGAGTCCTCAATATTCAATCCGAAGTCTTGTAGATGTAAGCAGCTTCTCGACCTATCCAACAGATATTTATAACCGCTGTCTGATATCCCTGTCTTGGACACATCCAAAGTTTGCAGATATGGGAAACTTAAAATGATGTCAATGCTCTCGTCTGTGACATCACCAGATTCACTCACATCAAGGTGTGTTAATCCGGGTGCAGATTTGAAAAGAACTCTAATTATCTCATTACTGCTCCATCGTGGCACAGTAAAACATTTCAAGTTCTTCAAAGAGGGCAAATGCTGAAGGAGTAAGTGTTTAAATGAATCATAACTTTTCTCATATTTTACACATGCCCTAAACATTTTGAGCTCGGAGAGTGTGTCAATTTGATCTAAAACAGCATACACAATAAGTATATGTATACCTAAAATATCGAGTTCTGTCACCTGGGGATGGAGTATTGCATTAACAAAGTGTTGAAGAATGTCTTTGCACGAAGAGAAATGATGAATGCAGTCACTGACCTCATCATAGCGACTGCCCAAATATTCGAGGGCTTCAGAAGTGACACGGTTGGCCATAGAGTAAGGTATCTTATCATGGATGATGCATCTCAAACGTTGGCATGTTGCAAGTGCCTCCGGTAATGATGCTGAAGAAGTGCGGCAAGAGATCATAAGCCGGACACAAATATCTGTCAGATACTTGGCAAGGCTGTGGAGCGACAGCTTCTTCAGATGAATGGGTTGGTTGAACAGTGGCATTTTACACACAGCTCTGTGCAAAACAGAAAAAAGAAAGTAATTTACTGTTTCGATAGCTCATATTTAACATCAAGTGGGAGCACCCACCAGAGGAAGCTAAGCAATGGATGATGAAGCAGTATAGATCCGTATAGGGAAGCATGTAGACCTGACCATACTATGCATAATACACTAATGGAACAAGCACAAATAATCAGTAAAAAACAAAATAGATATAAACAGGTACATAGATAGTTTTTGTAATGTGACTTCGTTCGTATATGTGCCATTACAGCAGACTGACGTCGCTACCAACAACCCGTGGCTATGCACCAACCTTTCCCCTTCCCCAACCTTTCAAAATCTCCGAACTTAATCACTGTCATCCGATTCAGTAAATCTTTACTATAGCATTATGAAAGGAACGCAGAAAGCAAAATGGAGCAAATTGTGACAATTTGAATATATGCACAGATTTGCACACATCACCATTGGCCTCCACTTTTAAAACTTTCGACCCTTACTTTCATGTGAAATTGGCATCGACACTCAACCATCAAAGATTTAGATTGTGGCAGGCACAAGGCATAAACACTGCATACTTGTTGATAATGCGATCTCTGGCTGGAACACCTTTACATTTTCATTTGCTCAATTATCATACCCTTGAGTAGTAGTAGGTTATTTTACGACTCTTTATCAACAGCTTAGGTTATTTAGCGTCTGAATGAGATGAAGGTGATAATGCCGGTGAAATGAGTCCGGGGTCCCAACACCGAAAGTTACCCAGCATTTGCTCATATTGGGTTGAGGGAAAATCCCCGCAGAAAACCTCAACCTGATAACTTGCCCCGACCGGGGATCGAGCCCGGGCCCTGTTACTCCACAGGTGTGGACTCATAACCTTGACCTCTTCAATTCTGAATGTCCAAATTGTTATATTCTAGAGCCTGTTTTTAAATCATCTGTAAAGCCTTGACCTGTGGCGTCGTCTATTTTGATGAATTCAGTACAGCTTTCCACAACAGTGGGTATAATTAACATACCTAACAACTAGGGTCATCTGTTTTTGGCGGTTGTTATCAGAAGTACAATCAAGAATTACAGAATAATATTTGGGAAGCCTCACTACACCAATTATATGATTTTTAGTGACTATACCCAGAAGTTTGACGACTTAATTTCGAATTCTAGGTCCAAGGTAGTATAAATAGGTTTCTTCCTCAGGAATGTGCATTACATGCTCCTTCATAGGACCATCATAAGTATAAATCTCCTTTAGTTTCAAAAACTTTTCATTATAAGGCTCGTAAAGATTGTCATTCGATCCACGTAACGCGGAGTTAGTTTCTGTTAAGTACTATGTATAATAGCAATGATTCTTACATGATTTCCTGCCAATGCCTTTTTTCTTTTTGTATTTGATCTTAGATTTTATGACTTACTGTACAGTTTAATTTCAATCATTGCTCTAACTCCCACCAACTAGTCGGACATGCATGACATATCCTGATTGGAACGTTCATGATTAGCGATCTTAGTGCTCAAATGTTTCCGATTCTTACAACCTTCCCCAGTAGAAAGGTTGCTCCAATTAACCTGACTTGCAAGAAAAACTCTACAACAAATTCCTCAGAGCATACGTTCATATTTCGACAAAATATTCACCAAAATAGACGTAAAATAATCACCACAAATTCACATTCCTACATATTTATATTTCAGTTGAACAAATTAATTTTCCTCTATGAACACAAAGCCAGACATTCATTGCCATATTTCTTATCGTTGACCTAATAGAGCAAAGTGACCCAAATATTTTCCATATGAACTTATGCAAAATCTAGAAGAAGTTGAAAATATCATTTCATTTTACCCTACAGGGAACAGCAATTTTACTTACTCATGAATCATCGGGCTAAGAGAAGAACAACTCTCAACTTTGTTTCAAAACATTTATTAAAAATAAATTCTTACACACGTATTACAAATCCATTAGGCCTATATACAACCTAAATGATACTTCAAGACAAAACACGTAGTAATAATAATAATAATAATAATAATAATAATAATCAGTAGGAGTAGTAAATCTGTGGGCGAACCCATAGAACCACAAGCCACATGTTTACATGGATCATCAGAAGTGAACGATCATCCAACCAGTACGGTATAACACGTGGTTACCAAGATGATCCAATAACAGTTGTTTTTTGGAAACGCATTTTACTACCAATTGTAGGTCTCCAAATTTATTATGGCACCACTTCGAAACACTGGACGAAATTTTATGACAAAAATTTCTTCCCCTTTAATATTTAAACTAGCGCTCGTCGAAGACATGTTGGCACCTTAGACCACGAGAGGAAAAGATGCTCGTACACACGAGCGATCTCACGAAATGTGCTACCCGCAAGGAGTGTTTAGATATCTCATACTGAGGATGATGGAGGGATCAGTGTACTGAACAAAGGTTGAACAACTGTGGGGGTACGCCATATGTGTCAGGGTTCAGGGATAACTTTATTACAGAAAGAATCTCAATAAATAAAGAAATTGTGTCCCATGTGATTTATTTGCAGTATCATAGTAGTAGAAATAAATCTATGTGTACAAGGAACATATTCTCATAAACATACTATTTTATTTTTAAAAATATATATACAGTAGGATCTAAATAAAGCAATAACAGATGTAGAACCAAATTAGATGTTCTCTTATACAGCTTGTTTGGTCAGATGCTCATTTAAGTTCTTAAGCAAAATGATCAGAGCTGAAGAAGTGAATCTTCTCAAATAACAACTTATAAGAAATGTTGAACCAATTGTAGTAAGATAATTAAAAAGATTGTATTTTATTAATCAGTCAAGAAACCCAAAAACTACATCATGCTTCAAAATCTCAGCTACAATCAAGATTTAACTTCAAACAAAGCTCTACACTCTGAGTTTAATTTACAATCTATGATGATGCAAATGGATCTGACACCATTTAACCTCATTAATCTTCAACCCTGTACAGACCCTGTACCGTCTTTTCATCAGCTCGCGAACATCATCACACATATTACAAGTTGCCAATCTGGAACACCTGTGTGTTATAAGTGATAAAGTTTTAGGATCTATGAATCCATTCACTGAGAATACAGACAAATTCTCTAATCTGCTAATCTTAAGTGATTCACTGAAAAGCTCGACAATGGAAATGTAACTTGACCCTCCAATATTAAAATGAAAAGTCACAAGATTTGGGGCAGCAGACAACAAAGTATCGATACTATCGGTATCTATGTTACAAACCCAGACGCTGAGGCTGCACAGGTGCGTAAAGGTCCCTGTCAATGCCCAGCATCCTAAATAAAACGTCTTGATCATAAGCTTCTCCAGACGAGGACAGCTTGTAGGCAAATCTTGCATTTCTAAAGCAAAC
The DNA here is from genome assembly GCF_040183065.1 of Periplaneta americana. Lineage (NCBI taxonomy): Eukaryota > Metazoa > Arthropoda > Insecta > Blattodea > Blattidae > Periplaneta > Periplaneta americana. The sequence continues at coordinate 184,387,202 of NC_091132.1, read as the reverse complement.
ACATCCACTACCAAAACCTTTAGAGTTGGCAAATATGGTACAGATAGCTCACGGGATGCAGAAAGTTTAAGCTCCTCTACACCTTGCAGCTGCTCTGCAATATCGTCCAAATATATATCATTAAAACCCATACTTAAGCTGAGACGACGCAGACCTTGAAAACAATGAGGAAGTGACAGGACATGCGATGAGTCCACAATATTCAATCCGAAGTCTTGCAGATGTAAACAGCTTCTCGATCTATCCAGCAGATATTGACAACCGCTGTCTGATATCCCTGTCTTGGACACATCCAAAGTTTGCAGATACGGAAAACTTAAAATGATATCAATGATCTCGTCTGTGACATCTCCAGATTCACTCACATCAAGATGTGTTAATCCGGGTGCAGATTTGGAAAGAACTCTAATTATCTCATTACTGCTCCATCGTGGCACAGTAAAACATTTCAAGTTCTTCAAAGAGGGCAAATGCTGAAGGAGTAAGTGTTTAAATGAATCATAACTTTTCTCACATTTTACACATGCCCTAAAAATTTTGAGCTGGGAGAGTGTGTCAATTTGATCTAAAACAGCATTCACAATAAGTATATGTATACCTAAAATATCGAGTTCTGTCACCTGGGGGTGGAGTATTGCATTAACAAAGTGTTGAAGAATGTCCTTGCACGAAGAGGAATGATCAATGCAGTCACTGACCTCATCATAGCGACTGCCCAAATATTCGAGGGCTTCAGAAGTGACACGGTTGGCCATAGAGTAAGGTATCTTATCATGGATGATGCATCTCAAATGTTGGCATGTTGCAAGTGCCTCCGATAATGATGCTGAAGACGTGCGGCAAGAATTCACAAGGCAGACACAAATATCTGACAGATACTTGGCAAGGCTGTGGAGCGACAGCTTCTCCAGATGAATGGGTTGGTTGAACAGTGGCATTTTATACACAGCTCTGTGCAAAACAGAAAAAAGAAAGTAATTTACTGTTTCGATAGCTCATATTTTACATCAAGTGGGAGCACCCACCAGAGGAAGCTAAGCAGTGGATGATGAAGCATCATAGATCTGTATAGGGAAGCATGTAGACCTGTCCATACACCACACAAGCATATGACCACTCGCCGCCTACTAACGCGACATGTATACATAAAATATATATTATATACAAATGATTCATCAGGTTTTGACATCGTAGGCTATAGCTTAAAATTTATAATATCCACCCACATGTACTCATAGCGAATAGAAATTGGTATCTCACATTTCAGATTTCATTCTGTCTCTTCAGTGACTCACTAGTGGCGGTTGGTAAAATGGTAAAATAAGTATATATAAATTTCAATCATAAGACACATCTGTTTGCAAATGTTTATTTGCTAAATGAATATGGAATATATTAACGTTTTCGCCATATTGGGCATCATCAGATATAATAAAATATGTAATCTGAATCTTGATCAAATTGAGCAAATAACAAATGAGCAATATATTATACATGGTCACTTCACAAAATTATTTTACATTTAATCAGAAAATATATAAACAAAACATCGGCCTTGCTATGGGCAACCCCCCCCCCCCAAAAAGAAAAAATTAAAAAATAAACTAAACATATAATAAAATAAATATATATACATTTCAATCATAAGACACATCCATTTGCAAATGTTTATTTGCTATATGAATATGGAATATATTAACGTTTTCGCCTTATTGGGCATCATCAGATATAATAAAATATGTAATCTGAACCTTCATCAAATTGAGCAAATAACAAATGAGCAATATATTATACATGGTGTTGGATCTTCATGAGCTTTATGTATAAAACTATAAATAAAATTGGAGGATAATTAATTTCAATGTGATGCAAACTTTTAAAATTGAAATTGATTGTGTATACATATAACTCGTGTTACAGTATAAATACAAATTAATCAATTAGAATTATACGAATTATCAGTAATGTTAAAATAAATTGTGAATAAAAATTAATAAAATAAATATATTAGCTTAAAAGAGAATTAATTAAAATTCACAATGTTCGAAGAATGAAATGTCTTGAGGTACTGTATACAATGTTGATGTTGTGTTGTGACTGATGGATCTTATGTTGTCGATTGGTTGTAATTATACGTATAGAATTTTCAATCGTGTAGTATACGTTCGCTTGTGATCTGAATGTTATCTGACATTGATGCAAATAGTGGTTGTTATTGATCATTTAGATCTAAAATATTCTATCTGATATTAATAACATACAGATAATTATCACTGATGATTGCTGTGTGTGATCAAAGTTTATCAGGGACTGTATATGTAAAGATGATTTATATATATGTCTTGATGTTTGTAGAAGTGTGTTGGTGGTTTGTTATTTGCTCAATTTGATCAAGGTTCAGATTACATATATTTATTTTATTATATAACTAGACGTATCTGAAAATGTAAAATGAATTGTAAAAAAAAAAAAAATGGTAAAATGGTGACAGATCAACAGAAAGCATTTTTGTTTTGGAATATCAAAGTACTCAATCCATCATAACATCATTGTAAACTAGAATATGTTCCTGCAACCTATGTAATATTTTGTAATTTTTAATAGACAGTTATTGAAGGACTCTTGATATTTGTTTCTTTAAATTTGTTAACTTGTCGGACCAACATGCCTTTCAAATAGAATAACATCATTTAAACTAGAATAACATCATTGTATAGAGCACATCTAGGTCAGAAAGCATGGGTAGACATAACGGCTCGGTTAGAAAAGCCAACGTACTATGGTTGCAACGATCATGATTTTAAAATCAAATATAGGAAACAGAAAACGGATGTAGGTAAATTCTCATTTTTAAATAGAACTATAAATGATTGGAATCACCTACCTGCAGCGGTCTTTGAGGGCTGTCCTTCCTTAAGAAGATTCAAGAATAACTTAAAAAGTTGTGTATAAAGTGCAAATTAAAATTAAGGTGACCTTTAACATTTAATTTTTTTAAGGTGACATGTATTCATTTAGCCTGACGAGTTACTTCCTTGGTTTGAATTGTAAATTATTTAAAAATAGCGTGTAAGAGGGCCTTAGACTAGAAATGTTTAGCTTAAATGTAGTTCTGTTTATAAGTATGCATAAGGGTGTAATTATTTGACTTATTTGAACTGTTGTATCGGTGAAGCGAGGAGAGTCAGTGAAGTTATAGTTTTACAGTGCAGTGAATAGTTATGATCAGTGATAATTCATAGCGTCAATGAAATGTGTTCTATAGTGTCAGTGAAATGTGTTACAGAGTGTCAGTGAAATGTGTCCTAAAGTGTCGGTGAAAAGCGTCATAGTGCCACTACACTGAGTGAGATGAGAGTAAAGTGAAAGACTATTGAAACTTATATAGGGTCTATACATATGTAGGTTGTATTGTAAAATTAGGTATTTTATTTATGTTTTATTAATTGTAATTATTGTGTTAAATTGTATTGTGTATTCTTATTGTATTGTGTATTGTATATTAAAAGTATTTATTTCAGTCACTGACGTCACAGCATAAGTTTAAGGTGTTAAACCTTTGCATTACATGTTTAAAAGATGTATAAACGTTTTCGTTGGACAACGCCAACATCATCAGATACGACGTACATTTCAGCAATATCAATAATCTCTACATAATCTCTACAAATACAAAACATATTTAGTGGCATGCAAAATAAAACATGCTAAAAACCAACACGTTTATGATACACATTGACATTCTTGTATGACTGCCCTTATTGTCAATTAATTAAAATACACGTGTAAGTTACAAAATATATATGTTTGCAAGTCTTCACACACCATGATACACACGTTCTTAATGGTTGAAATATGTGCATTATTGGGAAACAGAAATATCAATATAATAAATGTAATTAATACTGTAATTTGCAACTCTTCACACTCATAATACCTTAGTTACCGTAAAGTGGGGTGACTTTGAACGCCGAGGTGACTTTGAACAGTAATTTAGCGCCCTTCTAAATTAAATGCTGTACCCTATTGCGAAAAAACTGAACTAATTTATTGACAACTTAAACAGTTTTTTCGCAATTGGCTACAGCATTTAATTTAGAAAGGAGCTAAATTACTGTTCAAAGTCACCTCAGTGTTCAAAGTCACCCCACTTTACGGTATATATTTTATTCCTTTTATATCATGTTACTTCATTATTCCATGTGTGAAGACTTGCAAACACACAAACCACAAATTCACATTCCTACATATTTATATTTCAGTTGAACAAATTAATTTTCCTCTAATAACACAAAGCCAGACATTCATTGCCATCTTTCTTATTTTTGACCTAATAGAGCAAAATGCCCCAAATATTTTCCATATGAACTTATGCAAAATCTAGAAGAAGTTGAAAATATCATTTCATTTTACCCTACAGGGAACAGCAATTTTACTTATTCATGAATCATCGGGCTAAGAGAAGAACAACTCTCAACTTTGTTTCAAAACATTTATTAAAAATAAATTCTTACACAAGTATTACAAATCCATTAGGCCTATATACAACCTAAATGATACAAGACAAAACACGTAATAATAATAATAATAATAATAATAATAATAATAATAATAATAATCAGTAGGAGTAGTAAATCTGTGGGCGAACCCATAGAACCACAAGCCACATGTTTAGATGGATCATCAGAAGTGAATGATCATCCAACCAGTACGGTATAACACGTGGTTACCAAGATGATCCAGTATCAGTTGTTTTTTGGAAATGCATTTTACTACCAATTGTAAGTCCCCAAATTTATTATGGCACCACTTCGAAACACTGGACGAAATTTCATGACAAAAATTTCTTCCCCCATTAAGACTTAAACTAGGGCTCGTCGAAGACATGTTGGCACCTTAGACCACGAGAGGAAAAGATGCTCGCGCACACGAGCGACCTCACAAAAGGTGCTAGCCGCAATGACTGCTTACATATCTCATACCGAGGACGATGGAGGGATGAGTGTACTCAGCAAGGGTTGAACAATTGTGGGGGTGCGCCATATGTGTCAGGGTTCAGGAATAACTTTATTACAGAAAGAATTTCAATAAATAAACAAACTCTGTCCCATGTGATTTATTTGGAGTATCACAGTAGCAGAAATAAATCTAACTCTATGTGTACAAGGAATTTATTCTAATAAACATATATTTTATTTTAAAAAATATACATTAGAGCCTACCTAAAGCATGTTACTTATGGAAAATTAATTGAATCTTTCTGGTAAAGGAAATTAATAAACTACAAGATCTTGTAGAAATATAATATTACAAGACCAGTAATACTTATTCGAACACAGTAAATAGATATTTAATATGGTTTGCACATTGCTTAAGTCGAAATGACTAAAAAATAGGATTAAAAATAACACATATTTTATTTAATTAACACAATTCGTGAAAATTTTTTCTATTCATTTTGATTTTCGCAGGTGCCATGCTGATTTCTAATTTCTTGGACACTTTAAACATAAGTACTCTATTACAAAACAAATTCTTTAGTCTCTTCCAAACAGTGTAACAACAAGGTCTGTGTATCTTCAGAACTTATTTTCTGGAAGAATGGGCTTTCTTTGTTTCTTAATTTATTTTCGTAATATTTAGATTAAGATATTTTAAATGTTGCAAGCCGCAAAACAGTTTTTAATTTTGTATCCTTTATGTTTGCTCTCAGTCTTGGCTTCATGTGCTTCGTTGTAGAAAAGAACTTTTCACGAAATATGTATTACCAAACCTGTATAGTACACACAGTGCAAATTTACATAGTGTTGTTTTAAATTATGTTTCCTGCAGATCACGTGCTTCCTGCTTATTATAACATTGGGCATTTCCCCATTTCACATTCCTAAAAACGAATGTCACCCCCCAGTCGAGGTTAATACAGTTTGAAGATTTACATTTCTTCTCCTATATACTTGCTTGGTAGTCTTTCTCTCGTCAGGTGGCCTTGGTATCAGTGGAGCATGTACGAACGAGTAACGGACTACTACCGACTCCTATATGCAACTTGTTCATACAGGCGCCTATTGCCGTTCCTGCGTTAGACCAAGATGCTAGTGCAAAGCATAATAATTGAATCGGTCATTGCAGAAAGGGGATAAGTCATGAAAAATGCGAAAATAAGTTAAGAGTGCCATTGCTTTCTCCAGACCTAGACACACATTTCCATACAGAAATGGGACAAATTTGCTCAGTCTCAACGCAAAGCAGAGTATCATAAGCAGCGCAGTCATTGCAGAAAGGGGACAAGTCAGCAACTTACCTTCTTTCTGCACTGACTGACGACGTGATGCAACTGAGTGCCGCTGATCTAATAAGTTACGCGCCCATCAGCTGATAAGGAAAATGACAGATAAGCTAGAAGTAGTAAGTGACCCAGGGGAAGAAAACTGTGTTATTAGTGGTAAACATAAACGCAATGAAATTAACTACCGCAGAAATGTAAATAAGAAAAATAAACTGAAGGCATTGGAACGTCAATTCCATTGGGAAGTCTGTAGCAACCCGTACGACAGGAGAACAATGTGGGTAAGAAACTACTCATTGTTTGTTTAGACGCAACTTTGGGTCATCAATTTTCAACATTCACAATTTGAAAAACCATACGGCGCACTTCTATTCCTATCATGAAGTTATAGGCCACAAATCTTCAAATGAAGTGTGTTCCTTCTGAACTACATTGAAAATAATGCCCCTTCTTCAGTCAAGGAATTGTATCTTTTCTCTGATAACTGTGGAGGGCAAAAAAAAAAAAAATCACACCTTAATTCGATTGTTGCTTGCACTGACCCAAATGGGGAGATTTAACAAAATCATTCATTATTTTCCACAACGAGGCCATTCATTTCTTCCCAGTGACCGCAACTTTGGTGTAGTGAAGCACAAACTAAGGAAGACAGACAGGGTATATGTGCCAGACCAATACAATACCTTGATCCACCAGACAAACACAGACAACAGATTTTCTGTAGAATCAGTTACTACTGATGATATTTTGAATTTTAAATCCTAGTCGCCAGAGCATTACAAGAAAACCACTGCTCATTAGACAGACTGAGGAAGAAAGGAAAGATAAGAATATGTTTTCTTCAGCACAATTCAGTGAATTTGTTTACTCTAAAGATGATCCAGGATGTGTGACTGCCAGTTTGTTCATTGATAGTGAAATGAGAAAACACAGATTATGTATGAAAAAACTAGGTTCTGGACGCATAGTAATGCCTACACAAAAGCATACAATGGGAAAATTCCCATTAATACGAAAAAAACTTGGAGACATATCGAAAGTGAGGCAATACATTCCATTGGAACACACTTTCTTTTACGAAGAGATCCTGAACTGGCCACCTTGTGACAAGGAATCTACAAATGACGTGGTTTCCAACGTCTAACAATACACTCTATAACAATTGAAACAAATGATTTTGTGTAGTACTTTAGTGTATTTTTATTGTGCAGTTTTAAGTATTAGTTTAAAAGTAGAGTTTTGATTTAAAACAGCGATATAAAATCACATATTGGTACATTTCTGTAGTAGCAGAGTCCGTATAGGTCAGTTTCTATCTGATGCTTTTCCAATTCACTGCGGGCTAAAGCAGGGAGATGCACTGTCACCTTTACTTTTTAACTTCGCTTTAGAATACGCCATTAGGAAAGTTCAGGATAACAGGCAGGGTTTGGAATTGAACGGGTTACATCAGCTGCTTGTCTATGCGGATGACGTGAATATGTTAGGAGAAAATACACAAACGATTAGGGAAAACACGGAAATTTTACTTGAAGCAAGTAAAGCGATCAGTTTGGAAGTAAATCCCGAAAAGACAAAGTATATGATTATGTCTCGTGACCAGAATATTGTACGAAATGGAAATATAAAAATTGGAGATTTATACTTCGAAGAGATGGAAAAATTCAAATATCTTGAAGCAACAGTAACAAATATAAATGGCACTCGGGAGGAAATTAAAAGCAGAATAAATATGGGAAATCATCCAGTCTGCTGTCCAAAAATCTGAAAGTTAGAATTTATAAAACAGTTATATTACTGGTTCTTCTGTATGGTTGTGAAACTTGGAATCTCACTCTGAGAGAGGAACATAGGTTAAGGGTGTTTGAGAATAAGGTGCTTAGGAAAATATTTGGGACTAAGCGGGATGAAGTTACAGGAGTATGGAGAAAGTTACACAACACAGAACTGCACGCATTGTATCCTTCACCTGACATAATTAGGAACATTAAATCCAGACGTTTGAGATGGGCAGGGCATGTAGCACGTACGGGCGAATCCAGAAATGCATATAGAGTGCTAGTTGAAAGGTCGGAGGGAAAAAGACCTTTGGGGAGGCCGAGACGTAGATAGGAAGATAATATTAAAATGGATTTAAGGGAGGTGGGATATCATGATAGAGACTGGATTAATCTTGCACAGGATAGGGACCGATGGTGGGCTTATGTCAGGGTGGCAATGAACCTTCAGGTTCCTTAAAAGCCATTTGTAAGTTGTAAGTAAGTAAGGAATAATGATTAAAATGCAAAAATAATTATGCAAATGGTGACAGTAATGTAGTATTTACACACAAAAACATCGTTATCATTGTAATGATTAACATTTAGTTTGTTTTCAAATATTACATTAGCCCAAAACTGTAAATTATATATTTTTTTCTTTTATATTTAACAATTCCTTGCAGAAAGGGGATAAGTCATGGTTCGATTAAACAACAGATGTCTAACATGATGTATTAGACTTCACTATTCATAAACAAAGTAAGAAAAAATATTTATAATGATTACTCCAGTATTGGAAGAAGAAAACAGTTTTTATTGATTATCTCAAAAGTAAGATTTTATGACTTATCCCCTTTCTGCAATGACCAATTCAATTATTATGACATAAATCAGTTCATGTCACAAAAGCTTTAACATAAATAGGCATCTAAAATTTTATATCTAATATAACAAATTTACCTTGAGATATGTACTATAATACTGAATAAGCTAAACAAGGATATTAAACTGTAATACAGCAACAAGTTGAATAAAGTGCCATGTTCATATTTCACTACAAACCCTCTCTTATGGCACTGCAGATGTAAGGGAATTTCACATGAAAATCATAAATCTGCTGCACTCCAAAAGTTCAAATGTAAGTATGTATATTATATATATATATATATATATATATATATATATATATATATATATATACACACACCAGTGGCGGCTCCTGCGTATTTCTTTACAGCAGAAAAGAAGGAAACAGGACGAAATGACACCTTCTTGAATGAAACATGCTATAAATTAGCCTACATGCATACATGTAAGACCAGGTAGTGTTGGGGTTGGATTTCCCTTATGTATACCAATAATCTGTTCTTGTAAACTGAGTTTCCTAAGTTGTCCAAAATATATGTTTTCACGTCCATTCATTGTTGCACAAATTAACAATTACAAGGAAATTCACCTCGCAGCATTTTTCGAGCACACTACAGCATCACATGTGTTGGAAGAGACGAGCTACTAACACGTAATCGGAACCGCGGAAATGGGAATGGGAAATAATCTGAGGAAAGCGAGAACACTGCACCCACCCACGTGGTCTGGGTTGCACATGTACATTTTACAAGTTCAGTATCACATGCTTTTGAAGAATACAAGTTCTTGTAAAGTCATACTATCATTATTGTTCAAAGTTGCCAGTGGCCAATTTTTTTATGTTAAAAATAATGTAGTTTGGAGTAAAAAGGTAAAGGTATCCCCGTAACATGCCATGAAGGCACTTGGGGGGCATGGAGGTAGAGCCCCATGCTTTCCATGACCTCGGCACTAGAATGAGGTGGTGTGGTCGGCACCACGCTCTGACCGCCTTTTACCCCCGGGAAAGACCCGGTACTCAATTTTATAGAAGGCTGAGTGAACCTCGGGGCCGTTCTGAAAGTTTGGCAACGAGAAAAAATCCTGTCACCACCTGGGATCGAACCCCGGACCTTTCAGTCCGTAGCCAGCTGCTCTACCAACTGAGCTACCCGGCCGCCCAGTTTGGAGTACTACTTTCAATTTCAAATATATTTGTACAAAACTGACAACTCGGCTGTTGCCCTGTCTAGTACACAATGAATGGAAGTGAATTTCAGGGGCCAAAAAGATCTGCGATACTAAAGTAGAACTACTTCCTCTTTGTTTTATATAACCCGACTTTAACTTTCAAATATCCTTGAAAGTTTCAAACCATGAATAGTAGCCTATGTAAAGTGCAATGAATAATATTTTTTATTTACAATTTTAAAAAAAGTTTATATGGTGTCTTTGCGTTAAAACTGTTTTATTGTGCCTCCTCCTAGATGTGTTATAGTCTGGTTGAATGCAAGATCGTTAGATGGCAGCGGTAGCAAGCTTGCTGCAAGACCAGTCGGTTTCTATTTCCTGCCCATGCGCTGATTCAGAGGAGGATCTCCTCCCTCTCCGTTCATTTACCACTTTAAAACTCTGCTTCTTTCTCTGGCCATTAGTGCGCTGTTGTCTATGTGTATTAACTGCAGTAAAGGAGGAATGGATTGATTTTCCTCCACACAAACAATCTCGCATCTTTCTCACAGTTTTCTAGCAGCACATGAGCGTGCATCATTTAAAACTCGATCAACCGAGGTTTTCTTATAGCTGTGAACTTAAAAATTATCGAATCTTCCTCGAATTTCAAGGCACATATTTTATTTGGTATATATTTTCAAAAGAAGAAAAATGTGAGGAGCACGTTCCTCCCTTCCCTCCCCCAAGGAACCGCCACTGATATATATACTGGAGCTGAAATTATGGCATATTCTAAATGTCTCAATCTGTACTGAAACAAAATTTCTTCAAAATTACAGAACTGCTAACACGTTTATCTTCAGCAATAACAGATGTAGAACCAAATTAGATGTTCTCTTATACAGCTTGTTTGGTCAGATGCTCATTTAAGTTCGTAAGCAAAATGATCAGAGCTGAAGAAGTGAATCTTCTCAAATAACAACTTATAAGAAATGTTGAACCAAATGTAGTAAGATAATTAAAAAGATTGTATTCTATTAATCAGTCAAGAAACCCAAAAACTAAATCATGCTTCAAAATCTCAGCCACAATCAAGATTTAAATTCTGACAGAGCTAGCTCTACACTCTGAGTTTAATTTACAGTCTATGATGATGCAAATGGATCTGACACCATTTGACCTCATTAATCTTCAACCCTGTACAGACCTTGTACCGTCTTTTCATCAGCTCGCGAACATCATCACACATATTACAAGTTGCCAATCTGGAACACCTATGTGTGATAAGTGATAGAGTCTTAGGATCTATGTATCCATTCACTGAGAATACAGACAAATTCTCTAACCTGCTAATCTTAAGTGACTCACTGAAAAGCTCGACAATGGGAATGTCACTTGACCCTTCCTTATTAAAGTGAAAAGTCATAAGATTCGGGGCAGCAGATAACAAAACATCGATACAACCAATATCTATGTTACAAACCAAGACGCTGAGGCTGCACAGATACGTAAAGCTCTCTGTCCATGCCCAGTATTCTAAATGAACCGACTTAATCATAAGCTTCTCCAGACGAGGACAGCTTTTAGGCCAATGAAGCATTTCTAAAAAATACACATCCAGTACCAAAACCTTTAGATTTGGGAAATAAGGTAGATATAGCAAAAGGGGTGCATTAAGTTTAAGCTCCTCTAAACCTTGCAGCAGCTCTGCAATATCGTCCAAATATATCTCAAAAAAATCCATACATAAGCTGAGACGACGCAGCCCTTGAAAACAATGAGGAAGTGACAGGACATGCGATGAGTCCTCAATATTCAATCCGAATTCTTGCAGATGTAAGCAGCTTCTCGACCTATCCAGCAGACGTTTATAACCACTCTTTGATATCCCTGTTTTGGACACATCCAAACTTTGCAGATACGGGAAACTTAAAATGATATCAATGCTCTCGTCTGTGACATCTCCAGATTCACTCACGTCAAGATGTGTTAATCCAGGTGCAGATTTGAAAAGAACTCTAATTATCTCATTACTGCTCCATCGTGGCAAAGTAAAACATTTCAAGTTCTTCAAAGAAGGCAAATGCTGAAGGAGTAAGTGTTTAAATGAATCATAACTTTCCTCACATTTTACACATGCCCTAAATATTTTGAGCTGGGAGAGTGTTTCAATTTGATCTAAAACAGCATTCACAATAAGTATATGTATACCTAAAATATCAAGTTCTGTCACCTGGGGATGGAGTATTGCATTAACAAAGTCTTGAAGAATGTTCTTGCAAGATGAGGAATGATCAATGCAGTCACTGACCTCATCACAGCGACTGCCCAAATATTCGAGGGCTTCAGAAGTGACACGGTTGGCCATAGAGTAAGGTATCTTATCATGGATGATGCATCTTAAACGTTGGCATGTTGCAAGTGCCTCCGGGAATGATGTTGAAGAAGTGCGGCAAGAGATCATAAGCCGGACACAAATATCTGACAGATACTTGGCAAGGCTGTGGAGCGACAGCTTCTTCAGATGAATGGGTTGGTTGAACAGTGGCATTTTATACACAGCTCTGTGCAAAACAGAAAAAAGAAAGTAATTTACTGTTTCGATAGCTCATATTTTACATCGAGTGGGAGCACCCACCAGAGGAAGCTAAGCAGTGGATGATGAAGCAGTATAGATCTGCATAGGGAAGCATGTAGACCTGTCCATACACCGCACAAGCATATGACCACTCGCCGCCTACTAACACGATGTGTATACTCAATATAGATATAAGGAATGTATACAAATGATTCATCAGGTTTTGACATCGTATAGCTTAAAATTTATACTGTCCACCCACATGTACTCATAGCATATAGAAAGAGCATATTCTTATATTTGGTATTTCTCATTTCAGATTTCATTCTGACTCTTCAGTGCCTCACTAGTTGCGGGTGGTGAAATGGTGACTGATCAACAGAAAGCATTTTGTGTTTTGGAATATCAGAGTACTCAATCCATCATCACTGTGCAGCGTGCGTTCCGGAGACAGTACAGAGGAGACCCACCAAACAACCATGAAAGGATTCCTATTTTTTGTTTTTGTTTTTTTTTTTTTTTTTGGGTCTATATGACTAAAGGATATCGGTAGTATAGTTTATGAAAATATATGTTGGCTAGATTGGGGAATGGAATGTCATAAGATTGACATAATCGGTTAGTAGGGTTACATTTTGTGTTTGCGGGTAAATATAGAGATCGCTGTGGATTCCTGTGGTTAGGTTGGTATAAGTGTAAATTTTATTGGTGGTTGGTACTGATGAGGTTTGAATAGCGTACCGGTAAAGCATGTGTTTGGATGGTGTGTAAATAATTCTATTATTTGTTCAATTCCTGAGCAGTTGTGTTACTGGTGATTTGTTTGGCTATGGAGTGCGTTGCTGGCCCAAGAGGTGTGAAACGGAGGGCTGAACAAGGTCGACGTATGTGAGAAGGTTAGAGGGTTAGTTGAGGTGATATCTCAGTGACAAGAGGTCGACATATGTGAGAAGGTTAGAGGGTTAGTTGAGGTGATATCTCAGTGACATGAGGTCGACGTATGTGAGAAGGTTAGAGGGTTAGTTGAGGTGATGTCTCAGTGACATGAGGTCGACATATGTGAGAAGGTTAGAGGGTTAGTTGAGGTGATATCTCAGTGACATGAGGTCGACGTATGTGAGAAGGTTAGAGGGTTAGTTGAGGTGATATTTCAGTGACATGAGGTCGACGTATGTGAGAAGGTTAGAGGGTTAGTTGAGGTGATGTCTCAGTGACATGAGGTCGACATATGTGAGAAGGTTAGAGGGTTAGTTGAGGTGATATCTCAGTGACATGAGGTCGACGTATGTGAGAAGGTTAGAGGGTTAGTTGAGGTGATATTTCAGTGACATGAGGTCGACGTATGTGAGATTAGAGGGTTAGTTGAGGTGATATCTCAGTGACATGAAGTCGACATATGTGAGAAGGTTGGTGGGTTAGTTGAGGCGATATCTCAGTGACATGAGGTCGACGTATGTGAGAAGGTTAGTGGGTTAGTTGAGGTGATGTCTCAGTGACATGAGGTCGACGTATGTGAGAAGGTTAGTGGGCTAGTTGAGGTGATATCTCAGTGACATGAGGTCGACATATGTGAGAAGGTTAGTGGGTTAGTTGAGGTGATCTCTCAGTGATATGGGGTCGACTTATGTGAGAATGTTAGAGGGTTAGTTGAAGTGATATCTCGGTGACATGAGGTGGACGTATCTGAGAAGGTTAGTGGGTTAGTTTAGGTGATGTCTCAGTGACATGAGGTCGACGTATGTGAGAAGGTTAGTGGGCTAGTTGAGGTGATATCTCAGTGACATGAGGTCGACATATGTGAGAAGGTTAGTGGGTTAGTTGAGGTGATCTCTCAGTGATATGGGGTCGACTTATGTGAGAATGTTAGAGGGTTAGTTGAAGTGATATCTCGGTGACATGAGGTGGACGTATCTAAGAAGGTTAGTGGGTTAGTTGAGGTGATATCTCAGTGACATGAGGTCGACGTATGTGAGAAGGTAAGAGGGTTAGTTGAAGTGATATCTCAGTGACATGAGGTCGACGTATGTGAGAAGGTTAGAGGGTTAGTTGAGGTGATATTTCAGTGACATGAGGTCGACTTATGTGAGAAGGTTAGAGGGTTAGTTGAGGTGATACCTCAGTGACATGAGGTCGACGTATGTGACAAGGTTAGAGGGTTAGTTGAGGTGATATTTCAGTGACATGAGGTCGACGTATGTGAGAAGGTTAGAGGGTTAGTTGAGGTGATATCTCAGTGACATGAGGTCGACGTATGTGAGAAGGTTAGTGGGTTAGTTGAGGTGATATCTCAGTGACATGAGGTCGACGTATGTGAGAAGGTTAGCGGGTTAGTTGAGGTGATATCTCAGTGACATGAGGTCGACGTATCTGAGAAGGTTAGCGGGTTAGTTGAGGTGATATCTCAGTGACATGAGGTCGACGTATGTGAGAAGGTTAGTGGGTTAGTTGAGGTGATATCTCAGTGACATGAGGTCGACGTATGTGAGAAGGTTAGTGGGTTAGTTGAGGTGATATCTCAGTGACATGAGGTCGACGTATGTGAGAAGGTTAGAGGGTTAGTTGAGGTGATATTTCAGTGACATGAGGTCGACGTATGTGAGATTAGAGGGTTAGTTGAGGTGATATCTCAGTGACATGAAGTCGACATATGTGAGAAGGTTGGTGGGTTAGTTGAGGCGATATCTCAGTGACATGAGGTCGACGTATGTGAGAAGGTTAGTGGGTTAGTTGAAGTGATATCTCAGTGACATGAGGTCGACGTATGTGACAAGGTTAGAGGGTTAGTTGAGGTGATATTTCAGTGACATGAGGTCGACGTATGTGAGAAGGTTAGTGGGTTAGTTGAAGTGATATCTCAGTGACATGAGGTCTACGTATGTGAGAAGGTTAGAGGGTTAGTTGAGGTGATATCTCAGTGACATGAGGTCGACATATGTGAGAAGGTTAGAGGGTTATTTGACGCGATATCTCAGTGACATGAGGTCGACGTATGTGAGAAGGTTAGTGGGTTAGTTGAGGTGATATTTCAGTGACATGAGGTCGACGTATGTGAGAAGGTTAGTGGGTTAGTTGAGGTGATATCTCAGTGACATGAGGTCGACGTATGTGAGAAGGTTAGTGGGTTAGTTGGGGTGATATCTCAGTGACATGAGGGCGACGTATGTGAGAAGGTTAGTGGGTTAGTTGAAGTGATATCTCAGTGACATGAGGTCGACGTATGTGAGAAGGTTAGTGGGTTAGTTGAGGTGATATCTCAGTGACATGAGGTCGACGTATGTGAGAAGGTTAGTGGGTTAGTTGAGGTGATATCTCAGTGACATGAGGTCGACGTATGTGAGAAGATTAGTGGGTTAGTTGGGGTGATATCTCAGTGACATGAGGTCGACGTATGTGAGAAGGTTAGTGGGTTAGTTGAAGTGATATCTCAGTGACATGAGGTCGACGTATGTGAGAAGGTTAGTGGGTTAGTTGAGGTGATATCTCAGTGACATGAGGTCGACGTATGTGAGAAGGTTAGTGGGTTAGTTGAGGTGATATCTCAGTGACATGAGGTCGACGTATGTGAGAAGGTTAGTGGGTTAGTTGAAGTGATATCTCAGTGACATGAGGTCGACGTATGTGAGAAGGTTAGTGGGTTAGTTGAGGTGATATCTCAGTGACATGAGGTCGACGTATGTGAGAAGGTTAGTGGGTTAGTTGGGGTGATATCTCAGTGACATGAGGTCGACGTATGTGAGAAGGTTAGTGGGTTAGTTGAAGTGATATCTCAGTGACATGAGGTCGACGTATGTGAGAAGGTTAGAAGGTTAGTTGAGGTGCTATCTCATTGACATGAGGTCGACGTATGTGAGGTTAGAGGGTTAGTTGAGGTGATATCTCAGTGACATGAGGTCGACGTATGTGAGAAGGTTAGTGGGTTAGTTGAGGTGATATCTCAGTGACATGAGGTCGACGTATGTGAGAAGGTTAGAGGGTTAGTTGAGGTGATATCTCAGTGACATGAGGTCGACGTATGTGAGAAGGTTAGAGGGTTATTTGAGGCGATATCTCAGTGACATGAGGTCGACGTATGTGAGAAGGTTAGTGGGTTAGTTGAGGTGATATCTCAGTGACATGAGGTCGAATACTGTGAATTCAATGATTTAAGTACCTTTTCTCTGCCGTGTATAGTGTCGAATTGCCGAAATTTCACCTATGCGATCGTGTTGATGATATCCTATTTTGAATAAGAATGAATGGGTTGTATTCCAGAATGGGATGTTGTGAAATTGTTTTGCTGATATCCTATTTTGGATAAGAGCGGATGGGCTCTGTTCCAGAATGGGATATCGTCAATTTGTGTGATTATTCTTTTTAGATAGTTTTATTTACTCGTCGTGTTGGTTTACGTCGGCCATGTTGTGATGTCACTGCGTTGTGACGTAACTACCGCCATGTTGTGACGTCATCGTTTGTCAAACTTGACGAAAATTAAGCGATATCCTATAATAAAAGAATCCCTTTTTTTTTTTTTTTGATACTTTTATTCTTCTTTACAGTGTAATGCATAGTGTTTAAATGTGAAAATTTTTCCCTTCATTTGCACTGATACTTAAGATTTCTTAAGATGAACTCAATAGTTATTAAAGTTTGAAGAATGTTCATATCCTAGAGAAAAATGATACATAATATGTAAAGGTATTTTAAAAATATCTAAACAAACACTCCTATTCAAAAGTGTTAAATATTTGGAAAGAAAACTTAGTAGTATCCAAGATGGAGTCGCTATTTTCCCGTCAAAATGATGGGTCTCACCCTTGTAGGTAGACAGTAACTCTGGTCCTCCTAGTGTTAACATACTCTATGTAAATGACAAAGTAAGGACGCAAAGAGCATAAAAATAACGACGTAAAATAAAAAAAAAGGAAAGACGTACAAATAAATAGTCTAAAACGACAAACCAAGGACATAATAAATAGGCAGTTCTATAATGTCGGGGCCATGATAAGTATTTAGGTACAAGTTAGCATTTTTGTATATATGTCATCAAAATCCAAGCCCTGCTGATAACATAATCCGATCACATGTATGATTAACGTAATTTAAAACAATTCCCATTACGTACATTCGTAATCTCTTACTCTGATGATTTAGAATTGGTTATCTAGAGTGGAAAGAAAAGTGTGATTCCTGATTACCATACATTATGTAGCCCAATTAATTGCGAATCATCACTACCATCATCAATATATATATATATATATATATATATATATTAGTAGGTTATCAACAGTTTAGGTTATTTAGCGTCTGAATGAAATAAAGCTGATAATGCCGGTGAAATGAGTCCGGTGTCCAACACCGAAAGTTACCCAGCATTTGCTCATATTGGATTGAGGGAAAACCACGGAAAAACCTCAACCAGGTAATTTGCCCCGACCAAACCTCAGCCACCTGGTTTCGCGGCTAGACGCGCTAACCGTTACTCCACAGGTGTGGACCTTATATATATATATATATATTTTCGGAATGTGACTTCGTTTGTATATCCGCCATTACAGCAGGTTGTCGCAGTCCAGTACTGACATCACTACAACCAATCTTTCTCACTCTTTGAAAATCCCCGAACTCAATCGCTGTCATGCGATTCAGTAAATCTTTACATTAGCGTTACGAAAGGAAAGCAGAAAGTAAAATGTTGGGGATTCATTTACTATAGGATATCGCTTAATTTTCGTCAAGTTGGACAAACTATGACGTCACAATATGGCGCCAATGACGTCACAACGCAGTGACGTCACAACATGGCCGACGTAAACCAAAACAATAAATAAATAAAACTATTTTTTTAAATTTTAAAAACAAATTGACGATATCCCATTCTACAATATAACCCAACCGCTCTTATCCAAAATACGATATCACCAAAACAATTCACGATATCCCATACTGGAAGAGAGCCCATCCGCTCTTAGCCAAAATAGGATAACAGCAAAACAATATCACAATATCCCATTCTGAAATATAACCCATCCGCTCTTATCCAAAATACGATATCACCAATACAATTCACGATATCCCATTACGGAATATAACCCATCCACTCTTATCCAAAATAGGATATCAGCAAACCAATATCACAACATCCCATTCTGAAATATATCCCATCTGCTCTTATCCAAAATACGATATCACCAAATCAATTATAAACATCCCATCCTCGAATATAACGCACCCCCTCTTATCCAGAATAGAATATCAGCAAAACAATTTCAAAACATATATTCATCTCATGTCACTAAAATATCACCTCAGCCCCGATACCGCGCTTTTTGCATCATGTGCTACACGTCGGATCATCATCGGGGCTGCGATATCGTATTTTGGATAAGAGCGCAATTTTGAACCTCAAATAAAAACATTAAAAAGAAACAACGAACAGATTCACACACACACACACACACACACATATAACAAAACCAACAAAAATAAAAACATATATCTACAGTAAATAAATTAAACATTATCCTCGATACATAATTACTACCATAGCAAACGAAAACCCATCCTTATAAAAAAACAAATAAAACGCTCACCATCCAAACCGTTGCTACGATCCAAACACATCCTTAACCGATACGCCATTCAAACCTCATGAATACCAACCACGAACTAAATTTACATATCTACCAACCTAACCACTTCCATCCAAAAAGTGACGTCATAATATCACATCACTCCATTCTACAATCTAGCCAACATAAATTCTCATAAAAGCAATAACGATATCCTATAATCAAGTAAACCCAAACTTTCAACCCTTATTTTGGTGTGAAACTGGCGTCGGCACTCAACTTTTTTTTTTTACGATACGTGTACGTGTGACCATTGAGCTCTGTACTAAAATGTTGAAATCACTGCGCGTGACTCAACTAGAAGCGAAGGATGTAATGCCTACATTTGTATCTTAACGTGGTAACGCAATAGTACAGCAATACCGAAAGGGAAACTAACCTTGGGTAAAAAAAAATCCAGTACACAGTACCGTGAAATTTGCGCAATGTCATGCTAAGTTATGATCGTGATATGAAAGAAACAGATGAAAAGCAATATTGAAAGTGTATTAGCGAAGTACAAAGGGAATTACTCTACCTTTGCGCTAGTTTAGCCGAGGTTTCCTCTTCTTGGAACGAAATTATCAGTCTGCGTGCTGAGATAAGCCTTCTTGTCCGGAAAGGGCGGAAACCGGAAAGTAGCTTTTTCCCCTTTACTCCTATGTGCTTCCATTCCGCCTTATCTGACGTATCTTAACAGCTGTTACCAGTACTGCCAATTCGATTCTTAAAAACTCGCTATGAGCCAGTGCAGAACTTACTAAATTGTTACACTGTCAATTTAAAATTATGTTATGCAACTAAGTGAAAAAAAAAACTGCTAAATCCCTGTATCGGTAATACAAATCTCAAAATTCACGCGCTAAAGTAACACAGAAAAATCCCAGACCTAGCGAGAAGACTGCTGAATTGGCGACATTGCACGTACTTTGACAAACCGTGCGTTTTTTTTTTAAGCAAGACGTAAAGTGCTGCAGCAAGACCGTTCTTTTATTACATCGTTTCCCAACCTGTGGTTCGCGAGGTTCGACAAAACTTTTCCGTAATGGGTGGTTTCGAGGTTAGGCCTATTATTGTTTACTTCATTTCTGCGGTACTGTCATAACAATAATGATAATAAATTTAAAATTAAATTAACCCTATAATGCCCCTTGTTACATATGTGTAACATCGAGAATTTATGACATTATTTCCACAATAAATTAATATTTACCGCGAATGCCTGATTTACAATTATGTAACAACGTTAGGAATGCATTTGATTTCGCTACAATGGAAATTTAGTCTGCCAGCTTCTTTGTGTTCTAACAATACTAACAGTACTGCGACCTGACTAAGAAACGGTTACATGGTGGTCAGGCCTTTGATTTTAGATGCTATGTTTTATTTAACTACGCTCGCAAAAGCAGGGGTTATATCAGCGTCGCTTGGTGTGCCGGAATTTTGTCCTGCAGGAGTTCTTTTACATGCCAGTAAATCTACTGACACGAGCCTGTCGCATTTAAGCACACTTAAATGCCTTCGACCTGGCCCGGGATCGAACCCGCAACCTTGGGCATAGAAGGCCATCGCTATTTGTTTTTAGATGTTAATGTGGAATTTCAACAAACTTATATTTAATTTTATATTTTCAACAATAACCTACTTCCTCTTTCCTTGTGGCAAATGCAGTAAGTTATCAGTTGTGTATCAGAATCGTTTTCGTTCACATTAAAATGGATAACTGGTTGAAAAGTGGAAGTTTGAAAGGGAAACAGGGTTTAACAAAATCGCAAGTTAGTGCTGTGTCAACAGATCATTCAGCTTCTAGTGATGTGTGTCAATCCGACAAAAGTGAACAGTGTGTAAAGAAAAGAAGGTACGATGATAATTACAGTAGCTTTGGATCTTCATATATAGGTGACAAGGGCTGTCCAAGACCACACTGTGTTGTTTGTGGCGACATTCTTGCTAACAGTAGTCTGAAACCTTCTCTATTTAAACGCCATTTAGAAACTAAACACCCCACCTACGTAAACAAATCTGCTGATTTTTTTTTACACGAAAAGCTGCAAGCAGTGACAATGAGAATACTCTTGAAGCGTCTTATCGCGTTAGCTACAGAACTGCAAAACCTCATTCAACAGCTGAAAATTTAGTGCGGCCATGCATAAATGATAAATGATGCAAATTATGTCGAAAATGAAATTTTGGAAAGAGTTCGTGCCAGTCCATCTTTTCCAGTTCAACTTGACGAATCGACTTATGTTGCCAATTTAGCCATTTTGTTACTTTTCGTCCGTTATATTAATGGGGAGTCTGTAGAAGAGGAGCTACTATTCTGCAAACCCCTAAATGAGAGAACTACAGATGACAATATAAGAAATATTACACTCCCCCTATTTTAAAATCTGACAGTTTTACTTTTTACACTTGCGTGTTTCGTCTCGAAGTGCCGTTTCAATTTCGCAGGTTTCATACACTCGTTTGAAAGCACTTCGTAACAAACAACGCACCGAGGTTTTGGGTTCACTGTCATTGCCACACCAAGTAAATCCAAGTTAGTAACTCTTGTCATATTTACGAAAGTATTTTTTTCTTTTCTAGGACTAGATATTTCTTTAATGGCACTATAATCACTGATATTAATATATTTCTTCACACACAGCTTCTGAACTATTAGCACTCCCTAAATGAAGTGTATCATTATGTTCCTTTCTTTTAAAAGATCTGGATCGAAGCCAGTTTTCCATTATTTATAATGGACACTATTTAAGAGAGACATGGACAACTACTAGCGTGTACCACATAACATGGATTTCAAACAACTAACTGCTAATTGGCAATCAATGAATCAACAATGCACAGAATTTGTTATAAGTTACTTGTGATTGGCTACAAAAATATAATTAGAAAAGTAATTAATTAATTCTGTTTTAAAATATATGTATACTGGTATTAAAATATGCTACAAAAATGATAAATTTGCTTTTGAAGGGAACAAGAGTAAGGTGGTCCGCGGAACTGTTCTGACTTAAAAAAGTGGTCCCCATTTCAAAAAAGTTTGAGAAACTTGACTTAAATCATTTTGGATTATTAAATATTTTCTCACGAAATTTCGTCCAGTGTGTCAAAACGATGCCTATCCACTACCATGATAAATTTGGGGACCTACAGTTGGTAGGAAAATGCGGTTCCAGAAAATAATTGTTACAGGATCATTGTGTTAACTAGTTGAATGATAGTTCCCCTCTAATGATGCATGTGAACGTGTGACCTGTAGTTCTATGGGCTCACACATAGTTTTACTACTGCTGCTAATTATTATTATTATTATTATTATTATTATTATTATTATCATCATCATCATCATTATTATAAAAGTTATATTTTTGTGTTAAGGTATCATTTTGGGTTCTATATAATGTTGTATTTGTACTGTGTGTAAGAATTTCTTTTTAATAAATGTTTTGAAACAAACTTGGGAGTGACTGACAAAGTTGTTCTCCTCTTAG
This sequence comes from Periplaneta americana, assembly GCF_040183065.1. Lineage (NCBI taxonomy): Eukaryota > Metazoa > Arthropoda > Insecta > Blattodea > Blattidae > Periplaneta > Periplaneta americana. The sequence goes on along the minus strand of NC_091132.1, from coordinate 184,364,472 downwards.
CCCTATGATTTATGAAGAATTAAAATTGCTATTCCCTGTAGGGTAAAAGGAAATGGCATATTCAACCCATCCTAGATTTCACATAATTTCATATGGAAAATATTTGGGAAATTTTCATATATGTGGTAATAATAAGGAAGATGATTATGAATGTCTGGCTTTGTGTGTTTAGAGAAAAGTGAAATTGTTCAGCTCAAATATGAATATGTAGGGATATGATATTGGTATTGTATTGTATTTATTAACATTCCATGGTATTCATACATGCATACAGCTAGAATATGGAACAAGTCAAAAAACTTAATACTATTATAAAATCTTAATTTATAGTCACAGTCTAGATGAAATATATATAGACGAGATTTACAATATAGTCTACTAGTACAACACAAAGTTTTAGTATCAATTTCATGAAGCATTATTGAATGTCATGAATTCACCTACAGAATAGAAGGCGTGAGAAATTAGGTACTTCTTTAATTTGGCCCTAAATAATTTTATGTTTTGAGTTTCATTTTTTATATCGATAGGGAGGCTATTAAAAATTTTTATTGCCATATAACGCACTCCTTTTTGATAGCACGATAGACTTGCCGATGGAGTATGAAAGTCATTTTTTTGACGTGTATTTATGCTATGAACTGTTGAATTAGTTACAAAGTTTTCATGATTACATACGAGGAAGATTATTAATGAAAAGATATACTGACAAGCCATGGGCATTATTTGTAGTTTTTAGAAAATAGCCCTACACGATTCCCTAGATTTGGCACCTACTATTATTCTAATTACTCTTTTTTGTAATAGAAATACTGTATATTGTTACTATCTGTGGAATTTCCCCAGAATATTATTCCAAAACTCATTACCGAGTGGAAGTATGCAAAGTATATTGTTTTTAAGGTATTGATATTTACTATCTTTTGCATAGATCTAATAGCAAAACAAGCTGAATTTAGTTTGGGGGTAATTTCTTTAATATGATTTTTCCAATTTAACACATTATCGATTTTTAAGCCAAGAAATTTGGTTGTTGTTGTTTCTAATAGGGATCTATTATTAATTATTGTGCTAGAAATTTGCGACGTTGAATTTGGACAGGATTTAAATTGAATTATGTTAGTTTTGTTACAATTTAATACTAATTTATTGACTGAGAACCAGTCACCTATTTTAAAGAGAATTTCCTTTGGTGATTATTTTACCTCTATTTCCGTGAAGATTTGTGGAAATATCAGAATAAGGCATACCCAATATTATCTACAAGAATGTATTGAAATTCTGTTACTAATTGTTAGAACTCTCTTCCGTTATGAAGATGTAGCAAAGGATTTGAAACCAAGCACAGATTATGACAACACTGAAATTAGAAATCCCATGATTAAAATTATTTCATGAATGTGTGGATGATTATCTTAATCATATCAGTTGTGCTACGGTACTCAGTTTCGAGAACGCAAGATGTTCGATTGCACTGCTATCTGAGATGCAGCACAAGGACAAGTCATTCGCAAATGTCTGTACATACTTTCTGTCCTTGATGAACTACGCAAGGACACCAACAGAGCAACTCTTGATGGAACAGATTAACATGCTAAAGAAGAAAAGAATTTCATCATCGACCAAATGTGTGCACCTAAAATAATCAAACTTGTACTCTATTTCGAACAGATGCTTGTTCTTTTTACAGTTCAGTGTTTTTGACTGCATGCGCTCCCCCATCTTATAATAGGGTGATCAGATTCCCAAAATAAAAGGTACATTTATTGAAGTTGACATGGATCAACATTTTATCTAAAAATTCATTATTACTTGTGTTTATGTCAGTGAGCAATAAGGTCCAGTTGTATTTGAAATTTTGTGATTAACTTGGCATTTTTATTGAATTCACTCGGTGACATCTGATGGAAACAATATAGAATTAATCAATGTTTTACGTGATTATTAAATAAAATAAAAGGAAAATAAATTTCGACAATTAAAAAAACTGGTCATTTGGCATCCCGAGCATACAGAGGTGTGAAAATTATTACAAAAATCTTAATTTTAAAGGTTTTTTAATAGTTCCTTCACAAATATTAATTGAATTGGTGAATATTGGTATATATTACTATAGTGATGTAGGATATATTTACTACTAACAATGCCGGAAAGCATTGTTGTACATTGGTATTTTTCTTATTTTACAATTGTTATGGGACTTCAGAAATTATTATATTATGTTGGCGGAATTGGAAACATAAAAAATTATATGCACAAAACAGATGTATACGTTCATTTGAACCTTCACAACAATGTAAACGCAAAGAACAATTTGTTTAAAGCATTTCTTAATTAATTTTTTATGTTTCCAATTCCGCTAACATAATATAATAATTTCTGAATTCCCATAACAATTGTAAAATAAGAAAAATACCAATGTACAACAATGCTTTCCTGCATTGTTAGTAGTAAATATATCCTACATCAGTATAGTAATATTATATACCAATATTCATCAATTCAATGAATATTTGTGAAGGAACTATTAAAAAACCTTTAAAATTAAGATTATTCTAATAATTTTCACACCTCTGTACTTTTCTCGGACAGAGGACAAGTGCCTGAAGAAAAGGACAATCCCATTAAAAACAGGACGTCTGGTCACTCTATCTTACAATATGAAAATGCATTCCCCCGTATCACAGGAAGGCATGCATTGCATTAAACTATCATGACTTCCCCACTCCATCATAACCTTAATTAGAGCATTGTTGACCTTTTGTGTACTTGCAACACTCATATCTGTGCACTTATAATGACGTGCTCATTCTTTTTGTGTTGTTGGACAATCCTCAGGCTATATAAATAACACTTACTATTCTGTTTTGCATTTTATGTGAAGAACGATTCTGCACTATTCACAAGATATTGATATATTGTGTAATGTTATTAGTTCTGTTAACATTACTTCCGTACAACAAAATGGCCGACATCTATGGCTGACCACTAGGATCCAGAATACAAAGCAGAGGTTAAATTAAAAATAAAATACAATATGAGTTGCTGAGAGAATACGAAACAATGATAAATCTATACTAATAATAAATCTGTAGCCGAAATTTTTCTGGTAATTTTCGATTTTCCAAAAATAATTGGTCCTAACATATATAATTAACCACCCTGAAACCGAAAATCGCTTTTTTGAAATTTTTGTTTGTATGTCTGTCTGTCTGTATGTATGTTTGTTACCTTTTCACACGATAATGGCTTAACCGATTTCGATGAAAATTGGAATATAAATTAAGTTCGTTGTAACTTAGATTTTAGGCTATATGGCATTCAAAATACATTATTTAAAAGGGGGGTTATAAGGGGGTCTGAATTAAATAAATCGAAATATCTCGCTTATTGTTGATTTTTGTGAAAAATGTTACATAACAAAAATTTCTTTAAAAATCATTTCCGATAAGTTTTATTCTTTGAAAAATTTTGATAGGACTGATATTTAATGAGATACATGAGTTTCAAAATTAAAATAACTGCCATCTAAGGCGGTGTAATGAAATAAACAAATGAATTCGTCTATAAGGGGCCTTGGTCAACAACAATCGAAAGCTATGAATCATAGCCTACAGAGAATGTTTCTGTGTTTGTATGAAGTAATATAGGAAGCTAAATTAACCGATTTGTGTAATTAATTATTATTTCACCATTGGAAAGTGTAGTTTCTCTATATGGACATAATGCTATAATGTTATTACAGTAACTTCAGAGTGAATTGAGGACAGGTAAGATTAAAATAGCTTCCTATGCACAGAAAACTTGATAGGCTATTCTGTGTATTCGTTTCCTGTATTTCTTAAAATAATGTTTATCTCAGAGAATTAACGAACCACAAGAGTGTATTAATTTAGTATGCAGTAATAATATGTTAGCTTAGCATTCCATTATTTTATAATCCAAATTTAACTATGCTCAATTCAATAGTGTTAAAATACATAAAATACATATGCATTAAATGCAATGCAAAAAAATTGGGTAATGAGCCAAGCAGATTATGTTGCGCTGTTGTAAAATAAAATTTGTTCCTCCAGAGATTCAAAAGCCCCCATAACAAATTAAAAATTTACTTATCGGTGTACATCCGTTATCAACACATTTTTTATATAATATAATATAATTAAGTTATTTAAGTTATTTGAAGGGTTCAGAACCATAGTGGCCCAAGCGCCATTTACTGAATACGTAGAAAACAAGGGTTAAAATTAAGTTACTATCATAATTCAATGGAAACATATAGCAAGTAAAATAAAGTTTACACATTAAATCTAAATTATATGTCATTCTTCATTAAAGTATGGATGCATGTAATAAAAATTAAGAAACATGTTAAAGGAAATGTCATTGCACCAAATGAGTGCTCTCTGGACCAAAATGATCGCATTTTAATTATTTAAATACAATTTAAATTAAGAAACACGTTAAACGATTTATCCTTCTATCAAACACAAATCTTCCCTGGATCAAATGTCCTATTTTAATTATGTAATTACTTTATATTTATTTCTAACAGGTGCAGCGGAGCGCACGGGTACGGCTATTTTAAAAATAAAGTACAATTTGATTTTGGAGAAACATGAGATGAAAGTACAATAAAGAGTAATGAAATGAAGTAAAAAAAAAATATTACGTAGTTTTATACAAGTGATTGTGTAAAATGGAAAATGAATCAATACCATTAGACAAATTTTGTTAATGTCCTCATTAGAAAATTTAAGAGAAAGGAGAATGGTTTTGGTTAAGTTAAATGAAGTTCCCCTAGTGCCAAAAAGAAGTCCTTTCATGTCCCATGTATTAATATTAATTTTGTATCTCTCACTGAAGTGAGGAATACATGGATTGTAAATAGACTTCTTTTCATCGTTAACGTTATTGGCTTGTTGATCATCCTTCTCAAAACGGACAGTGGGTTCAAGAATGAGGCTTCTTTGAGTCTGGTGATCGATGGCTATAATGTCTGCTCTTCTCATTGACCCATTCTCAGCCAAGCAGTGCACTTCTTCGTAAACCTCCCACTTTGCCTTCCGAAGAGTGGTTGCGATGGAGCTTCTCACTTTATGGTGGCGATTGGATTTTGTAGTATTTCATATTTTCTACATAATATTGTAATATTCATTTCTGCAGAATTTTTCTTGTGTTACTTAATTTTTATAAAAGCACTAAGCATGATATTTTCCCCCACTTGTATTAGAGATTTAATTCAACCAACCTGTAGCTGTAATTCGGATTATAGCATTAAAAAATAAATAAAAACTTTAATTAAATATGAAAAAAAAAAGTAATGAAATCTTCCAAGGTTATATTATTTAAAATCTTGTAATATTTAGAATAAAAATAATATCACGAGACAAAATGCTCAAGCAAAATCGATATGTTTAGCTTAACATATTTTAAGTAGTGCAATCTTTTTGATTGCGCCTTCTCCTGGGCCAATGACACAAAACAGTTCATGTCACAAAACCTTTAACGTAATACATAAGTATCTAAAATATGTTGTTTTCTAATGCCAGGCATTTGACCTCTTGCACTCCAATATTTTTCAAAAATATTATCATGACTAGCCACTGAAGCACAGATTTTGAGGTGTTCCGAATCCATTTCTTGGCTTGAGTTGCACAATGGGCAGTTAGGGGACTGATATATTCCAATTCTATGCAGGTGTTTGGCCAAACAATCATGGCCTGTTGCCAATTTAAATGCAGCTACAGACGATTTGCGTGGTAAATCGGGAATTAACTGTGGATTTTGATGCAGAGAGTTCCATTTTTTCCCTTGTGATTGTATTATCAAATTTTGTTTGTTAAAGTCTAAGTATGTAGATTTAATAAATCTTTTCACAGAGTAAAACTTAGATTTAGTAACAGGTCTGTAAGTAGCAGTGCTGCCCTTCTTTGCTAAAGCATCCGCATTCTCGTTTCCCAGGATTCCACGATGGGATGGTATCCATTGGAATACAATTCTTTTATTGAGTGATATTAATTGAGAGACCATTTTAGTTATTTCTGCTGTTTGAGATGAAGGTGTGTGTTTAGAGACACAATATCTAAAATATTACATTTAATATCACAATTACCTGGAGATATGTACTATAATACCGAATAAGCTAAACAAGGATATTAAATGTAATACAAGAAAAAGTTAAACAAAATCTGTTTATATTTCACTATAAATCCTCTCTTACAACATTGGTCATGTAGGAGAATTTTACATGAAAATCATAAATGTGCTGCACTTCAAAAGTTCTTTACTTAAATACACTGTATTTCGTACAATAAAGAAAAACAGGACATGGGAGCTGACATTATGACCCCTTTCTTAGTATTGAAACATAATCTCTTCAGAACTGCTTAATCATTTATTACCTGCAATAATAAATATCGTACCAAGCTTAGAAGGTTCACTTATAGAATCTTGTAATATTTAGAATAAAAATAATATCACGAGACAAAATGCTCAAGCAAAATCAACATGTTTAGCTTAATAACATATTTTGAGTAGCGCGATCTTTTTGACTGCGCATCCCCCGGGTCAATGACACAAAACAGTTCACGTCACAAAACCTTTAACGTAATACATAAGTATCTAAAATATTACATTTAATATCACAATTACCTGGAGATATGTACTATAATACCGAATAAGCTAAACAAGGATATTAAATGTAATACAAGAAAAAGTTAAACAAAGTCAGTTTATCCATGACCATAACGAAAAACATGCCTTTACTAAATACTTTCGCGTTTGTAAAGTAGGCTTTTATTCAACATTACTTTATTCCACTAGTGAGATAAAGACTTTACCTCACAGTTCATTAGTATTTTCCTAATACCCGGGTACACACGTATACTTTTCCATTCAACTATTACTCAAGAAGTTAATATATTAGTTACTAGATGTCACCTCTACTTCTTTATTACCATTTCTTAAATATAGAGAAGAATCCAAAAAGGATAGCTGCCCTTGAAAAGGGGGTACTGAGCGGTAACAGCACCTAAATTAATTGTAGATCAACAATATTCTATTTTAAATTTAAATCTTATTTTTTTTTTATTTTAATTTAATTTATTTTTGGGGGGCAGCTATCCTCGACATGAATAATTTATTTTTCATATATAGAGCTGTACAGATGGTTATTTACAATTAACAAGGAATGTCTTAAAACATTAATGGCTATATCTTGAAGTTCCAAAAGATCGATATGGAAACGATGAAAGAAATTGATACAAAATCTTGATATAGTGCCCCTTGCACCAAAGAGCAAGCCAATTACTTCCCTGCGACAAACGGGTATGCAGTATTTCTCTTCCAGATAAGGAAAGCAGGGTTCATGATGTCTTTTCTTTTCCAGATCTACTTCTTGTGGCTGGAATTCGGCACCCTCAAATCTTATAGTGGAATCGATTATGAAGCCAATCTTTTGATTGTTATCAATTGCTATGATGTCGGCACATTTGGTGGAGCCAGTGGATGAAATACAATGTACGTCTTCATAAATGTCAAACTTTCCAGACTTCTTGAGACAATCTCCTTGTCTTTTCTCTATCTACTACGTCGTAATTTGTGCATTGCATCCATATTTAATTTTTTTTTTTTTTTTTTTTTTTAATAATTTACCTTTTGGGATGCGAGGAGACTTGAACCTGCGAAGTTGGGTTTATAGGATTTTAAAATTTTAAAACAACACGCGTTAGTCAACTGAGCTAAACAGACACGATGATAAATTACGTTTTAATATTTCTCTTAAGTTTACAGAAGTAAAATGTGAAATTATTTTAATCACATTAATCCCGTGAACACTTCTAAATAATCCCTGAAACTTCAAAAAGACGAAAACACACGTTTAAAATGAAAAAAATAAACGGATGAGGAACAACCAGCAGAAGTGGATAATGAAAAAAAGAATATCTACAATCCTACCATTCCCTATTACCTCAAAAAATACCAGCTAAAAGAGCTTGAAGTAATCGGACTTCTGGTTGGAGCAAGAGGTACCGCTACTCTCTTAATGAAAGAAGTGTTTAAGAGGCTTGGAATACCTACATCTATTATTCAGATTGTAACCTTAGCTGCATTGAAAGGATCAATTGCTCTCCTAAAGAATCATCTATATTCGAAAACAAACTAAGTTCAGTAGCATTCTTTACTCTTTTGTAACACTTATGGCCGGTTTCACCAACCGTCGTTATCATTATAACATCTCGTTAAATAATTTAATGACACTTTGGTTAATTTTTGTGTTTCACCAAACATCGTTATTACTAACGCGTCTTTAAACTCATTGTTAATTTATTAGGACCTAATTCGTCGCGTTTAAGCAGTAACGATGGGTTAAGAAGTCAACAACATGGCAGACGTATTCGATGTTGAAATTTTGCAACATAATGGCGAACTTTTATGTGTTGTAATAACACTAGGAATAATCATTTTGAAGATTTAAGAGATAAAGAATTTCACGAAAGCTACACATTAAGGAAATAAGTAAAAAGAATGATTCTAGAAGGAACTGAATATAGGTTAGAATACGACAGATAGGAAGCACCCATTTAACACCTCTGCAACAGATTCTTCTCGCTTTAAAATAATGTTACGGTCAGTACACGATATCACAACATTCCAAAGGTGTAAGAGGATGCCTTTTTAAATAGAAAGGGTGCAAAGAGATTTTGCTTTTAGGATGCAATGGATACCCCTTAAAATCCAATTTAATGACACGTCTTCTGAATTCTACCACACAAGCGGGGCAAAATTGTTACAAGGTACATAAATTTACATGAAATACAGTATAAAAGTAGTATGCAATTTATGAAAGAGGCGATTTCCCATCCTAAATTTAGGCCTAATAATAACTGTATTGTGGCAACAATTCTGAAGCTGTTTACCTTATCGTCCGCAAAATTTTCTTATATTTACTTTAGAAGTTACAAATTAACTGCTCTACATTCCTATTTATATTTGGAAGCATCTGGTTTTTTTTTGTTTTGTTTTTAAATTACGGTATGACAACATACTGTATTTAGGAAAAATATCAAGAATAAGAATTTTTAGAAGTTCTTAAAATTACAGCCTGTTACACACTTGCCTATGATTGTTTCCTCATGCCAAAACAAAGTCAGCTGTGATCATATGTAACCAATGAAATTCGCGATTTCGAAGCCATGGTCGTATGAGAAATAAAACATGCAAGATATACGTACAAAATCCCCAGGTTAGTAAACACACGTTAATTTTAAAGAAACGAGGCATGGTGAAACAGTCAACTTTTAAAGATCTCGTTAAAATTAAATGATCCGTTTATTGACAAGTCGTTTGTGCTAATTTAAAGGAGCTTGGTGAAACCGGACATTACCTTTCTAAAAATAGGTATATTTCCACTAATCTCAAAAAATTTGCAGCTATGTACTTGTAAGAACTTCATTGTTAAAACAAAATTAATGGTTTTTCATGAACTTGTAAAAAATTTCTATGGTGAAGTACTCTTTGTCCCTTGTGGCAGCTCACGAATGTTGAGAAGATATAAATTTAAAAAAAATTACATAATTAATTATAATTTGTTATTTATCCAACACTTTAGATACCATTCTTCACTAATCATGGCCTCCTACATCATGACCTACCTAGTACACGTATTGATTCTAAAATCCATGCCATGATAATATGTGATTATATGACTTATTTTCAACATATTTTCTTTTATAAAACAGAATTTTTCGTTATGGTCATGGATAAAATTACGTATGGTACTTGTGAGCGTGATCTTTATTGCGCTCGTGTAATTTAAGCACGAGTGCTTAAATCTTTCCACTCACGCAATAAAGATGCACTTACCTCACAAGTACCATAAATAACTATTATATTTCACTATAAATCCTCTCTTACAACATTGGTCATGTAAGAGAATTTTACATGAAAATCATAAATGTGCTGCATTTCAAAGGTTCTTTACTTAAATACACTGCATTTCGTACAATAAAGAAAAACAGGACATGGGAGCTGACGTTATAGCCCTTTTCTCAGTGTATCAATCTGTATTGAAACATAATCTCTTCAGAACTGCTTAAACATTTATTACCTGCAATAATAAATATCGTACCAAGCTTAGAAGGTTCACTTATATAATCCATTTGGTTAGTTGTTCATTTCAGTTTGTGAGGCAAAATGATCAAAACTCTTATCTTCTTATCTTATCATCTTATCCAAGATGTAAAAAAAAAAAAATGTAGTTCAAAAATGTTGAAAAGATAGCATCATATCTCAAAAGCTTAGTCACAATCAAGATTTAAACTCATAGAGGTCTGCATTCGCTGAGGCTGATATGATACAAACGGTCCCAACACCTTTTAGGCTCACTAATATTCACCCCTGCACAGTCCTTGTAATAACTTTTCATCATCTTATGATTCTCACCAAATACCTTACAAGTTCTCAACCTGGAACAGCTTTGCATGATAAATGATAAAGTCTCAGGACGCACATATCTAATCTGTTTGTATATAGACAAATTCTCTAATCGGTTAAGCTTATGTGATTCAGGCCTACTGAAAAGTTGAACAATGGAAATTTGAAGGTAGAAATCTGGTCCCATAGCTAAGAAAAGAGTCACAAGATTTGGGGCAGCAGACAACAAAACATCGATTGGATGTGACTCAACGAACCAGATACTGAGGCTGGTAAGGTACATAAATGAGTTTGTTATTCTGGAGCACTCTAAACCAAATGTTTCGATCACGAGCTTTTCCAGACGAGGACATTTTGTGGGCAAATGTTCCACGTCTAATTGATCCACATCCAGCACCAAGACCTTTAGAGATGGGAAATATGGTAAAGATATCACATAGGATCCACAGATTTTAAGCTCCTCTAAACCTTGCAGCAGCTGCGCAATATCGTCCAAATGATTCATCTCTAAAATACCCATATTTAAGCTGAGACGACGCAAACCTTGAAAACAATCAGGAAGTGACAGGATATGTGATGAGTCCACAATATTCACTCCGAAGTCTTGTAGATGTAAACACCTTCTGGACTTATCCAGCAAACATTTATACCCGTTCTGTGATATTCCTGTCCCGGACACATCCAGACTTTGCAGATACGGGAAACTTAAAATGATATCAATGCTCTCATCTGTGACACCTTCAGATTCACTCACGTCAAGGTGTGTTAATCCGGGTGCAGATTTGAAAAGAACTCTAATTATCTCATTACTGCTACACAGTGGCAGAGTACAACACTTCAAGTTCTTCAAAGAGGGCAAATGCCAAAGGAGTAAGCGATTAAATGAATCAAGCCTTCTCCTATACCTTCCACAAGCTCTAAAAATTTTGAGCTGGGAGAGTTTTTCAATTCCACTTAAAACAACCATCGCAATATATAACTTTATACCAATGATATCAAGTTCCGTAACTTTGGGGTGCAGTATAACAGCAACAAATTGTTGAAGGATATTGTCGCTTAAAGGAGAAAAATAGCAGGATTCACTGATGTCATCATACCGACTGTTCAAATATTTGAGGGCTTTAGAAGTGACACAGTTGGCCATACTGTGAGGTATCCTGTCATGGATGATGCATTTCAAACGTTGGCATGTTGCATGTGCCTCCTCAAATGATGCTGAGTTCACAAGCCGGACACAAATATCTGACAGGTACTTGGCAAGGCTGTGGAGCGACAACTTCTCCAGACGAACGGGTTGATTGAACAGTGGCATTTTATACACAGCTCTGTGCAAAAAATTAATAAAAACAAAGGAATTTACTGTTTGAATTGCTCATATTGTACAGTGTATTTTGATAAAGAAAAGCAAATTTAATTAGAATTTTACTCTATTAGACAATTATTTCAATAAGGTTCACAACTGTCATACATACGTATAGAGGGTATCTTATGTAGACTGGTCCCAGGTTGTTACATTGCGTCAGCTTATTTCACAGTAGTGGGGAGCGCCTGCCTGAGGAAGCTAGCAGTGGACAGTGGAATGTGATGGATCTGCATAGAGAAGCATGTACAGACTATCCATTAGGGTGGATCACGACACCAACCCCCCCCCCTCTCTCTCTCTCTCTCACCAAGCGAAGGATGTAAATACGTATTTGCACTTAATGTGCTAACGCAATAATACAGAAAGGGCACCAAACCGAACTTGTTTACCCTTAACTGTTAATGAATGGTAATATAATGGTCATGGCGAGATCATTAATTTAAAGACGTTCCAACAATAATTATGTTAATTCAGAACTTTTACCCAGCATTATTTACTTCTACTTCCGTAAATGACACTCAAATAGTATATAGCAACAGTTCCTCACCTTAATTATTGAATTTAGTACACTTTTATGCTCGGATACGCCTCCTCAACGAACTGCTGACCAAGAGGCCTTCAAAGCCCTCTTGCTGCTGTCTGCTTCCATTCCGCGCCATGTGATTTGTCTTCGTACACAGTGCAGCCAACTGGATTCCTAAGAAAAAAAACTGCTATGACACAGCGAGACGATCTTGGACACAGTCTAGAAATGGAAGTGCTGTACTGTCAATGTGGGGGGGGGGCTTAAAATTCTTGTATCAGCTATACAAATTTCATTAATTTTACCCGTTAAAACAACACTGAAAAAAAATGCGAGTCCTAGCGGGAAAAGCTCTTAATTGGCAACATTGAATTTATACAAATTCAAATGGTCACAATCGTTTAGCATCGCGCCAACTTCGAACATGAGCGAGCCTAAAGTCTAGCCAATAGATGCGTAAAGTGACCATTATTATAATGTAATAATCTAAAGACCCGCTCCCACTTAGCGGAATCGAACAGAATTTCTCTTCACAATGAATTTAATTTAAATGGAAGATACCAGAAAGCGCCGCGTCGAATTGAATGCAATAGAATTCATGACATAAAATGTTTATTCCACTACACGAACAGAATTTCTTGTTTCGAGTATGATCATATTATGTTCTCGTGAAGCTATCATGAAAAAACAGATGAGCCATATAGCTACATTTTTGGATACATACTTTTTTTATTGACAATTATTGCTGAAATAGTTCGTAGGCTATACAGAAAATTACAATTTAATAATATGAACGAAGGAAAATTGATAAACAATCTTCAGAATTATCTGCTATTGTATGACAAACCATAAAATGACTACTGTAATAATAAATAATTCCCGTGATAATGCTTGAAGTGAAATGAGTAAATTAATATCAGTTCGAAATTAAAATCCAACGAAGCACTATAGTACGAAATTTATTTCTTCATATCTCAAAATATTGTGAAATTAAGTGAAAAATTCTCCATATAGACTACATCCCTAGCTAAAAATGTCGTTAATCAAGTATTTCTTCTCTTTTCGCCTGTTCACATAATTGTGCTAAAGTGTTATGCGATCCATTTTATACTGCAACATGCTTCAATTCTGTTCAATTTGGTTCCATGCATGTGAGCGGCAATAGATGGTTCATTTCGATTCCACTAAGAGGGAGCGGGCCTTAAAACTGCAGCTACAAAGTCAGTCTGTTTAGACTGGATTCGCGGAGGAGATAGAGACTTCTGGTGGTCATAGTGAGTGTCCTTCTCTTGTACAGAAGTAGCCACATGGAAAAGGACAATTAACACTTTTGGCTACAACCATCTAGAACAGTGGTTCCTAAACAATTTGAAGGCGCGACCCACTTTTGGATGAGACTTTTAAGATCGTTTTCACCTCCCACTACCATATGGATACTTAATCCCATTCGAAAAATACAAATCCGTGTAAAATGGTAATTTTACTCAAAATCAGTAGATGCCACACAATTTTTAATGTACCATTAGCTCCAAGACAATTTGTATTACCTATATCATTATGAAATACATTGTATAATATACTTTAATATTCCAGCCTTAAAGTCTAGTATCACTTAAGGCTATTCAAGTATTCAACTCTTTCTGTTACATTACTGTACATGAATTTCAATGCTTATGATTTACCAAGTCATGTCCTTCAACCTGAATGGACGTATTCCTGTCCTTAATTCATTATAGAGCGAAGTAAGTAGTGATAACATCTATTAGGCAGTACATTTCACTGACGATATGTGTCAGAGGAAGAACATTGTATACATCTGAAGTCTGATTAGTGTAATATCACAGTCTACTATATTATACAGTCACGAAGCTTGAGTTTTGAGGGTGCTAGAAACAATAGACTATGACCAAGACGGTCTTGCTATGACGGTACTATTTTGCATTGCCTGTAATGAGGCGGTATTAGCGATCCTAGTGGTTAGCAACTATCTATGGATGCATATTTACTACGTATTGAGCTTCGTGACTGTATATACTAGACTGTGGTAATATGTAGCTAGTCGGCCATGTATGCAATGGAGAGGGAAAGAAACTCGCCAACATACCCCATTATCTCCTGGCCTAGTTGCCTCATAATTGGAGCCTTCTTGGCATCGCTTGTGAGGTTTATACCTGCCTTTGGACAGTTGACTGACAGATTATATATAAATGGCAAGTATAAATTATTGTTCTGGTCTATGTATCTGTTTCAATACCATAATATGCTTCCACAAGTATTCGTATTACAAATTAGTGCATCCCTTCTCACTCCACAACAAGAAGTCGGTGATAATAGAGGTCATTGGTGTGTATATTGAATGGACACCCAAAAACAGCCATTTTTCAGGGCTACATAATTTTCCTAAAATGTATTCAAGAAACATATAGTAATTCTTAGTAACACACGTTGAAATTGCGAGTAATAGTAACAATAATAGTGATGATAATAATAATAATAATAATAATAATAATAATAGTAATAATAATAATAATAATAATTATCATCATCATCATCATCATCATCATCATCAATGGCACGACAGCTCTTCATGGGCCCTGGCCTTCTTCAGAAGTTTTCGCCATTCCTCCCTATCCAATGCTAAACTTCTTCAATTTCTAACACCCAAAGTCTTGATGTCATCCATCACACAGTCTTCCCATCTCAATCTCGGTCTCCCAACCTTCCTTCTTTCCATCGGAATAAATTTAAAAACTCTCTTCGCAACCCTATCATCTTACATTCTCACAACATGCCCGGTCCAATCCAATATTCTTATTTTTATGAATTTAACAATGTCCGGCTCATTATATAATCTGTACAGTTCGAAATTATGTCTTCTTCTCCGTGTTCTGTTTTCTCTAACTGGTCCAAAGATTTGCCTAAGAATCTTTCTTTCAAATGTACATAATAATGTCGCATCTGACTTCGACAATGGCCACATCTCAGATGCTTAAGATAGTATACATCATAATTTTTGTATTCCTAAATATACTGTAATTTGAGATTTCATATGTCTTCTAAGACCATAAAAGCATCTATTGGCAGATAATATTCGTTTTTTTTTTTTTTTAATTTCAGAACTAACATTATTTTAGTTATTAATTTCAGAGCCAAGATAGATAAAACTATGGACAGTTTCAAATTTAAAAGAGCCTAAATAATAATAATAATAATAATAATATTAGTAATAATAATAATAATAATGATAGTAATAATAATATTAGTAATAATAATAATAGTAATAATAATATTAGTAATAACAATAATAATAATAATAGTAATAATAATATTAGTAATAATAATAGTAATAATAATATTAGTAATAATAATAATAATAATAATAATAGTAATAATAATAATAATAATAGTAATAATATCAGTAATAATAATAATAATAGTAATAATATTAGTAGTAATAATAATAATAGTAATAATAATATTGGTAATAATCAGGGAAAGGATTTATATGTAAATACATATTTACTTATAAAGCTAATATAATTTATATTTTGCATTATCTTTATGTTTCACAGTGTGTAGGGTTGAAAAATCCTACTTTTATTTTCCATATTTTTCCATATTTTAGAGTTTAGTACATATTTTCGTTAATTTCCATATATTTTCCATATTTCATATAAAACAGTCCATATTATATTAGGTTTAACAATAAAACAAAACAAAATTCCATTAACTTTTAAAAATACATTTCAAAATAGAGATTTAAACACATGTTCAGTAATCCCTTTAACATCAGAGTTATTTGAAAATTAGCAGTCCTATCAACAATGGGAAAGTAAGTTACAAAACTGTATTAATTTAATTTAAAATTTTTAACAGACTTCAGTTGTGCAGCTCAACAGTTAAATGCCAGTCAGAGTACACATAGGTTCAGTTTTGTAAATCATACTATAAAGACGGTAAATATGCCAAAAGTACGTCATTCAGTCAATTTAAAATCAAAACTAACAAGTTACATTTCAGAATTTAAAGAAGATGGTTTATCAACTGACAATAAAATATTATTTTGTAATTTGTGTCAGTGTGCAGTATCATCTACACAAAAGTTCCTGGTGCAACAACACATTACAACTAGTAAACATCAGGCCAACAAACAACTAAATTCCAAGCAGAGACAATTGTTTTTAACACAACCAACAACATCGAATGTAAGATCTGAGTTTAACATCGACCTGTGCCGTTCTCTCATCTCTGCTGATATTCCTCTCTACAAACTAAAGAATAAGGTCTTCAGGGAATTCCTTGAAAAATATACTCAACATACAATCCCGGATGAGTCAACACTTAGGAAGACGTATGCTCCATCCATCTACGATGAGACAATACAGAAGATAAGAGATGAAATTAAAGATAGTTCAATTTGGGTTTCCATTGATGAGACTCCCGACAAAGAAGGTAGACTTGTTGGTAATGTAGTTATCGGTTTGTTAAGTGAACAATATTCTGAACGAATTCTTTTACATTGTGATGTTCTAGAAAAGTGCAATAACAAAACTATAGTTAAACTGTTCAACGAAGCTATGGGTATCCTGTGGCCAAAGGGTATTATGTACGATAATGTGTTATTCTTTATTAGCGATGCTGCCCCTTATATGGTCAAAGCTGGACAAGCATTATCTGTTGTATATCCTAAATTGACTCATTTTACTTGTGTGGCGCATGCATTTCATCGTGTGGCAGAAGTGGTCAGAGACAATTTCCCTAAAGTAGATTTGTTGATTTCATCAGTGAAAAAAGTATTTCTCAAAGCTCCCAGTAGAGTTAACGTGTTGAAAGAAATGTACCCTGAAATTCCATTGCCACCAAAGCCAATTTTAACTAGATGGGGTACATGGCTAGAAGCAGTTGAATATTATGCCGAACATATAGACTCTATTAACAATGTTCTCCTTGCATTGGACTCTGAAGATGCAGTCTCAATTGATACTGCGAAAACAGTTACCTGTGACATAAGTGTGAAGAATGACTTAGCTCACATTCAGCATACATTTTCATGCATCATAAAAACGCTCAAAAGTCTCCAAAATAGGCACCTTTCACTATCTGAAAGTTTTGAAATTATAAATAGTACTGTGGAACAACTGAATCGTGGTAGAGGTAAAGTTGCAGATGCAGTAAGAGCTAAGGTGGACACTGTACTTTCAAAAAACCCTGGATATGAAGAACTACAAAAGGTTGTTGCTGTGATGAGTGGTGAATCAACAGTGAAGATTAACTTGGACTTATCCCCAGCAGACATTGTGAAATTGAATTATGTACCAGTTACTTCTTGTGACGGCGAACGCTCTTTTAGTCAGTATAAATCTATCCTCAGAGACAATAGAAGAAGATTCACTTTTCAGCACTTGAAAGAAATGTTTGTAACCTATTGTTATGGTAACAGACAATAAAAATTGTGTTTTGTTGAAACTACATTGGAAGATAAGGTACGTCCATTATATTTTTTGTTTAGTTTGATTAAAATGTACCAATATTTAACGTACATAGTCATTTTTTTATAATTCTAAGTCCATATTTAATTCCATATTTTGGTAAAAATCCATATTTAATTCCATATTTTGGTAAAAATAACTACATATATATTTACATATTTCATATATTTTTAGTCCATATAAATCCGTTCCCTGGTAATAATAATAATAATAGTAATAATAATGTTAGTAATAATAATAATAATAATAATAATAATAATAGAACATAATAAAAATGTCAGAGGCAGGACCGAACACAGAACATCTTATAAAAAGACTAATGTGCTATCCATTCAGTTACAAAGGAGACATAGAATCATAAGTAGAGCATTGAAGTTCATTGACATACACTGATATAATCTCCAATATCTATTTTTCGATCAACAGGCATTTACACATACAAATGAAGCTTCTCAAAATCACAAATCTTGACTGCTATGCATGTTCTTGTATACCATAACAACAGTGTTAGTTTTAACTGTAAAATTTAAATTTAAATTGTTTAACGACACTCGCAACTGCAGAGGTTATATCAGCATTGCTGGTGTGCCGAATTTTTTTCCCGCAAGAGTTCTTTTATATGCCAGTAAATCTACTGACATGAGCCTTTCGTATTTAAATGCCATCGATCTGGTTATTGTGATTTATATGCAGGATGAATTTGTGCTGATAAATGGTACCACTTGGCAGTCAATTAAAAACAACACTACCGGCCATCTTTTTGGTTCTGTTAGAGTATACAAGTGCTGCAGATAAAGATATGCCAACATCTGTTGGGTCTAATGAGAGTTCGTAGTTTTAACAGCAGCGATCGCAGGCTTAACATTCAGCAGGTCTTTGGGCGGCCTCGTGAATAACATTCGGCAGGTCTTTGAAATTTAATTGTATTATTGTTTTCAATTTCTTGTGTCGCCGCTCCAATCACTCGCCTCAATTTCAATGTTGCAACCAATAAGCTGCTTCCATTATTAAATGACACCTACTTGTCTAATCCACGTGGACTAAAACCGAGGTTGCAATGTCTTGTGCTGAGGACGAACATTAAGGTATGTGTTTAAAAATTATTATTAAAGAGTTATTATTAAGAGTTAAAAATATCAACGTACTCGTATATATAATAATAATAATAATAATAATAATAATAGTAATAATAATAATAGCCATTTAACAATATAACAAACTAGTGCTTATTCTTATCGAGGAAGTAGACGTGACAACTTGAAGCTTAGAGTGAAACCTACAGAGCAACAATCGGGCGGGAAAATTATGTTTTAAAAGCACACCTCACGTTATTGTATGATGCCGACATGTTAAGCATGAAGCCGCGGTGATAATAGATCGGCAAATTCCTTTGTTGTTGATTGGTTGCTAATGCTCGCCATATTGGAGTTCTTCCATTTGCCTTCTTGGTTCCCAGTAAAATAATGACAAATCTGTAGCTGTTATTTTTTTTACAGTTCTTGAGGTGTGTCCTATCTAATGTAATATCACCTTCTTTATAAGTAAACAATTAGAAGCAGGAAAAATATTTATTTGATATAGATGGGCAGGCAAACAATCACATCCCGTATATAATCGAGAAAGTGAGACAGCTTGCACTTGTGGAAATTCTTGAAATAAATGTTTACTGTTTTATACAATATTCATTGCTTATTTACATTTATTTCTTGTTGAATCAGTTTTCTTAATTATGCTGCGTTCCCACGGGATGTGAAACACTTGAAGCAATTTAACAGTCGTGGTTGCTCCACACCAGTTTCTGCTTGTTGCAAAGCGTGGTTCGTTCACACAGAAGGAACGAAATAGTCGAAAAGTGGCCAAGGACGGGTTAGTTGCTGAAGGATGTGAGGTTATGTGTTCAATTTTAGCTAATGAAAGCGTTCATATCTTGCAACAAAGAAAACACAGGAGGAGATGATGGTGGGTTAGGCAGCTTGGGAGCTTCCACATTTATTGAAGAACTTAGAAATCATCCTGAGGATTTCAAAAATTTGTTAAGAATGACAGAGGTACATTTTGAAGATTTGTTAGAGCGAGTTCGACCTCTAATAATAAAATGTGACACAAATATGAGACAAGCAATAACTGCCAGAACAAAATTAGAAATAACTTTGTGCTATTTAGCAACATGTGATTCGTTTAAAACATTAGAATTCTTTTTCCGTGTTCCTAAAAACACGATAAGCAAATTCATCCCGTACACCTGTCATGCCATCTACTGCTCCCTGAAAGAGTTTATCCGGGTAAGTAAACATGAAAGCTTTTAATATTAAAATATTATAATAATCGAACTTAAAAATATTCTTACTTGCAAATCAAGCTTTCAAGTAAAGTTGATTTGAATAATTTCGAGGGAAAAATTGTTCCGGAGCCGGGTATCGAACCCGGGACCTTTGGTTAAACGTACCAATGCTCTTCCAACTGAGCTACCTGGGAACTCTACCAGACACCGATTCAATTTTTCCCCTCTATATCCACAGACCTCAAAGTGGGCTGACAACTGGCATGACAGCCCATGAAGGATCATGATCGACCAGTAGGCTGTTGACCTCACATTCACATGCCGAAGCACAGGTGGATGATCATCCAACCAGAATGGAAGTATCGCATGGTTAGCATGATGATCCCCCCAGCCATTATAGCTGGCTTTCATAACCGGATTTCGCTACCTATCATAGCTCCCCAAGTGCATCACACTGGTCCATACATTGGTCGAAATTTCATGAAAAAATTTAATCCATGAGGACTCAAACCAGTGTATTCCGTAACGAGAGTCCTAGGGAGGATGCCTTAGACCACGACTAATAATTCTATTCCCGGATAAACTGACTTGTAGCTACTAATTATGAACAAAATCGAAAACATCAGGAGAAATCGCTGTATAGAAAGATGGACAGAGAAGATGACATGGCTAAAAAAAACATTTTTATTCATGACCATAACGAAAAACATGGCTTTACTAAATACTTTTGTGTTTGTAAAGTAGGCTTTTATTCAACATTACTGTACTTTATTCCACTAGTGAGATAAAGACTTTACCTCACAGTTCATTAGTATTTTCATAGTACCCGGGCGCACACGTATACTTTTCCATTCAACTATTACTCAAGAAGTTAATATATTAGTTACTAGATGTCACTACCTCTACTTCTTTATTACCATTTCTTAAATATACATACACTCAATCTCCTTCTCTTTTCTCTATCTACTACGTCGTAATTTGTGCATTGCATCCATATTTAATATGTATTTTTTTTTAAATTTGCAGGAGACTTGAACCTGCAAAGTTGGGTTTATAGGATTTTATAACAGTGAGTCAACTGAGCTAAACAGACACGATGATTAATTGCGTTTTAATATTCCTCTTAAGTTTACAGAAGTAAAATGTGAAATTATTTTAATCACATTAGTCCCGTGAACACTTCTAAATAATCCCTGAAACTTCAAAAAGATGAAAATACACGTTTAAAATGAAAAAATATATATTAAAATTATATAATTAATTATAATTTATTTATCGAACGCCTTAGATACCATTCTCCACTAATCATGGCCTCCTACATCATGACCTATCTAATACACGTATCGATTCTAAAATCCATGCCATGCTGACGCCCACGGGCGGCTTTCGAAGGGGGGCTGCGGAGCTGCAGCACCCCCAGACATTTGTGGCTCTTGTCTCGTTTTATGTTGTGAAATACATTTATTATACAGTCTCTATTTAGCGGCTCGGATTTTTTTTTTTTTTTAATTTCGCTGTCATTGACATGCACGCAATCATTAGTAAAGTCACTTCCTCCCCTGGTGCTGCCAGAGCGAAACCAGAGACAAGGACTGTAGGGTGAAGCCACTTCCTCCCCTGGAGCTGCCAGTCTCGTCTCGGAAGCTTTGCGCGTTAGTTTTACTCCTCCCCCTCCTAGCCCCTTGCCGAGAATCCAGAGTTTCCTGGCGCTGCAAAATTTAGAGCAGTTTGTCAGTAGCGCGCAGTTTTAAATACATTTCCTTTAACGTTATGAGTAATTAACAAGTGCGACAATGTTTAATTCTGTACAATATTTACAATCTATTCAGTTCAGTACCTTAAGAATTCAGAAGAAATGTGAAATTAAGTGCCTATCAACTGAATCTCATAATGGAAAGAGCCGCTAAACAAAATAGCCTACAAAGCTCGCATATTTTTTGCTAATGTATCCAGAATCCCTGCTTTCTTCTCTCGATCTCCACACAGTCTGTCTTAAATTAATGTGTTTGAATTCCATCAGCTGGGGCAACAAGATGGAGTTTTAAAATAAGAACAGTAAATGTTGTTCATGAGGAGCCATTGCTAGAATGTTTTCAAACCATAATGGAATCTGAAACATATAACAACATCACAATAAATGAGGCAAGCGCTCTGGTGCATACTCTTGAAGATCATGAATTCAACTTCTCGCTGTTTTTTTTTTTTTTTCATTTATTGATGTATCATGTAGATATATTATACAACCAACTACAACATCGCCAGTTAGATATTTCTAAGGTTCAAATCTGCATATAAAAAAATTAAATTATGGTTTATTTAACGACACTCGGCACTGCAGTGGTTATATCAGCGTCGCTGGTGTCGTGGAATTTTGTCCCGCAGGATTCTTTTAAATGCGAATAAATCTACCGACATGAGCCTGTCTCATTTAAACACAATTAAATGCCATCGACCTGGACCGGGATCGAACCCGCAAACGACTATGCTACCGAGGCCGAGTCTGCATATCAAGCTTTTAATGCCATACAGACAATAAGGAACAGTGCATAGTTGAGCAGCGAGATCTGTGAAAATGAAAACCCTAAAAAGCGTCGTAAGTTCGAAGGGATTCAGACAAGGGTTGCAGCAGCCAAGGAAGTATGTGACCTCATTATCACACAAGCCAACACCCGATTCCAGTTCATAGATCATCTGATATTATTTTCTCTTCTGTGTCAAGAAAAATTTGAGTGCTACAAAAGCTCATTTCCTGAAGATGACCTAAATGTATGTGTGAAGCTTTTCCCAATGTTCGATAAAGACAAACTAAAAGCGGAACTCACTGTGTTGTGTCAAGAGACAAGAATTCAGAAATATCAGTGGCGCAGTCAAGCTTTTGCAGTTTCTTCTTTCTGAGAACTTGCAGGCCTCATTTTCAGAAGTTGTGAAACCACTACGCATAGCTATCACCATACCAATGACAACTTCCAAACCAGAACGTTGCTTTTCGTGCTTGAAGAGAGTAAAATCCTATCTTAGAAATACGATGAGAGAAGAGAGGCTGACCGCATTAGCTATGTATTCCATTATAAATATTATGTTAAACGACATATCGGATTTTAATAAGATGATTCAAAAGTTTGTAACCTACAAGGCAAGGCGCATGGAACTAATCTTTAAATCTTGGTTATCATTTTATTGTACAGACGTGGACAAATTATTAGCAAAATTGAAGATTTTTATTATATATTTTTACAAAATATGATTCTTCAATTTAGACTACAGTTGACATTTTTGTGTATTTCCAAATAATTAGCCAAATTGAAGATTTGTATTGTATATTTTTCAAAATTTAACTCTTCAATTTGGACTACATTTGATATTTTTGCATATTTACAAATTATTAGCAAAACTGAAGGTTTTTATTGTATATTTTTACAAAATCCGATTCTTCAATTTGGACTACAGTTGACATTTTGGATATTTCCAAATTATTAGCAAAACTGAAGATTTTTGTTTTAAATTTTTACAAAATTTGGCTCTTCAATGCAGTTGACAATTTTGCTAATTTATAAATTATTAGCTAAATTGAAGATTTTTATTATATATTTTTACAAACCTTGACTCTTCAATTTAAACTACAGTTGGCATTTTTGCATATTTCTGTCTACTGTAATGATGGAAATATGCAGAATTGTCAACTGTAGTTTAAATTGAAAAGTCAAATTTTGTAAACAGAATTATCATAAAAATCGTCAATTTTGTTAATAATTTGTCCACGTCTGTATATTGTTAATATTGTATATACCACTGCCACCGGGTGCTTGCCCGCTTGCAGTGTAAATAAATACATACATACAGTAAAGTAAGTTGCTTGGTTTATTTTTGTATGCAGCCCCCCTTAATTCAATACCCACGAGCCGCCACTGCTGACGCCTCATGCTTAAATCTTTCCACTCGTGCAATAAAGATGCACTTACCTCACAAGTACCATAAATAACCATTTCAATATCACTGATCCTGAGAATGCGTGAAAATCTTGAAATAAACTTCTTGAAGGAAAAAAAGAACCAAGCACACTCGGATACATGCACAAAAAAGCAAAACCCGAAACACACACATAAAAAAATTTCTTAAGGTTTGTTTCCTTTACGAAAAGCAGACTGAAAAGTCAAGGATTGTAAAAATAAACAAAAAACAGATTAAAATGAGTAATTCTCTTTTTTTCCCATTTATTCAAAGAAAATATATCAATAGGACCATGATTCATATGGAAATGCATACTTTTACTGACAAATTGAAAGAAATGTAAAAACATTTTTATACGTATTTTGGACATCTGTGATGAAGAATATGCATATTTCAGGTGTTCCTGCATTTAAATTAATATTGTGTCCCTATTGTAGCTCACATACTATGTAAAAAAAAAATTGGTTGTCGGCACACAATATTTTCTGGTTTATTGTACACTATGGCTGGAAATACCTTGCATGTAAAAGGTAGCTATGGGGGGGGGGGGGGACACATACATCCTGCTGTCTTTGTTCCACTTGTCCCTGAATCGGGAATTGAGGAAATTAAAGTCCTGCGTGAAAAAAAAAAAGCATTCTGCAACATCCCTACCTATAATCTTTTCACTGTAAGAAAAATCCTAATATAAACAATAGCACGTGACTGAAGTGAGGCTTCATTGGCCGCTGTTTGGCGCCATAGATTCTCAGTACGTGTTCCCGCCCACTGTTGTACATTCTGTTTCATGTTAAACATTTCCCGTTACTCGTCAAGTAGACCTAACCTCACTACTATGCATTCGTTTGCTTAGGAAACATTTAATTTATAATTACTGTAATTAAAACTCACTTAACTTATATACATTTAAGACTATAAGACTATTTGTTTTTCTCCGCTTTTGAGAGGGTTTCCACTCTTATGTTTTATAACCACACACACCTAGGATGCAGAAGCCTAGATCATATATGTAACAGACATGTCGGGCTTATAGGCTTGAGGTTAACAACTTTTGTCAGGTTTACTACGCTGCCATCTAGTTGTTACATAAGGAGTCACGTCATAATTCCCATTTGAATTGCATTAGCGACTGTGCTGCCATCTTGTGTTCGTTTACGGTGGATGGGTGGTGATCCTGGCAGTTGTTCTCTACAAAGTGCTGCCGATTTTAACGTAGCGAGGAGTTATCTGTTACATATATGATCTAGGACAGAAGCCATACTTCAGTACCACGTGCTTACGTGAACAACTACGAGCTCAAGTAACGCCAGCTTGTTACAAGAACAGACTACTTATGTATCACTGTTGGTATTCATCCACGTTCATAGTACATAACAAAATATAAAAGTAGATTTTCTTTTACATAGCATTTTACATATGAGTGAAGTTATATATTTCATCATATAGAATTCAATTTTTTATTTTCAAATAATACAAGATTATGGTTTCCAAATACGAACTATATTTTCCTGTGTCATGTGAGTGTTTCGACTGGGAGCCAGTCATGGTTATGACAGCAACGTGCTTACGTTTACATTAGATTTTTCTTACAACGAAAACAGTATACCTGACTCAAATGCCCTCTAACCACCTTTTGTTAGTTTCACTTATTCTCAGCTGGCGCGGCAGCAGTCAAGTACGTGATTTTGTTGTATTTTGTGTGCGGTTTGTTCGTAACTGTACAGTTATTGAAAGTAGCAAGCAGAATCCCTAGCAGCACATTTCCCCAAACACAAGGGCTCATTACTGAGGCTGTCCAGATAAAACTAGACATGGTGCTATCAAAAAACCCTGGTTACAGTACTGTGCTAAAAGTAAAGAAGGTCTTGTGCCAAGAAAAATTAAATTATGGTTTATTTAACGACGCTCGCAACTCCGAGAGGTTATATCAGCATCGCTGGTGTGCTGGAATTTTGTCTCGCAGGATACGGACTAGAAGGTCCGGGGTTCGATCCCAGGTGGTGACAGGATTTTTTTTCTCATTGCCAAACTTTCAGAACGGCCCCAAGGTTCATTCAGCCTCCTATAAAATTGAGTACCGGGTCTTTCCCGGGGGTAAAAGGCGGTCAGAGCGCGGTGCCGACCACACCACCTCATTCTAGTGCCGAGGTCATGGAAAGCATGGGGCTCTACCTCCATGCCCCCCCAAGTGCCTTCATGGCATGTTATGGGGATACCTTTTAGGAGTTCTGTCTCATTTAAACTCACTTAAATGGCGTCGACTTGGGCTGGGATCGAATCTGCGACCTCGACCACAGAAGGGTAGTGCTATACCGATTAAGCTACCGAAGCCGACTTGTGTCAAGAAAGTGTGGCTTCCTTGAACATGGATCTTACAAACTCACATTTGTACACTACAATTTTGTCAGTAACCTCATGTGATGATGAATGATCATGGAAATTCTTCTTGGGTTCTCAACCAGATGAAGTTGGATTGTTGCTTCCAAGCTTTCAATGACTATGATGAATGAGTAATGTAGTTTCAATGTTTCCGTCTTGACTTATTTATAATGTCAACCCAAAAAATATTTTTGTTAAGACATTTTAATTATTTTGTGAATGTTTTCGCCCTGTGTGGGCATCTTCAGACAATATAGATATCTGTACATAATGCATATCAAAATTATATAATAAATACAATAATACTTACTTACAAATGGCTATTAAGGAACCCGCAGGTTCATTGCCGCCCTCACATAAGCCCGCCGCCATCGGTCCCTATCCTGTGCAAGATTAATTCAGTCTCTATCATCATACCCCACCTCCCTCAAATCCATTTTAATATTATCTTTCCATCTACGTCTCGGCCTCCCTAGAGGTCTTTTTCCCTCCAGTCTCCCAACTAACACTCTATATGCACTTCTGGATTCGCCCATACGTGCTACATGCCCTGCCCATCTCAAACGTCTGGATTTAATGTTCCTAATTATGTCACGTGAAGAATACAATGCGTGCAGTTCTGCGTTGTGTAACTTTCTCCATTCTCCTGTAACTTAATCCCGCTTAGCCCCAAATATTTTCCTAAGCACCTTATTCTCAAACACCCTTAATCTCTGTTCCTCTCTCAGAGTGAGAGTCCAAGTTTCACAGCCATACAGAACAACCGGTAATATAACTGTTTTATAAATTCTAACTTTCAGATTTTTGGACAGCAGACTGGATGATAAGAGCTTCTCAACCGAATAATAACACGCATTTCCCATATTTATTCTGCGTTTAATTTCCTCCCGAGTGTCATTTATATTTGTTACTTTTGCTCCAAGATATTTGAATTTTTCCACCCCTTCGAAGGATAAATCTCCAATTTGTATATTTCCATTTCGTACAATATTCTGGTACCACAAGACATAATCATATACTTTGTCTTTTCGGGATTTACTTCCAACCCTATCGCTTTACTTGCTTCAACTAGAATTTCCGCGTTTTCCCTAATCGTTTGTGTATTTTCTCCTAACATATTCACGTCATCCGCATAGACAAGAAGCTGATGTAACCCGTTCAATTCCAAACCCTGCCTGTTATCCTGAACTTTCCTAATGGCATATTTTAAAGCAAAGCTAAAAAGTAAAGGTGATAGTGCATCCCCCTGCTTTAGCCCGCAGTGAATTGGAAAAGCATCAGATAGAAACTGACCTATACGGACTCTGCTGTATGTTTCACTGAGACACATTTTAATTAATCGAACTAGTTTCTTGGGAATACCAAATTCAATAAGAATATCATGTAATACTTCCCTGTTAACCGAGTCATATGCCTTTTTAAAATCTATGAATAACTGATGTACTGTACCCTTATACTCCCATTTTTTCTCCATTATCTGTCGAATACAAAAAAATCTGATCAATAGTCGATCTATTACGCCGAAAACCGCACTGATGATCCCCAATAATTTCATCTATGTACGGAGTTAATCTTCTCAAAAAAATATTGGACAAAATTTTGTACGACGTCAACAAAAAAGTGATATTCCTCGAAAGTTACCACAGTTGGTTTTGTCCCCCTTTTTAAAAATAGGTACAATTATGGACTCCTTCCATTGTTCTGGTACAATTTCCTTTTCCCAAATAGCAAGTACAAGTTTATAAATTTCGCTACATAATGCACTTCCACCCTCTTGTATTAATTCTGCTGGAATTTGATCGATACCTGGAGACTTGTACTTTTTCAGATTTTCTATCGCAATTTCGACTTCTGAAAGCGTGGGTTTGGGTATAAATGGCTCAGCAGTTTGTATCTCAATTTCGTCCCGATCATTTCTATTTGGCCTATGTACATTTAGTAGTTGCACAAAATAGTTTTTCCATCTGTTTAGGATTGATGGAGATATCTGGCCGGAGATGGAGATGGCTGATATCCGTTCTTAAATTCCTTTATACCCTTATATAAATCTCGAATGTTTTTATTCGTACCATTTGTTTCTACCTCATTCAGTTTTTCCTTCAAGTAACCTCTCTTTTTATTCCTAAGTGTACGACTTGCTTCCCGTCTTTCATTGAAATAATTATCTCTCTTCTCCTCAACTGGATCCTGTAAGAATTTCAATTTTGCCTGTTTCCTTCTTTCTACTACCATGCAACAAACATACAATAATACATATAATAATATTTCATCTTTATAACATATTTGTTAATAAGTGATTATAGTGTTACTTATTTAAATTTATGTGAACTACATTTATCTTGTATTTCCAAGTCTTCCTATTGATCCATAACATTTTCTATTTATGCCTAAACACCGGTCTAGAATCATACCAGTTATCCATGACCCTATATACCTTCATTGTTTTGCAAATATTTTCATGTTAGTCTCTGTTAGAAAAAACATAGAGTGATCATCTACGCCAGTACGAGATTAATAGTATTATTGATACTACCCATCACCATGATGTAAACTTATAACATTTGATGTTCACTTACCATACAATCGCAACTCTTTATAATAATATTTTTTATCTTTATATATTTGCTAATAAGTGATCATAGTATTACTTACTTAAATTTGTGTAAACTACATTCATCTTGTATTTCCAAGCCTTCCTATTGATCCACAACATTTTCTATTCACCCCTAAACACCAATTCAGAATCATACTAGTTATCCATGACCCTATATACCTTCATTGATTTGCAAATATTTTCATGGTATTCTCTGTTAAAATATGCATATTTGATTATGCGTCCTATTGTCAAATAAGTGTCCACCTAAGAGTCTTCACACATATAATAATAACAATATGGCTTATAATAGTATGATAGTAATTAAGACGTGAAGATGTTTATGAAACGAGCGCAAGTCATTTCATAATTTTCATACGAGCATGTTAATTACCATTATAGGCAAGTTTCATACGACTTTTTATGCTCGACCATATTTCTAACTTGAAATTATTCATAAGTATTCATGTTATTCTTATGTGACTGGGGAGCGAACTGACCTTGTGCAATCTCGTAAATTGTGAGATGTGCGCAGACGCGAAAGTATTGATTTTTTCCGGGCAACGAATGTCGACGACCTTGATATAATCTAGAGAGTAAGATAAACGTTAAACTTGATATAACCTTGAAATTGAATTCGACATTGAAAAACGAGATGACAAATTGAATTTATTTGAATATTATTTACAATTAACGTTAATTATTATAGTAACAGAACATAACCTTCTGCGACAGTATTGGATTTCCAGCCTGCGTGACTTTTGCTAGTTGTCTTTCGATTGCATATCCGAGAATAATCGAAAACCTGAACTTTAATGAATAGGTGTACCTTAATAACATGCATTAAAGGATTGCTATCAGGTGTATAATTACTACATTTCGGCATGGTCGAGCATAAAAGTGTTTTTAATTGCCTTCTAAAACTTGAAGTTAGTATTTGTATAATTGGTCACATGTATTATGTAATTTTGATATATGTTATGTACAGATATCTATATTGTCTGAAGATGTCCACACAGGGTGAAAACGTTCACAAAATAATTAAAATGTGTTAAAAAAATATATTATAAATAAGTCAAGACGGAAACATTGAAACCACATTACTCTTCATCATAATACGATTTATTGGATAATCTACGAAGATGAATTCAAAATTCAAATTTTTTCAATGACTATAATCTTTTCGCTCTAAGAAAAATCCTAATATAAACAATAACACGTGACTGAAGTGAGGCTTCATTGGCCGCTGTTTGGCGCCATAGATTCTCAGTACGTGTTCCAGCCTACTGTTGTACATTCTGTTTCATGTTAAACATTTCCCGTTACTCGTCAAGTAGACCTAACCTCACTACTATGAATCCGTTTGCTTAGAAAACATTTACTTTATAATTAATTATTTTAAACTTAGGTGTAAGGTCAATCGCTGCTGGAAAAAGGAGTTATTCCTTCCAATCGGAGTCGTCAGAACTATCGTCGGCAGGATTTATGACGAGACGGCCCACAACAGCGTCAGTTATCCCTTCCAGCTGGAACATGCGGTCTGATTGACTTTCTCTGAATAGGTAACATTGGATTCAACTCACTTAACTTATTATATACATTTAAGACTGTTTGTTTTTCTCTGCTTTTGAGAGGGTTTCCACTCACACACACCGAGGATGCAGAAGCCATGCTTCAGTACCACGTGCTAACGTGAACAACTACGAGCTCGAGTGACGTCAGCTTGTTACAAGAACAGACTACCTCAGTATTACTGTTGGTATTCATCCGCGTTCATAGTATGTAACAACATATAAATGTAGCTTTTCTTTTACATATCGTTTTACATATGAATGAAGTTATGTGTTTCTTCATATTTAGCAGTGGCGGCTGCTGATCATGTTGCAGCGTTGCACAACGACCAAGTTTTTCCCGCACAATAAAATTTTGTTTATATTAAATAACTAAACAGATCTTAAGTTTCCTTCTCGTCCATTTTAAATATATACATTTTTTTATTTATAGATCATTCAAGAATTCGAGTATAAAATAATCAGCGTTTATAAAATTCATCAAATTGTGAATACTTCAGAAGTGGTCGTTGTGCGGCTGAAGCAACAGCCAGATTCGTGTAGCGGCTGGTATTGAAGGTAGGCTCAGCTCAGAGTTCCCTCTCCCAGCAGTTAACACAGCTGGTCGCGGCAAAGCTCTTGCAACAACCGGAAGCAAATAGTTCTTGTATTTGCCCGTAGATTGCAGAAGTGACCATTCCGAACTATTCCGAACGGACACATTCGCTGGATGACTCGTGACTTGAGACGAAATTCTCAGATTTTTTCCGAGTCTTCGTTTCTCACTTCCTGACTTCCTGTTTCCTGACCAACGTGTAGCTAGGTGAGCACGTGGTCCAGTCATTTTATAATCGTGTGAAATTCATTTAATCCTCTTTTAAATATTTAGTTTTTGTTGGAATTTAAGTAATTTTATGCGAATTGTGCTGCATAATAGAATTTTTTTTATTGGATGTGATATTTCCGTCAAGTTTATGACATAGGTATGTAGGCATATAACGTTATGAATTTTGTAAGTTGTTTAAAAAACAGGAACTTTTCTGGAGCTTAATGAGTTTTATGTGAATTGTGGTAGTTATCACAATTTTTATAGTGCAGTGATGTTTTCTTCAAGTTTGTGATATACGTGCGTTTACCATTACGAATTCTGTAAATAGTTTACAAAACAAGAACTTCTCTGTACTTTCTGACGAAGAAAAATAAAAAAAATTAAAGAACTTGGTAGACCATTGCCTGATCTAAATATTTTCCAGACAGTTACTATGGGGAAAAGACAGTTCAAGAGAATTTTTAGAAAGGAAATTTACAATAATCATGACTGGCTTTGTGGTTGTGAAGTGAAAAACGCACTGTTTTGTTTTCCGTGTATTTTGTTTGATGGGGAATAGTCGTGGACAAGAACGGACATTACTGATATTAATCATTTAAGTACCAGCATTGGATTAAAATGTTCATGAACATGTACTGATAAAGGTAACTAATTCACAGAAAGTGCAACACCTAGACTCAAACTTCACCAGCAGCCACTGATATTTAGCAACTAGAATTCAATTTTTTAAATTCATATAATAGAAGATTATGGTTTCCAAATACGAACTATATTTTCCTGCGTCATGCGAGTGTTTCGACTGGGAGCCAATCACGGGTATGACAGCAACGTGTTTATGTTTACATTAGGATTTTTCTTACAGTGAAAACAGTATAGATCTGTCATCTTCTTCGGGGATTAAAGTGTCGTGGGACCATGTCTAGCCGATATACCCAATAAGCAGTCAGTAGGGCTTCCTACTGCAAGCCAATCAGGAGCTAGCCCCTAGACCCGAATACCTGCCATGTTCTGGTTGGTCGAAGTAATGGCCAATCAGCAGCTAGGTCCTAGTACTGGCAGCCTGCCGTGTGCTGGTGGTCAAAGCATGTTGATGACAGGTTTCCATGCTGCACTCAGCTGTAGGCCCCCGTCTCTGTTGAAATTATTGTCATCTAGTTGGATTTCGATGGCTTCCTTGACGGCAGGTCACAATAATCTGCTGTCTTGTCCAAGATGGTGGTGGCACCAAAATCGATTTTGTGGCCCATTTCCAGGCTGTGTTGTACTACAGTACCTGGCTGAGAACCCGAGAAGAATTATTCCACATCAAACGCCGGGAAAGCCTCAAGTCATACACGAACGATCATTTTCAACATTCAAAAATATCCTTGTAGATAACAGAGTATGAAAACAGGACTCTAAACAAACTGTTAGCTGCATTAGGGAACCAGGGTTACCAAGGGTCTGACGCAACATGTGCGCCATCTAATGGCTGCGTGATAAAGCTGTGGTCTGCTGCTGCTGCCCTGGTGGAAAATTCGAACAAGAGGGGAATATGTCGTCCATGAGAGCTCTTGTAACCTTACTTTTTTAATCACTCTCGTATTATAATGAATATTTTAGACTTTGTGCATATAAATCCTGGCCCTATATATCACATTTGTAGTTCACAACCATGTTATGGAACATGCACAAAATTACTGCACAGCCAGTATGAATCTCCATTCCAAATCTTGGCACCAATATTCAAGTTTAGTGCAGTGAGTAGGAAATCTGGGCTCGTAACAGCGCTGTGAGGGCTCTTTGGTCCAGACACTTTCTTCTTATCTTAGTGCCTTGTAAGTGGGATCCCGTAACAATCTGCAAAAGAAGTAAAAAAAAAGTATTGTGAAAAGTGGTGGCAGCAGCAGCAGCAGCAATAGTAATAGTAGTAGTAGTAATAGCAGCAGCAGTAGTAGTAGTAGTAGCAGTAGTAGTAGTAGCAGCAGCAGTAGTAGTAGTAGCAGTAGTAGTAGCAGCAGCAGTAGTAGTAGCAGTAGTAGTAGTAGCAGTAGTAGCAGCAGCAGCAGTAGTAGTAGTAGTAGTAGTAGTAGTAGTAGTAGCAGTAGTAGCAGCAGCAGTAGTAGTAGTAGTAGTAGTAGTAGTAGCAGTAGTAGCAGCAGTAGCAGTAGTAGTAGTAGTAGTAGTAGTAGTAACAGTAGTAGCAGCAGTAGTAGTAGCA
This sequence comes from Periplaneta americana, assembly GCF_040183065.1. NCBI lineage: Eukaryota > Metazoa > Arthropoda > Insecta > Blattodea > Blattidae > Periplaneta > Periplaneta americana. Next base: position 184,330,880 of record NC_091132.1, on the reverse strand, counting down.
GTAGTAGTAGTACGAGTAGTAGTAGGAGTAGCAGTAGTAGCAGCAGTAGTAGTAGCAGTAGTAGCAGCAGTAGTAGTAGCAGCAGTAGTAGTAGCAGCAGCAGTAGCAGTAGTAGTAGTAGTAGTAGAGTAGTAGTAGTAGTACTGGGTGTTCATTTCAAAGTGTGTCATGACGTCACTGTTGTGAGTCAGCAATTTGAAGCGAGTTTCAGCTTTTATGTCACAGAAGTTGCCTATTAATCAAGGTGTTCAATCTGAACTTGAGAACGTGTACGGTATAACTTGAACATTGTAGCAACAGATGGCGGTCTGTATGGTCTGTGTGCTACCATAACCTCTTTTGAACTGTTTTGCGCGGGCTTGTCATACGCAGGGTATTTGTTATCATCTGTTACGTACGGCAACATTCCACAATACAAATCAAATGCTCCGTGTCCATGTTGACCGTCGAAGTTAATGTCAACAAATACGTAAGTAATCGTCTTAACCCTCTCCACATACCCCGACAGTAAGAAAAAACTCACCTCAGTACATGTTTCGAAACAGTTCACATTTCTGCCACTACCGGCGTTACCGTACGTATCGATAAGTACTCTTCTAAATGAACGCTGTACTTGCTAGGCAACTTTTCTGGCACATAAGTAATACACCTCTGCGGAAGTGTAGGAAGATTGAATTCTCTAGGCTCATCAACTAGCCACATGACAGCATACAGTGAGCCATGACACACTTTGAACTGAACACCCAGTAGTAGTAGCACTAGTAGTAGTAGTAGTAGTAGTAAAGAAACTGGAGAAATATAAAAATCAACATGATTGTTTACAAAGCCATCTGAGAAGAATCTTACATCTTGAATCTGACAGTCTGGTTTAAAATGTTCTAACCCAGCCTTGTCAAATTTAGAAGTGACAACTGGAGTAAGACAAGGAGATGGTCTGTCTGCAGTACTATTTAATCTAACTATGGATAAAGTATTGAAAGAACTTAATTTGTCTGGAACGATATTATACAAGTCTAAGCAATTCTATGTTTATGCAGATGACATCGCATTGATAGCAGGAAATATCCCAGCTCTACAAAAAACGGTATAATAGAAACAGCTGGGACCACCTCATGGGTTAGTGGTCAGAGCTTCTGACTACAGTTCATGGGGTCCTGGGTTCGATTCCTAGTTAGAACACAGAAATTATTCCTTAAAGGGGAATGTTCCTGTGTTCGTCCATGATCTGGAAATTAGGTTAGGCTTAGGTTTAAGACCTCTCCTGGCACTTTATAATATCATCGGGGCAGCGTAACTCCGCCTTCCAGGTGCCCCAACCTCAGAAGTGGGTTACAAATAAGCCATTGCCAGGAGGGACCAGAAATGTCAAATAACAAATTGGTGGCACTGGTTAGAAAAATAGAAACATCAGAAAAACTAGTTGGATTGGTTATCAACATATATGAAACATAATATATATGTAGATGGAAGTAAGTCATGATGCTAATGCTAATACAAATAATACATTGAGAAACTATACTTTTGAAAATGTTAATAATTTCACTTATTTAGGAGTTAGAATTAATAATAATGGTGTGATAATAGAAGAAATCCACTGATTGAGGTTATGGCTGATATGTACATCTATTATCAGGCAGTACATCTCCCTTGACAATATGTGTCAGAGGAAGAAAAATTATTTGTATGCATCTGAATACTGACTAGTGTAATATGTAGCTAGTTGGCAATGTATGCAATTGAACTGACCACCCTACCCCATTATCTCCTGGACTAGTTGGCTCATACGTGGTTGTACATAACGCAAATATCTCTACAAACTATGTACAGTCGCTCCAAAAAAGACTTGAGTGCACTCTTGATAGCGCATATGACGGAGTCCTGACGCTGCATTCACATGAGCACGTGAATGCTTCCAAAAGTAGAAACTGTTAAGTCAGTGTGTTTAGTCAGAAGGGGACTATTTTGAAGGAGAGCCATCACAATAGCCTGTAAGTACTGCCATTTTGAAATTACAAGCCCAGTCTTAAAACTTTCCAATCACACCTCGTAAAATAATTCTGTTCAATTTTTTTATTATTTACCTAATATTTAATCTTTTGTGCGAGATCGTGCGTATTTGCTTGTTTTCCGCACAGAACCAATACGCGGTAAGTGTGAAATACCACATTCAGTATTCCCAACGTAACACACATAACAATTTCCCTCTTCTTACCGCTTAAGCGCGACATTCCTTTTACTGCTTTAGGCTTTTAACATATTATTTTTAGAGACGTTTAACATAGTAATAATTATAAATTGGAAACTTACCACTGCAATTTCACCTAAATTGCAATGTTAATTATTGTTTTTAAATATTTGCAAAAATTAAGTAAAGTCTACTACTCCACGAAACTTATTGCATTCCTGATACGAGTAACATTAAGGAAGCCGTGAAAAAATCAACAAGATTGCAGATGCCAATGTTATTACTGCAATATGTTATATAAATAATATTGTTAAAATATTAAAATGAAAAATAAATCATTACATAACCTTACCGTTTGTTTTACGTTCGCATTTACAGACTGGGGGGAAAAAAAAGACAGACGTATATCACGGCCTGCTGGAGTATAGTAAACACAGAAAACATTTTATAGCAACAATGTTGAAGAAAGATATTTTGGTGTTCCAAAGTTGCTGTCATTAAACAGAAACCAACATGGAGATTTCATTGCAACTAATTAGAAATTCGTCTTTCAGGTATGTAATAAACGATCTTCGCACAAAATAATGTACGATACACGAGCGGTATGTTTGTTTTCATGTTCTCGGAAATTAAAAAAGCTCAACTACGTTTGGCTTTTTCAATCTTTTCCTCGACCATGAAAACGTCAACATACCGCTCTTGTAACGTATATTACTATTGTGCGAGATCGTGCGTATTTGCTTGGTTTCCGCACAAAACCAATCAGCGGAAAGTCTAAAATTCCACATTCAGTATTCCCAACGTAACACACATAACAATTTCCCTCTTCTTACCGCTTAAGCGCGACATTCATTTTACTGCTTTAGGCTTTTAACATATTATTTTTAGAGACGTTTAACATACTAATAATTATAAATTGGAAACTTACCACTGCAATTTCACCTACATTGCACTGTTAATTATTGTTTTTAAATATTTGCAAAAATTAAGTAAAGTCTACTACTCCACGAAACTTATTGCATTCCTGATACAAGTAACATTAAGGAAGCCGTGAAAAAATCAACGAGATTCCAGATGCCGATGTTATTACTGCAATATGTTATATAAATAATATTGTTAAAATATTAAAATGAAAAATAAATCATTACATAACCTTACCGTTTGTTTTAAGTTCGCATTTATAGACTGGGGAAAAAAAAAAAAGACAGACGTATATCACGGCCTGCTGGAGTATAGTAAACACAGAAGACATTTTATAGCAACAATGTTGAAGAAAGATATTTTGATGTTCCGAAGTTGGCGTCATTAAACAGAAACCAACATGGAGATTTCATTACAACTAATTAGAAATTCGTCTTTCAGGTATGTAATAAACGATCTTCGCACAAAATAATGTACGATACACGAGCGGCATGTTTGTTTTCATGTTCTTGGAAATTAAAAAAGCTCAACTACGTTTCGCTTTTTCAATCTTTTCCTCGACCATGAAAACGTCAACATACCGCTCTTGTAACGTATATTACTATTGTATACAGCTTTCTTTAACATATGCAAATTGAATTAATATTACAGTCTGTAGGAAACGAAGAGCTGCAAAGTAATTCAGAAATATTTTAGATAAATATGAAAATTTTAAGGCCAAAGTGCAGTCTGCAGTGGAGTAATTGTTAGCATGTCTAACCATGAAATGAGCGGGCCCAGGTTCGAATCCTGGTTGGGGATTTTTCCCACAACCAATGAAGCAGAACTGCTGGATAAGTTTTGGCGTTGAACCTCGAACTCATTTCGCCATCATTAATTCACTTATGAGTCGTTCAGAGCAAAAGTGATGTAAGTCAAAATTGGGTAATGAGGTTTAAGGTAAAATTTCTGTAAAATACAGCGCAAAGTAGCAATTAATAAGTCCTTTTTGCTATCCACTGACTACTAACAGTTTAAATAAATTGAATAAATTAACTGCTATTTTGCGCTGTATTTTACAGAATGTTTACTTTAACCCTCATTATACCCATTCTTGACTTACACCACTTCTGCTCTGAACGGCTCATATCATCATCATCATCATCATCATCATCATCATCATCATCATCATCATCCACACAATAGCCCAGGTTAAGTTCACAGTGCGGCGTACTGTACTTGTACAAAAGACCGGCCGTTCGGCTACCCAATCATTCACAGAATATGAGTGGTAAATACAATAAGCCTCAGGCTATAGTGCAAGCCTTCGGGTCCCTCCTCTGTACAAGAAAACAAGAGAGAAAAAAAAAAAGGCCAATGCGGGCCGGTGAAAAATCATCCGTTGAGGATCAAATTTGGTGTACATAATATCTAACTAAAACTACTTTTCAGACTTTTAGACCTCCACTTTCTAAGTTTAATTTCTAAAATAATAATAATAATAAATAAATAAATACTCCTTTACGATACATCCTACTACTCTCATTTCTCCTCTAAAACAATTCAAAAACTTTTCAGCAACCTACTACCGACAATAAACATACCTGAACTTAGGTATTTGTGCCCTCAATAGCAGATAGGAAGGGAGAGGTGTCCACTGTCTCAACTGTCAATTTGGACAAAAGAGATGCAATCACCTGATCTGTGACATTTGGTTTCTTTGTCTCATTGCTCACATCCTGCAAAAAAGCACACAAAGCAACTTGTTTTCAGCAGATTCGAGATTATACAGGAAACATCTAGACTACGGGCGGCCGGGTAGCTCAGTTGGTAGAGCAGCTGGCTACAGACTGGAAGGTCTGGGGTTCTATCCTAGGTGGTGACAGGATTTTTTCTCGTTGCCAAACTTTCAGAACAGCCCCGAGGTTCACTCAGCCTCCTACAAAATTGAGTACCGGGTCTTTCCCGGGGGTAAAAGGCAGTCAGAGCGTGGTGCTGACCACACCACCTCACGCAGAGGACATGGAAAGCATGGGGTTCTACCTCCATGCCCCCCCAAGTGCCTTCATGGCATGTTACAGGGATACCTTTACTTTTTACCTTTCATATCTAGCTACAGAAATCAGCAGCTGGTTCAGTACAGAAAATATGTCATCATGTATGTTTCTAGTAGAGATCTGCACAGGCCAAATTTTTGAAGCCCAGTCCATTGAGTTCTGAACTAAAACCTCATTTGAGCCAAATATTCTTTTCAAAAGTATTAACCGAACCCACCTGAAACTTCAGAGCATACAAAGAGCCAGATGAAAGCTAAAATTACGAAATTAATATTCAGAAATAGATTTTTTTGCATGATAGTATGTTTTTCATCATTACAGCAAATGGTTTTAAATATCTTCCCGTTTACTTACTACACTCTTTTGGAACTTACTTTAAGAACATGCCTCGTAGCTGAGCGGTTCACCTTGTGCCATTTTAGTTTCGGCACTCTGTGTTTCTTTCTTTCTTTTCCTTTTTTTCTTTCTTATTCATGTCATTTTTCTGTTGTTAGTTACCCTTACTTGTCATAGATGGCATCCTATCTGCCATTTTAGGTCTTATTCTTCCTTTTCATAGATGGCTGTTCTTCTTTCCGCCATTCATGGTCTGATACTTCTCACGTATAAGGAGTGAATGTAAGTTATCACGTGATAAGGGCTTTTGAATTTCATTGGCTCTGTACCCATTAATTATTTATTAGCGTCAGTTTGCCGGTGAAGCATGGTGGACGGTGGGTGCTCGAAGAGAATGGTTGTGGGACAGCCATTGAGAACTGGGGTTTTTGTTTGGCGTTGATCTGTGATGAAAGATCTGCTGTAGTCGGGACTCGATCTGGGATAGTCTCTAACTACGTGTGGAACGTGGCCGGGTTGTGGAGTGTTAGAGTTGTGTGATGATGGTGGCGTGAGAGTTGGAGAGAGACCATTGTTGGTTGGTTTCGAGGCTGGTCTGCCTACGATCATAATAGGTTTTTCAACATCAGTAATTGTATGTTTCTTTTAAGTAAATGGTGTGAGCTTCCACATAAAGGAAAAGGTGTTATTTTATTTCAAGAATATACTCCCGGAAATAAATGGATATTTTCTAAGGAGGGTCTGTCTTCCTCTGAATGGCGGGACGCAATTAAGATGAATGCTAACGTAGCACCAGTGAGAAGTCTTCATGGGAGATCCTTGGACGGTTTCCATTGCAGATACTGCAACGAGATTGAAACCTTAGCACACGTCCTAGGATCCTGTCAGCATGGAAAACTCCTGAGAAATTCACGCCATCATAACATCCGAAAACTAATAGCACAAGCCCTTAGAAACAAATCCTTCGAGGTCCATGAAGAGGTGCACTGTGTTGCGTCTGAAGGCGGCAGAATTAGAAGAGCGGACATCGTGGCTCTAGACAAGACTAATAGTAGAGGCTTTATACTGGACCCAACTGTTAGATTTGAGATGAGCCAGACCCAACCATCCGAGGTCAACAAAGAAAAACAACAAATTTATGAGCCTACTATTCCGTATTTTCGAGAAAAATATCAGATGGAAGGCACCTGGGAAGTACATGGTTTAATGATCGGAGCGAGGGGCACCATCCCACGATCAACTGTAAACACTATCAAAACATTTGGAATCCATGACATCATTCCAAAAATAATTACTTCAACCATTAAAGGATCTGTGGCAATTCTGAAAAATCATTTATACGGAATATCATAATCCCCTCCCCCCTTTTCTATTCGTTAGTGTGTGATTGTTACAAATATATGTACAAATTTATTACTTCTTAAACTTAAGCTCCTAGTTCACATTTCAATTTGACTCATCTATCTTACTGTAATCATTACTATTCTTATATGTGTGTTATTCTGTGTTTTTGGCAACCCAGGATGCCTGGGCAGACTATTTCTTGAAATAAATTATATATATTTCCTCTCATATCGGGGATTATGTAATTCACTTTGGTTTAAAGTATCAGCTGGCATTTCATCAATTGTATATTTTATAGTAGTTGTGATTACCTTCATATTGGTACTTCCTGCAGCATTCAAGAAGTATAGTATTGTCGACCAATTAACTTATACTTATAATCTGTTATTACAGATTGTGTCACTATTATGTGTAATGAGGAATGCCAGTTGAGTGACGAGTAATGGATTCCCCCTGCATCCATTTTGTTTATTTTCTTATTACCGGAAGTGTTAACTAATAAATGTAAACAGTTAGTTTATCACTTATGCTGAGTGTTTCATTTGTACCACCTCACCCATGAGACTGTGGACCCTAATCGTACGTTTGACGGCAGGGTAAAAGTAAATTACTTTAGGATTATTTATACTGATTATTATTTAGTATTAGTTATACCAGGACGAATAGAAGGAATAGTGTATGCACTCAGCGAGTTTACACGGGTCCGCAGCAACGCGGCGCTTCTATCGCTAGGCTCCTGACTTGGAGGAAGTTCACAGTTCTTGTTACGCTAAACATAGTCCTTTTTAAAAGCAAATTTCTACCATTTAACCCGTCTATTCGTAACTTTAGGAATACCTGCATAGTTCCTTATTCATAATTAATAGCCTTCTCTCAGTTAATACTATTATGAACGTTCGTAACAGAAAATACAATGGAATCTGAAACGCTATGAAAGCGATAAGTTCAGTATTTAACAAGTTGCGAATTCAGGGACAGAAAACTCTACAAAATGTTAAATAAAATCAGAGTTGAAAGATATTTTACGTGCTTATAAATTAATTAAATTACTCACCATATGAATGATTAGTTGCCTGCTATCTTCGAGAGTTTGCGAGATGACTTGCGGATTTACGAGCTTGTAATTCTCTTCAGATTTCCTTTGTCCTGAAGAAGAATCGGCACTTCAAGGAGTGGTAAACCAATTTAGGAATAATATCCATGATGTGTTCTCTGCAACAACCTGCTCCCGAAGACTGGATCGTAAGAGAGTCAATAGTGTCAAGTCAGTCATAGAAGATATCACCCTACATTACACTCGCTCAGCTAATCTTTTCTTTAATTTTCATTTCTGTTTGAAGAAGTATGTCATACATAGCTTGGGAGGGATGGGTTAAAAAACTGACGTTCCTACCGGATCCGTAGTCCTTGATTTGGGTGAGAGCTGCACAATGTTTAGACACATTACTTTTCTGTCGAAGGGAATGGACACAGAGGGTACACGCAATAAACTTAGAGGAATGATTTACGACATAACCTGCCACATGATGCACTAAAAATCAGTCAATCAACACGGCAGGAGTGGTATTTACCAACTCGGGCACAGCACTTTCCCAGCCTTGACCATGCATTTCTTCACAAAGAACAATTTTTTCTTTTATACAAGTTTCTACAGACTTCTTAACTGCCTTGTTACGTAATAATGTCTTTTGTCACTATTTCTACCGTATCCCAATCTACAACCTGGAGCATAACAGTACGGCATTTTTGCAATTATTTTGTAAACCACCGCACAATATTCTTTTGTCACTGGTTAATTCAAAGCACAACAAATTTAAGACTTCTACACAAACCCAAACAACAATGCATACTAACAATCCCTAATAATTTTCACCATTAAACGCGCGAGAAATTGTATTTTCGAGGTGTCTGACCTCAGACAAACGATGGACTTTATCAATCGAAGCGCCACTAGTTCTCAGGTCCGCCACCGACAATGAGAGAACATAGGAGTACGTACACTATTCCTTCTATTCGTCCTGGTTATACTATTTATTTAACCATTTAAAAAAAAAAAAAAAAAAAAAGAGGCAAGCCGTGTCAACCTATCTTCAGTCAATCACAAATCTAGAATTTGCCTGCAAGCAATAGTTCCCCTGAATGCCTCACCACTATTGAAGAACAGTACACTCACTCAGAACTCACCAGTGGCGCAGCACAGCCAGTTTCCTGCTGGTAGAGAGTCCTTGCCTCCATCAGGGCTTCTGTCATTGCTGCAAAGTTGACCTGCAGAAAGCAAATTTTGAGTTCAATGAAAGAGCTTACAGTCAATGTGTGCTGCACAAGACATCACGTGAAAACAGTTTTCAAGCTTTCCAGACTCTGTTCCACGAAGCCACTAGTTCATCAATTAGAATAAAAAAATTAACAATTTTACTGTTAGCAGTGGAAGTAAATCCCGAAAAAAACAAAATATGATTGTTCCGTGATCAGAACATAGTACAGAATCGAAATATGAAAATTGGAAATTTATTCTTTGAAAAGGTGGAAAAATTCAAATATCTTGGAGCAACAGTAAGAAATATAAATGAATGGCTTTCAAGGAACCTGCAGGTTCATTGTAGCCCAAAAATAAGCCCACCATCGGTTCCTATCCTGAGCAAGATTAATCCAGTCTCTATCATCATATCCCACCTCCCTCAAATCCATTTTAATATTATCCTCCCATCTACGTCTCGGCTTCCCCAAAGGTCTTTTTCCCTCCGGCTTTTCAACTAACACTCTATATGCATTTCTGGATTCGCCTATATGTGCTAAATACCCTGCCCATCTCAAACGTCTGGATTTAATGTTCCTAATTATGTCAGATGAAAAAATACAATGCATGCAGTTCTGCGTTGTGTAACTTTCTCCATTCTCCTGTAACTTCATCCCTCTTAGCCCCAAATATTTTCCTAAGAACCTTATTCTCAAACACCCTTAATTTCTGTTCCTCTCTCAAAGTGAGAGTCCAAGTTTCACAACCATACAGAACTACCGGTAATATAAACTGTCTTATAAATTCTAACGTTGACATTTTTTGACAGCAGACTAGATAACAAAAGCTTCTCAACCGAATAATAACAGGCATTTCCCATATTTATTCTGCTTTTAATTTCCTCTCGAGTGTTATTTATATTTGTTACTGTTACTCCAAGATATTTTTATTTTTCCACCTCTTCGAAGGATAAATCTCCAATTTTTATGTTTCCATTTCGTACAATATTTTGGTCACGAGATATAATCATATACTTTGTCTTTTCGGGATTCACTTCCAAACCTATCACTTTACTTGTTTCAAGTAAAATTCCCCTGTTTTCACTAATCGTTTATGAATTTTCTCCTAAATATTCATATCATCCGCATAGACAAGAAGCTGATGTAACCCGTTCAATTCCAAACCCTGTGTTATCAATAATTTTATAATTTTGGCCTATCATAATGAAACTGAACGTCCGCTAGCGCTGCTACAGCAATGGACTGCAGGCAATCTGTTCCCTGACGTCCCCCGACTTTTCACTACCTCTCTCTGTACATTTCTAAATGACATGGATGCACGTAGTCATTGGTGTACCATCAGAGACTTTACGCTGGTTAAATGAGATGTCAGCTAATCATGTTTAAGTAACCGGTGATTACAAATAATGCATCAAAACTACATTCTAACTATAGTTTCATGACTCATGATTACTACGTTTTTAACTGAGGTTGATGCACATCACCGTAAGAATATTTCCATTGCGTCTGGAAGAAATCGATCCTCCATGTTATGGATCCTGAGACAAGTACAATAACCATTACACTATCAAGAACAATGGAGGTGGAGAAATGGGGAGAGTACCTTAGATTGGAGCTGGTGAAGGAAGACAATGCAGTGAAAAAGGTAGCGGGAGTAGTACAGCCACTACTTGCCAGAATAACAACGGGCAAATGTAACTATACTGTTTTCGCTGTAAGAAAAATCCTAATGTAAACACAAACATGTGGCTGTCATACCCGTGATTGGCTCGCAGTCGAAACACTCACACGACGTAGGAAAATATAGTTCGTATTTGGAAACTATCATCTTGTATTATTTGAAAATAAAAAATTGAATTCTAGTTGTCAAATACAATGAAACATATAACTTCACTCATATATAAAACGATATGTAAAAGAAAAGCTAGTTTTATATTTTGTTATGTACTATGAACACGGATGAATACCAACAGTAATACTGAAGCAGTCTGTTCTTGTAACAAGCTGGCGTCACTTGAGCTCATAGTTGTTCATGTAAGCACGTGGTACTAAAGTATGGCTTCTGCATCCTCGGTGTGTGTGGTTATTAAACATAAGAGTAGAAACCCTCTCAAAAGCAGAGAAAAACAAATAGTCTTAAATGTATATTATAAGTTATGTGAGTTTTAATTACAGTAATTATAAACTAAATGTCTCCTAAGCAAACGAGTGCATAGTAGTGAGGTTAGGCCTACTTGACGAGTAACGGGAAATGTTTAACATGAAATAGAATGTACAACAGTAGGCGGGAACACATACTGAGAATCCATGGCGCCAAACAGCGGCCAATGAAGCCTCACTTCAGTCACGTACTTATACTTACTTGCTTTTAAGGAACCTGGAGGTTCATTGCCGCCCTCACATAAGCCCGCCATTGGTCTCTATCTTGAGCAAGATTAATCCACTCCCTATCATCATATCCCACCTCCCTCAAATCCATTTTAATATTATCTTTCCATCTACGTCTCGGCCTCCCTAAAGGTCTTTTTCCCTCCGGCCTCCCAACTAACACTCTATATGCATTTCAGGATTCGCCCATATGTGCTACACGCCCTGCCCATCTCAAACGTCTGGATTTAATATTCCTAATTATGTCAGGGGAAGAATACAATGCGTGCAGTTCTGTGTTGTGTAACTTTCTCCATTCTCCTGTAACTTCATCCCTCTTAGCCCCAAATATTTTCCTAAGCACCTTATTCTCAATGTTCCTCTCTCAAAGTGAGTGTCCAAGTTTCACAACCATACAGAACAACCGGTAATATAACTGTTTTATAAATTCCAACTTTCAGATTTTTTGACAGCAGACTGGATGATAAAAGCTTCTCAACCGAATAATAACAGGCATTTCCCATATTTATTCTGTGTTTAATTTCCTCCTGAGTATCATTTATATTTGTTACTGTTGCTCCAAGATATTTGAACTTCTCCACCTCTTCAAAAGATAAATTTCCAATTTTTATATTTCCATTTCGTACAATATTCTCGTCACGAGACATAATCATATACTTTGTCTTTTCGGGATTTACTTCCAAACCTATCTCTTTACTTGCTTCCAGTAAAATTCCCGTGTTTTCCCTAATCGTTTGTGGATTTTCTCCTAACATATTCATGTCATCCGCATACTTCAGTCACGTGCTATTGTTTATATTAGGATTTTTCACACAGCGAAAAGATTATAGTGGACAAGCTTCGTAAAAAGGTCCGGTGAGTGGCCTGCGCACCTCAGAGCCCTCGTAACTGCAGACACCGATGCAGCTGACACCGACCTTCTTGAAGCTGAGGCAGCCCAGCTCTCTGCGGGAGAGCGCAAACACGTGCGTCACGCCCTGGTCTGCAGCCAGAGCCTTGAGCTCGGCGACCGCATGGTCGATTCCCTCCGCAGCCTCCAGGTCTGGAGCGATCACCAACAACTTCAGCCTGTGCAGCTGCAGCAGCTTGCGGACCTCCCGCAGTCCTGACACGTATCTACGCCGTGCGAATGCTTTGATGGGGTCACGCTGGTACTGGCGGTCCTGGAACCGCACCACGTCCTTCAGCAGCTGCTTGGTGGCGGTGTTGAGAGCTGGAGTCAGCATGTTGTCGCAATACCTACACAAAGTGGAATGGACGTGAGGCAGGAAGCACAAGGATTTATCGTTTTCACAGGAATTTCTTTGAAACACGCAGGACTGTATTTAATATTTTTGCTGTCCTGAGTCATTAAAAAAATGCTGCGTCTTTAACATAAATAATGATAATTAATATTAGAGGAGAAAAATTCGCTCTGGTGTTCATTGCCACCCTCACATAAGCCCGCCATCGGTCCCTATCCTGAGCAAGATCAATCCAGTCTCTACCATCATATCCCACCTCCCTCAAATCCATTTTAATATTATCTAACCCATCTACGTCTCGGCCTCCCCAAAGGTCTTTTTCCCTCTGGTCTCCCAACTAACACTCTATATGCATTTCTGGATTCGCCCATACGTGCTACATGTCCTGCCCATCTCAAACGTCTAGATTTTATGTTCCTAAGTATGTCAGGTGAAGTATACAATGCGTGCAGCTCTGTGTTGTGTAACTTTCTCCATTGTTCTGTAACTTCATCCCTCTTAGCCCCAAATATTTTCCTAAGAACCTTATTCTCAAACACCCTTAATCTCTGTTCCTCTCTCAAAGTGAGAGTCGAAGTTTCACAACTATACAGAACAACCGGTAATATAACTGTTTTATAAATTCTAACTTTCAGATATTTTGACAGAAGACTAGATGACAAAAGCTTCTCAACCGAATAATAACAGGCATTTCCCATATTCATTCTGCATTTAATTTCCTCCCGAGTGTCATTTATATTTGTTACTGTTGCTCCAAGATATTTGAATTTTCCTACCTCTTCAAAGGATAAATCTACAATTTTTATAGTTTCATTTCGTACAATATTCTGGTCACGAGACATAATCATATACTTAGTCTTTTCGGGATTTATTTCCAACCCTATTGCTTTACTTGCTTCAACTAGAATTTCCGCGTTTTCCCTAATCGTTTGTGGATTCTCTCCTAAAATATTCACGTCATCCGCATAGACAAGAAGCTGATGTAACCCGTTCAATTCCAAACCCTCTGTGTTATCCTGAACTTTCCTAATGGCATATTCTAGAGCAAAGTTAAAAAGTAAAGGTGATAGTGCATCTCCTTGCTTTAGCTCACAGTGAATTGGAAAAGTATAAGATAGAAACTGGCCTATACGGACTCTGCTGTAAGTTGCACTAAGACACATTTTAATTAATTAATAATAATAATAATAATAATAATAATAATAATAATAATAATAATAATAATATCTATTTATTTATTCTGGCGAAGTTAAGGCCATCAGGCCTTCTCTTCCACTTAGCCAGAAACAAAAGAAGCTGATACAATTTTACAGACTAATATTTAAAGAACACTAATAAAAATGTATATAGTTATACAAGCACAAGTCAAGTAAAATAATGCGAACATACTAAATAATAATTACAAAATAATATAAGGCTAGAAGTTACACTCAATGAATATGCAAGCGGTAAGTGAAGCAATATTACAAATTACAAGAATAACAAATTCAAATGTAAATTATAACTACACAACACTGAGGAAAATTACATATATATGCACATATACACACAAAGGAGAATTAAACCTGAATACTGGTCACGTGTTTAAACAATTCACTTTTAAATTGCAATATCGTTTTCGACAGTTCCTTAGGGAGCTGGGTAGGGAGTTCCAGAAACGAATTGCTGATGCTGTGAAAGAGGAAGAATAGTGAGCTGTTTTATGGCAAGGCATAGATAATAAAGGGTCATTTTTAGAATGACTACCCAGACTGTGATAAGAGGACAAGAAATTAAAATGCATTGAGAGATAGGCGAAGAAGTATTGATGATGCGATATAGGAAAATTAGTGAATGGTCTTTGGTCCAGTAATCTTACCCATTGGAGCGTTTCAAGGGAAGGTGTAATGTGGTCGTATTTGCGGATGTTGCAAATGAAACGTACGCGGGCATTATGAATGCGCTGCAATCTTTGGGCTAAATTAGAATTTAAATCTGTTAGTAGAATGTCGCAATAGTCAAAATGTGGCAGCACCAATGTTTGTATGAGAATTCTTTTTAATTGAAAGGGTAGAAAATTTTTCAGGCGATTTAATGAACGAAGGATGGAGAAGACGGTCTTGCATGAACCCGGGTCCTTGGTTCCACGTACCAAGCGCTCTCACCATTGAGCTATGCCGAAGTTCAATCCACAGCACCAGATCGAACCACTCTCCTTCAGTGTTTTTCCCTTTGTGGCCTGACTCCAAGTTAGGCATGTATGTTGACATTTTTATATTAAGTCAACTGCTATTATACAAGGAGCGCACTCAGTTGAGTGACTTGGTGGCCGGGATTCCACAGTAATATGCACAGTAATCTGTACAGAAATATGTGCTGTTGCTAAAGTCCTGTCGCTCTAATTTCCGGCAACCAATTGCGTTGCAGGTCGGTTACTTTAAACGTGTGCTTCTTGTGATTCGCTCATGAAGACGTTATTCATTTCTTAAGGCTCGATAAATACTTAATATAATCGCCCGCTATTTTGGCTCTTTCGTTGGCGTTCGCAGAAAGCACACCAAGATGTTATTTGCCGCACAATTATTTGCTGAATTACAGTGCGTTTCATTTAATATCATAGTAGCTACGACATGATAATGTTTAACGGTGTGGCAAATAGATTCATCGTATGGTAGCTCGACGACGAAAGAACAAAAATGGCGAACGATACTACCTACTTAGACTTTATGGAGCCTTCACTTCCTAAGACGTAAGCAAAGAGGAGGAGTCACGCCGGGAATTACAGTGTCATGACTATAGAAGAATTTACTAAAGATTATTATTATTTATTATCAGTCTTACTAATAAACCATGAATAGTTTTTATACTAGACTTATGCAGAGTTGAGACAGAAAACTTTACTAATAAACCATGCAGAAGCGATGGAAGTATTAACAGCCTGTAACTATACAATGGGAATTGCTTTGCAGTAGTTAGATACACGAAACCCCTTGTTTAAGCGTTGTATATAGAGAAAAAATGGCCGCTCCTCTAACAGCTGTTCGTATCGACTGTCATTTTATTATGATGGTTGCCTAGTAACCAAAGAAGAACAAACCAAAGAGCACAGAATAATTAGAATAATATTACTGTAGCTTGTACTCTTTGACCAAAATATAGTATGGTAATCGATTAGAGCCAGTTGTACTATCGATACTTAACACGCTATACTAGACAGCTCTACCGGATGCAATAGAGAACCTCAGATATTCTATTACCTTTCGTAATGAAGTAATGACGAAACTATGACGTAGCTGTGTAACAGTTGTACTGTTATACGCGACGTATGTAGTGATTATTAGTAACGAATTTACACACGAGATATAAATGAGCTACTCATTGTATAAGTATAAGACAGTTAAACGTCTGTATATAGAGTTTTTATTAGTAAGACCGTATATATATTTTTTTTTTTGGTTCTACAGAATATATCTGTTATGGTTACAGCTGTTTTTTTCACACTTTTATTTCAGCACAATTCATCAGGTTCGAAGTGTAAAGACTTTCACAATTTTTATGCTAGGAACATGAAATTTTTACTGCATTGTCTATACACTGTGGTTAACAAAATAGTGCAAGGGTTTTATGATTTAAATTAATATTTTTTTAAATAAAAAATGAAATATTTATAGTGGCAATGGAAAATTTCTATATTTAGGTAGCTATGCAGTGGTTATAAAATTTCCCCCTGTCCCTTTTGTAGTAAAGATATAGGAAAACTAATACGTGATGTTTTTCTAAATACAGTATGCGCCAAAATATACAGTACTGGATTTCATACAGCCCGCATGCGCAAGCCTGTGTGTCTGCATGTAGTTGCATGTATTGCTAGTTGTGTAACGAATTTTGTGCTGTGTGGTTGGAATTGACAATGAGTCTCGCGATGGAGGAAAAAGTGTTCATAGTGGAGTATTATTTTCGTTCGTACGGAAATGGTTATCAACGCGGGCCAAGTTTAAAGTTAGTGGCGCAACAATATCGCAAAAATTCCCCGATCTTACACCACCTGATGCTTACGTGTGGTGAAAGTTAAAGGAGAACATTTTCAACTGTAATGATCCACCCAGAACTGTGCCTGCATTACGTCAGAAGATCGTCTCGTTTTTCAGGACTCTGCAGCAACCTATGTTCCAGAATATATTTCAAAATCTGAGTGATCGTTATGAACACTGTCTACAGCGCAATGGAGCACATTTTGAACATTGATATTATCATCCCGATAACTAACAACAACAAATAACAGTAACATATTGTTCCAGTACTGTATATTTTGGCGCATACTGTATGACGCTGGTCTTGCAAAAGAAATTTTAAATATTTTACTGAAAAATTGAGCAACACATTTCATTTTGAAATACAGTAGAACCTCTATTATCCGTGGTAATGAAGGGGGTGGACTGGACGGTTAATCGAAAACATCGGATAATCCGTACCATAAAATATTTTCATAAGTCCATACTACAGCCTCATAATATTCCTCTGTAGTGTGTTTAACATGCTAGATAGTGAATCAGTAGTTCACTAATTTAATTCTGGTTTATAAGGGCCAAGGAACTTCCTCATGATGGTTGTTTGCGAAAGGATAGGGGTAGCAGAGTGCTCCTATTTTAGATCTACATACGTTATACCCTTTATCATTATTTTCCATTAAATCGCGCACAATTGTAACGCCAATCACGTATTCTGATGCGAAATGAGCCACGGTTTTTCTTTTCCCAAACCTCTCAATTTGCATTTTTATTTTGATACTTAGCAAAACACTTTTAACACCCGTGGAACAGTAGCGGCTGGTGGTCAAAATAATGAGTGTGCTACAATCTCTATATCGGCCTACTGTATACACTTATATGTATTTATCTTAATTTGAGACTCGCCTAGTGACGAAATATGGAGTTCCTTCCTACTGCAGAACTTGTCAATTACCCTGGTGTTAAACGTTAAATCCCTCCATCCTGGACATCATACTCTTTTCTATTGACAGTACTGCAAGAGCAGTGAGGCGATCCTGGGACATAGTGTTCCTTAAAAACGTTTTTATGCGTTTCAAGCAAGAAAAACATCTTTCTGGCTCAGCAGTGGTCATTGGTGTTGTAACCAAAATATTTAACAACTTCGTTACTTCACAGAATGGATCCCGTGAATTGTTGGAGACTATGTATTGTAACAATTGAACAGCCATCTATATTTCGGAAGTCGGATCTTCCGTATAGAACTCCTAGTTGTGTCTTTAAAATTCTTTTGTTCAGTACAGTATAGCTGTTGACAGCAACTTCAAGTTCGCGTTCAGGAAAATTATGCAAAAAATTGTCAAAAAATTCGCTGTTTAACAATTTTGTTGCATCTAGGTAGCTTAAAGATTGGAAACGATGAGTAGTTTCCTGAATTATACGGTTACATACCTCCTTGGCATCAATTTTCTGGGACTCAATCTTCCGTCGCTTGCTGACTGATTCAGGAGGAACGTCAAAAAACTGGTAGATGGCAGCAGCAGTCGAACATTTGAATTACCAAATACATTGTACATAGTTCCGAGTTCCTCCACAAACAAGCATTCTTTCCTTATGCTTTACTTTTGCAATCTCCAAGCTGTGTTGTGCTGAAGCTGACTACAGCACTTCCCCGCGTAAAAATAGCCAATCAGAGCAGATATTTCAGCTTCGCACATGCGCATTAACTGCCTACATTCTCATGTAAGTTTTGAGTAGCACAACGAACCCCCTGAGGCACCAAAGAGCGAAGAGCGAAGACTAAACACTCTATAACGCGTCATGAACATAACCACGGGAAATTGTCAAATGGCAGATCAAATACTATGGTATTGCAAATACATTATTTGAGCAAAAATTATCATTGTGCTGTAGCACTGTAGCACATAAGGACGGGCCGCCCCTGCCGTGGAAGATATATTGCATAGAAGATATAAAGTATGGACATTCGAGCAGTAGGACAAGGACTGAATGCTGCACAGGTTTGCTGTATATTGTGTGGAAGTTCTTAGGACTATTTCTTTGAAAGCAGGTAGTGACTGTTTTATAAGTTGGGAAAAACACCTTCAAGTAACATTCTTATTGCTTGTAGAAGTACTATGTGAAGGTAAAGGCTTTTAATAAAACACTCTAGAAAAAATAGGATTATAATATAAGGTATAGCACTAAGTTTCTTACGTGTTTATTTCCGTAGTAAAGAAAGAAAGAAAGAAAGAAAGAAAAAAGCAACAGAATGACAGTCGGATAATCCGCAGATCGGTTAATAGGGTGACAGATAGTCGGAGTTCTACTGTATGCAAATTTTTCAAAATAATTTTGTTAATAATTCAGACACTATGTCATCATTAGGGCTGAAGAAAAGTATTGGTATCAGGGTAGTAAATAATTTCTGTATATATTGTTTACAAAATGCATCCTGTTGCCGGGTGTCTCTACTGACTGTAAGGAGCAGATAGAGTGAACATTCGACAGAAAATTATATTCTATTATCCATATACTAAAAAGGATAAATGTTCATCTTCCCTCTTCCTTAAAAAAGTCCCTTGTGCAGACGCTTGGTATTTCCCTATTTTGACTATGCTATTTTACTGACCTTTCCAGCGACAACAAAACGAAACTTCAACGTGCTCATAATTTGTGTGTACGTTTTGTAAGCAATGTTCGTAAATATGATCATATTACTCCATCCTTGAAAGCAATAGGTTGGCTTAAACTAGATAAGAAAAGAAATTTACATTCACTTCTCCTTCTCTTCGAAATCTTGAACTCTTCTATTCCTTCGTACCTGTCGTCTCACTTCACTTACCTTTCTTCCCACCATAATCTGAACACACGCTCTCGCCATGAAACAATACTAACAATACCATCCCATCGCACCTCCTCATACTCATCCTCTTTCACAATAGCCCTGCCAAGACTCTGGAATTCGTTACCTGCTAGCATCAGGGACTGTAGAAATAAAACTGAATTCAAACGCAAACTTACTAGGCACTTGGTCAGTAATTGAGACTCGTTCAGACATGGTTTCTTGTAAATAGTTCTCTTGATCTATCACAAAATATTTCAATATCCGGTAATTTCATTACTATAGAATTTTGTTATTCTAGGTTTAATTTGTAATTCAGTAAATACAAAAATATTCTTTGTAGTTAATTTCTATGACTATTACACTCCTACTACGTCATACTACTTTTGACCAATAAAACGGTACAAAAGGACGTATTTCAACCAATCATGGCTGCTTATTGCACAATTTTATCGCGTCCCTAGCATTTGTTTCTTTGTTTGCCAACATTTGAAACTGCGCTGGTCTGGACGTAAAAAGAAAGAAAAAAAAATATATATATATATATATATATATATATATATATAAAATTACAAACCACTCCAGTTGATGCACAGCAGTTTCAAATATGACTCGCATTGGCATTCAAGAACAAGAATTAATAAAAATCACTGATCATACCTATGCATCTTCTGAAATCTGATTTACAAATAAATGAAGAGCACCATTCGGAAATCCTGAATAAGTTGAATACACCATGTAGGCCTAAATCAACGAGTTCCACTTCTATTACGCACACGTCCAATATAACATCAATTGAACCACCAACCACATTCAAATTTGAAAATTGTACATTCAATAATTATTCCTTTTAAAATTATTCATGTTTATTTTTTTATGTCATCGTCGTTAATTAAAACTTTTCTAACACTTGTGTATATTAGTTAGGTTATGTTATAGCTTCTGCTATATGCTATTATGGATAGTCACGTATCAGAGATTGTTTAATATTAAGATTTATTGAAAATCATCTGTCAAGTGACGTTGATTACTGGGATTCGGATAATTGAAGTGGAATGTTGCATTTTAATAAAAATGAAACTGAATCAACAAAGCCGTCTTGACTAGTAACATTGCCATCATGTATATAGATCAAGAAATTCTCGACGAGAAGGCATTGCTCACTACTGCCATCTAGCATGCATCTAGCGTAATATTTGTAATGTTGAGATGGTACAATAATACATTTGAAAACAGTTGTATTTTCGTAAGTCAATTAATATTTTATTGTATAGGAGTACTTCGTTACTTCTAATCTTTATATAGGCCCTACTTTCTTCTAATAGTGTAATAGTCAATTAAATCCCACTCGAGTTTTGATTTTCTCTAGGTAAATCAAAACGTCTAGTGAGATTACTGTTGATAAAATGTCTAGCTTTCATTAATCAGATAACCTTGTCGTACTTTAATTTTTATTGTAAGTGTAAATTTAATATTAATTGTAATTTTATTCTTCATATTACAGTTGTAATCCCCTGGTAGAGGGGCAGAGAAGGCCTGACGGCCTTATGTCTAACAGGTTACATAAATAAATACTTACTTACAAATGGCTTTTAAGGAACCCGAAGGTTCATTACCGCCCTCACATAAGCCCGCCATCGGTCCCTATCCTGTGCAAGATTAATCCAGTCTCTATCATCATATCCCACCTCCCTCAAATCCATTTTAATATTATCCTTCCATCTACATCTCGGTCTTTTTCCCTCCGGTCTCCCAACTAACACTCTATATGCATTTCTGGATTCGCCCATACGTGCTACATGACCTGCCCATCTCAAACGTCTGGATTTAATGTTCCTAATTATGTCAGATGAAGAATACAATGCGTGCAGTTCTGTGTTGTGTAACTTTCTCCATTCTCCTGTAACTTCATCCCTCTTAGCCCCAAATATTTTCCTAAGCACCTTATTCTCAAACACCCTTAACCTATGTTCCTCTCTCAAAGTGAGAGTCCAAGTTTCACAACCATACAGAACAACCGGTAATATAACTGTTTTATAAATTCTAACTTTCAGATTTTTGGACAGCAGACTGGATGATAAAAGCTTTTCAACCGAATAATAACAGGCATTTCCCATATTTATTCTGTGTTTAATTTCCTCCCGAGTATCATTCATATTTGTTACTGTTGCTTCAAGATATTTGAACTTCTCCACCTCTTCAAAAGATAAATTAATAACATAGATTAATCGTCTAACAATGCAAACATAATATACGTCAAACAATGAGTAAGGCCATAAAGGAAAAAAACGCAAAGGAGAAAGATTCGATCCTGTGCTATGGATTAAGCTTCGGTATAGCTCAGTGGTAGAGCACCCAGTGCGTAGAACTGGGGGTCCTGGGTTTGATTCTCGGTGTCAGAGGGAATTTTTCTCATTCGTCAACAAATAATAACCGTAACAGATAATTCCGTAGGACCAAAAAATTAATAATCTTTACATAGATTATTCACCTAACAGTGCAAATACAGTCCCGACTGTACTGTATATATCAAACAATGAGTAAGGCCACAAAGTGAAAAAACCAAAGAAGAAAGATTCAATCCAGTGCTGTGAACTGAACCTTGGCATAGCTCAGTGGTAGAGCACCCAGTATGTAGAACTGGAGGTCCTGGGTTTGATCCTCAGCGCAGGAGGACTTCTTCTCTATTAACAAATAATAACCATAACAGATAATTCTGTAGGCCCAAAAATTAATAACATAAATTATTCATCTAACAATGCAAACACATTGTGGAGGCCCGAACGCACATATGTCAAACAATGAGTAAGACCACAAAGGGAAAAAAACTGAAGGAGAAAGATTCGATCTGGTGCTGTGGATTGAGCCACGGCATAGCTCAGTGGTAGAGCACCCAGTGCGTAGAACTGGGGGTCCCGGGTTCGATCCTCGGTGCCGGACGAAATTTTTCTCATTCGTCAACAAATAATAAAATATAGACTATGAAAATATTATGTTTTATTTAACTATGCTCGCAATTGCCGAGGTTATATCAGCATCGCCAATGTGCCAGAATTTTGTCCCGCAGGAGTTCTTTTACATGCCAGTAAATCTACAGACACCCTGTCGCATTTAAGCATACTTAAATGCCATCGACTTGGCCCGGGATCGAACCCGCAACCTCGGGCATAAAAGGCCAGTGCTATACCAACTGAGCCAACCAGACTATGAAATACAGTACAACCTCGATAAGACGCGCCCACTTATTACGCTATCCCGTGTAATACTCTTTTTTGTCCGGTCACTGCACATTTCATATATAACGCCTTTATAAAATATCCCATTTGTTGCGCTCAAGTCCCGCATAATACGCTGTTTTTGTGGAATATTTTCGATGTAATTTTCAACAATGTACTGTAACAGCAATGAATCATTTTGACCATTGAACTTCTGGTGCCATTAACCTGAAAAGTATTGGTATTCGACCCTTTACCTGCGCATTTAAACCTTCATACTTCATACCTTAGTATACCCCACCCTCTTGTTATGCTCTCTTATTCGACTCCTTATCTGCGTGGTTAAAGCCTACATACAGTTACAATACCTCACCCTCTTGCTAACCCTCTCTCTCAAACAGCATTCCTCACTCGGCTGTAATAAAATTCTGGAGATTTTGCTGGGCAGTTTGTTGTCCTTAGTGTATTGAAGTGTCTGTGAATGTGATTACAATGAGTGTTAAATGAAAAGTGCTTTCTGTGTTGGAAAAATTGGAAATCTTATGAAAGTATGATGAGAACAGTACTCTTACTCAGAAACAACTCTCTGATTCATTAGGAATTCCATCATCGACATTAAGAACGATAATAAAAAATCGCGACTTAATCACTGCAGCTGCGATGTTGGCAGGATGTAATCGCAGGAAACTGAAGTGTGGTAAACATGAGGACTTTGAGAACATGCACACAGCAAACAACTATAAATGACTTTCTTTCGAAAGAATGAAGACCCGGTACATATTGTAAATGTTTCTGACGTACAGTACAGTAATTACATAATGGAGTAATATTGTATTATCTTTTATGAATCATGTATTTCAATAAAGAAAAATGCTAATAGATACTGTATATATAAATCAAAATTAGTATACCCGCCTAATATGCAGTCCCGGTTAATACGTGGTTCACATCCAGTCCCTTGAACAGCGTCTTATCGGGGTTTTAGTGTATAGGTAATATCCACAACCCAGATTTTGGAGTCTTGGTACTCACTCTCTGAACCTACGGCTGTGTGGTGAAGGCTTTGATTTCTGCATGCTTTGTGAGAGGACCAGCACTTCACGGTCAGCCTTTTCATCGCCGTCATTGTTGTTGTTGTCCCGCAACTCCTTGAGACGGCGTCGCAGGGTCCGCTGCTCCAAGATGGCACTCTTCAGTACTGTCAGCTTCTTCTTCTTGGGCACTTCCTTCTTCTTGCCCCTCTTGCGCTCTGGGTTCGATGAGTCAAGCTGGTTGCCTGTGTATCTCACAATCTCACGCTTCTGCACACGACTGCTCGTGTGGGACACGCCCCGCTGCTCCAGAGGGCGCCTAGGTTGGGTCTGCAACAGACAAGCAACGTTAAAAAAAAAAAAAAAAGGTAAAGGTATCCCCGTAACATGCCATGAAGGCACTTGGAGGGGGGCATGGAAGTAGAACCCCACGCTTTCCATGACCTCGGCACTAGAATGAGGTAGTGTGGTCGGTACCACGCTCTGACCGCCTTTTACTCCCGGTACTCAATTTTATAGGAGGCTGAGTGAACCTCGGGGCCATTCTGAAAGTTTGGCAACGAGAAAAAAATCCTGTCACCACCTGGGATTGAACCCCGGACCTTTCAGTCCGTAGCCAGCTGCTCTATGAACTGAGCTACCTGGCCACTCAATAATAATAATAATAATAATAATAATAATAATAATACTTACTTACTGGCTTTTAAGGAACAGGAGGTTCATTGCCGCCCTCACATAAGCCCGCCATTGGTCCCTATCCTGAGCAAGATTAATCCATCTCTATCATCATACCCCACCTCCCTCAAATCCATTTTAATATTATCCTCCCATCTACGTCTCGGCCTCCCTAAAGGTCTTTTTCCCTCCGGCCTCCCAACTAACACTCTATATGCATTTCTGAATTCGCCCATACGTGCTACATGCCCTGCCCATCTCAAACGTCTAGATTTAATGTTCCTAATTATGTCAGGTGAAGAATACAATGCGTGCAGTTCTGCGTTGTGTAACTTTCTCCATTCTCCTGTAACTTCATCCCTCTTAGCCCCAAATATTTTCCTAGGCACCTTACTTTCAAACACCCATTTCATATTGGAGTGCAAGAGGTCAAATGACTTCATTGTCAAATGCCTGGCATTAGAAAACAACAACAACTACTACTTTCAAACACCCTTAATCTCTGTTCCTCTCTCAAAGTGAGAGTCCAAGTTTCACAACCATACAGAACAACCAATAATATAACTGTTTTATAAATTCTAACTTTCAGATTTTTTGACAGCAGACTGGATGATAAAAGTTTTTCAACCGAATAATAACAGACATTTCCCATATTTATTCTGTGTTTAATTTCCTCCCGAGTAATAATAATAATAATAATAATAATAATAATAATAATAATAATAATAATTACGAGGCAGAATTAAAACCATAGAGCCTTCTCTAACACTCAACTAGGAGTAAAACTTCGATATAAAGAACATTACAAATATACCAAATAAGCCTATAATAAGTACACAAAAAATTAACAGAGATAATCATAATATAATGTAAACAATAAGTCAATGAAATTGTATAACATAGCCTATATAAAGAAATAAAAAAGTGCAATAAAATGTAAACAGTAATTAAGTCAAAATATTTTAACTATTTTAACATTCTCCATGACGAACTGTACAATCACTATCATATTTCTTTGATGAGTGAATTTGCTTTAGAAGTGTTGGCCTTTCCTTCAAGAAACTGTATAAGTGCATGAAAGACACATTTTTGAAATTATATTAACATGACCTTTATTGAAATAATTAGCCTACAGTGACATCTGACGGAAACAATATACAATTAATCAGTGTTTTACGTGATTATTAAATAAAATAAAAGAAAAAGAAATATTTCAAGAATAATTTAGGGAAATGGGACGCCATAAAAAAAAAAACCGGGACATTTGGTGTCTGGTCACCCCAGCGAATAGGGATTATAAAGAATGGACACTTTGCGTCGGTACCTTTGATGTAGCCGGACTGATTTCAATGACCTTCAAGCCAGCTAAAGCGTCAGATTCTGCTTTCTTCCTAGAGATGGCGATGACATCACACCAGCTAGCAGTCGACACAGCAGAAATATAACACATACAATTAATACATCTAGGTACATTATGTACTCAAAATAAATTGGATCCATAAAATAATAAATCCTTCATTAACTGCAATGTCTAGACTCTAGAGTTCCTTTATAATGAGAGTTGAGACGTTGACCCCAACAACAATTAAAATATGTAATGATTTGATAGCGCTGAAAATGGAAAAACAAAACTCTTACGAGAAGTAAAACCATATACCTATATTATATTATATACAAATATTAAACGAATTCGATACTTAATTTTATAATGTATTATATTATTTTATAACATAATGTATTATATCTGAAATATAAAATATTATTATTACAACTAGTTTGTCACTGAGAAATAAGGAAAAGCTGTTAACTTGAATTTATTTGAAGCAAAGCGTTACTGGATTATGCAATAAGGTAGGCGATGTTTGGATCCTGTGCCTCAACTCTTTCTCAATTATTATCTTAGCATATGCTCGATTACATTACCTCTAGCGCTTGAAAGTGGAACTAACCGCTGGCGCATAGAGAAACAAAACACAGGAAAATTCGCTCAGTGTCCATTCTTTATAATCCCTATTCGCTGGTCACCCTATACTAGCAACATTCGATTATCTTTTGACATGGTTTGTTGCGGTCTGGCGACTAGTGGCATGCATAGTCAACACTGCTGCAATGTCTCAATTATCCATTTATTCTGGTCTGTTGTTTATTTCTTAGGTTACTTTATTATAAACAAAATGGCAAATATCCACTACATGAAAATTATGTTCCATATAGGCCTACTATGCTTATGAAAGTGTACAATACTTTAAAATTACGTAGGGTTATTTACGACGTCATGTTCCTTCATTCAATTGTAAATTAATGTAATTGTAATCAGTTAATCACTCTAGTCGAATTTGAAGTTCCTAATTATAGTAATAGAATTAATACAACATTTTTTTAAGGTGTCCCGGACAAATTACAGTACAAACAATACCATATATAGAAGTTGTTACTATAATAATAATAATAATAATAATAATAATAATAATAATAATAATAATAATTTTAACAATTGTGATATTTTTAGTTCTAGAAGTACATTTATATCTGCCATAGTACAAAAAGCCCAATCTATATGCAATTTAGTTTAGTTTAATTTGTATAAGTATTTTTTTAAATTGCTACCTTTTTGTTATTTGTAAGTAGTTTACCCTTATTGTTGTTGGGTAAACTATGAAAACTAAATAAATGAATAAATTACTCATTACTAACATTATAAATTACTTTCAAGTTTGAAATAACGTTTGCTATAACTTTCGTTTCATGAACAATGGCAACTTCTTCAGAGGCAAACAATGCTGTCAAAGAAAAAAACAGAAAGAATTAAATTAATAAATCCACAGCACAAGAAGCCATTAAGAGCCAGGGCTGACCAGTCGATTGCTGACCTCACATCCACATGCTTCTACAGAGATGAACGATCATCCAACCGGACCGGAGATGTCGTGTGGTTAGCACAATGATCCCCCGAGCCATTAAGTTATAGCTGGTTGTCATATCCGGATTTCGCTACCTATCGCAGCTCCCCAAATGCATCACAATGCTGGGTGGGCACCAGTCCGGTTCCGGACAATTGGCCACAGAAAATTGGTAATAGGGACAATTCGCCACAGACAGACAATTTGCCACAAACAGACAATTTGCCACAGATAGACAATTTGCCACACTGTCCATTATCTAAAAATGGGACCGTAACAATTTATTTAAATGTGAATTAGTGGCAAATATGATAACTTTCACGTTGTCCTCCGGTTCAAAATACAACAACCACCTTTCCCCTTGTACGGTCTTAGTGTATCTGTCGGCTATAACGTTCAGTTCGTCAATATTCCTTGGTTCAGGTGGTAGGTGCAGCTTCCTGGCACGGCGCACAGTTTTTTTAATAGATGGTTTCTTCAGTAGATTCACATTGGCGTCACTTGCAATAGGGTGTAACTCATTTTGAATAATGACAGACGTTGGTTCTCGGAAGTCCCCGCCCTTGCCTTCATGTTCTCTACACATTCCTTTGCCTTAATCCTTCCCCAGTCTGCAGAATGATTCTTGTGTTCAGACGATTCTTTGACGACACTGCTTCCATCTTCTGATAACGTGACTGTTGCATTACACCCGCCACGCATGTCACAGCGCCAAACAACTCCATTCTTCTTTTCTCTAAGTCTCGTGTACATGTAACCAAGATATATTAATTTGTCAGAACCGCTTTCTGATTTTGTGAAGCGAATTTCTTCCGCCATAGTTCCGAATTAGTTTACAGCTTCTGGATTTGTCTTGTGTTACCACAGAAATATATTATAAATTGATGCGAATTTGAGTATTGCCTTGAATTTTAATGTGTGGCTAATTGAATCGGTGAGTGGAAAAGTCGTAACATTCCAAAATCATGCTTTCGAGATAATAAAAGAAAACTGTTTTGTGACTTTATTTTTAATTTAATCAAAAAACTTATAATGGGTCACATTTACTACTAGTTACAAGTATCTCAGGCTTTATATTTGTTTGTTAAAATATAAATTTGTTTGTTAGATTTATTTGTTTAAAGTTTGTAAATGTTACTCTTTTTCCAGTCAAATTAAATTTTGCTTAAAATGAACAGAAATATTTTGAACAACTATGAAGTTTTCTTTATAGCGTAACTGTCGAAAAAAGTGTACAAATACTTTTGTCCAATGTGGAAAAAGAAGCAATCATAAAAACGGTGTTACAATGTTGTTTCTTTGGTCTCGACTAACACACCTTTGTAGATTACAAACTCTTCTCCCCTACTCCTAGTTATTTTCTCCATTTCTTTTATATGTGTATTCTTGTTCACCTTTCCTTTCTTTCTTCTTGGTCATCATCTTCCTCTTATGACATTGTTGTTTTTTACTCGAAGACACTAACTTCAAAAACTATTTTCCAAATCTTGCAGACAGAATAACGATGATCAAACAGTCCACACCTGTGGAGTAACGGCTAGTGCGTCTGGCCGGAAAACCAGGTGGCCCGGGTTCGAGTCCCGGTTGGGACGAGTTACCTGGTTGAGGTTTTTCCGGGGTTTTCCCTCAATCCAATATGAGCAAATGCTGGTTAACTTTCGGTGTTGGATCCCGGACTCATTTCACCAGCATTATCACCTTCATCTCATTCAGACGCTAAATAACCTAGCTGTTGATAAAGCGTCCTAAAATTATCTACTTAGGCCGTGTCTCAAAGCTCAAGTCCATACTACACACTAGTGACTAGCAACTAGGTGACTTGTAAACTACACACTAGGGAGCTTTGGACATGTATGCTTGAAACATGGCCTTCTTCATAGACTATTTTTCTAAAAAGCATGACATCACGGTGCAGAACTAAATTAAGAAGGCATTGTCCTAATGCAGTATCATTACGAATTATGTGGAAAAGATGAGGGCATAATATATTACAAAAATATTTAAAACCTGTGCAGAAGGTACTAACAATGTCAGTGTTCAAAGTTAACGTGTTATTCTACATTATAGCCTATTTACATTATTTCACTTCCAAAGCATTTTCAGATTTCATAACTCCCAATTGCTGATGAGGTATCCATGTTTGTTTAGTGAACAAGTCAACAATCGAGCAAGCATTTTCGTTTACTAGCTACTACGGACTTGATTGCTATGCACTATGTAACTTTGGATCATAACTTCTGACGTCACATCCGGCTATTTAGTTAACAATCTAGTTCACTTCAGCTGAAAATGTAGCTTTGAGACACGGCCTAAATAAAGAATGATCAAACATAACCTGCAGCACCTGTAATAACAAAGCACTAAAACAGTTAAGAAACTAAACGATTATTACAGTGCTTGCCAGCGCTCGAAGCATACTAATTATATGAGAACTAACACAATAGTGCTCCACTATTGAGTGGAATAAAAGTAACATTCCTGGAATGTTACCGTTCTTCTACTCAACTGCAAAACACGGGTCATGCTATTGGCATTAGGATAATAGGAATATTACTCTTTTTCTGCTCAATGGGTAGGACTATGATATATGAACAATTTTGCTATCTCAGTTTATTTTCGCATTTTTTGGAATGTTACCCCTTTTCCACTCACCCATTCAATTGTCCTGGATACGAATTTCAATTATGTGGCGAGTTGCCTCTGTGGCCAATTTTCTATGACGAGTTGTCCCCAACCCGCACCGGTCACATACATTGGCCGAAATTTCACGACTAAAAGTAAAGGCTACCGGTACTCAAATTCACATTCACTTCTGCAGGCTTACCTTTATGAGGTTGAGCAAATCGATGTGGATGGAGTCACGCCGCTTCTTGCCCCTGGTTTCCTCTGTCCCGCTTCCTCGTGGCACTTCGTTGGGCTTTGGTCGCTGACGTCGCGCCTCCTCCATGGTGGGGAAGTCCCACGGGCTCATTGCTGGGGCGGGAGCCACACGAACGCAGGACTCGCTCTCAGAGCCTTGCACTAAGGCGTCCAGGACCTGCTGACTCACCAAACGAACCCGCTGTCCCTTGGGGGCCAACATTCGTCGCCGGGTTTCTTCCTCACGTGCACGTCTCCTCTCCTCTCGCCCGGCCTTCGTCTTCTTCTTGATTTTCTGGTCCGAAATTGCACCCCTAGCACAATCCGGAGACTTGTCTGCACTGACATCCTTATTAACATTATGACCTGTATCTGACTCTTTTTCTTCTGGTTTAATTACATTTACTTCCGAATTACACATATTCTTTTCTTGTGATTCAGAAGGAGCAACATTTTCGTCAGGTTTAACTATTTTAATAGAGCAATTCTCCGTACTTTCAGTTGGACGCTCTACAACTGGGCTACATTCGACATCATTCTTTGGCACATCTCTATTGGATGTTAATGATTGACTAGTTTCATTTATTTTGCTTGTAGGATTATCCTCTTCCACACATTCGAGGTTATCTTTTTTCAAATCGATTTTAGGGCTTGGTACAGTA
The DNA here is from genome assembly GCF_040183065.1 of Periplaneta americana. Taxonomy (NCBI): domain Eukaryota; kingdom Metazoa; phylum Arthropoda; class Insecta; order Blattodea; family Blattidae; genus Periplaneta; species Periplaneta americana. The sequence goes on along the minus strand of NC_091132.1, from coordinate 184,300,018 downwards.
GATGATTTAGACTTCTTGCCATATTTATGGAATGAACCGGGCTTTGGTAATTCTGGCCATGAAATCTTTGATATATCTTCAATTTTATTCTGTATGACTGACTGTTTATTTTGACTTGATGCTGTTTCTTTTTGAACTAGCTTTGGAGCATGTCTTAGTATTCCGACGCCCTGAGATTTTCTGTCTCGCTTAACTTCATTTGTCGAAGCTGCTGATGCAAAACTTTTCTTCGGTTTACTTTCATTCACAGCCTTAGGTAACCAAGATGCACTCTTCGGAACATCCATGTCTAACTTAAGTAAATGTACAGATCACATATTATAATAACAGAGCATTACTTTCACTATTCATCGTACAAATGACAGCCTACAATGTTTAGATATTACAATCACAGAAAAATATAAACAGATACCAAAATAGAGGTTATGAAATGTAAACACTTGCTTCTCCTTCTTGAAGGGCATTAAACTTGAACGACGAAATCAAAATAAGATCACAGGTAAGTTCTTACGCATTATTTATACCTATTTCGAACAAAAATAAAATTTACAATTAATAAAACAATAATATAAAGCTTAGCTTATATACATATACAGAAAAAACAACAGTAGGCACAAATCACATCACATGCAGCTACATTTGAAAGTCGCTTAATTACTAATTTTGTCACTAGATTGCAGCAGGCATAGTGAGCGGTTCCAAACTTGTGGTCCGCGGTCATCTGGGGCTTCATAAGTCAAAGAAAAAATACCCGGGGGTCCGCGACAAGAGAAAGCAGTCAGGTTTTATTTTACAAATGAAAGCGACATTCAAAACACTTTAAATATTTATTTTTTTACTTGGTTATTTAACAATGTTGTATCAACTACTAGGTTATTTATCAGTGGAAATGGTGATAACAAGGTGGTATTAGGCTAGAGGAGGCCGAGGATTCACCATACATTATCTGATACTGGCCTTACAGTTGAGGAAAATCTCGGAAAAACCTAACCAGATGATCAGTCCAAGCGGGAATCGAACCTACGTCCAAGTGTAACTCTGGATCAGCAGGCAAATGCGCTACTGCCTGAATTAAGGGAACTGGGTAGTGATGCCTGTGCGGTTAAGAAAGTTCAATACAAAAGTTTAGTGCAATATTTCTAGGCTTCTAGTGCTCAGAATGGAATAAATATTTCCAGGCTTATACAATCAATCATTCTCAATTCAGTGGTATAAAAGACAACTGATTTGTTTCGTATCCAAGTTTAAAATAAACGCCCTAACTAATAAACCTTTTTCTCACTTTGCTAAGTGTACCTCATTCTTCGGGTGCACATTACTTGCTACAATCTTCACTCATATACCTTGTATTTTTCTAAGTTATATAGTAATGTATATTGTAAACTCTAAAGCAAAATTTAGTTAAATATTTCACCCCTAGTGAAACAGAAAAAATATTGAACTTCGTTTAACATTTTTTTTTTTTACAGTTTCTCAATGCATCTATATTTTTTCTCATGTTATGTGTGTAATATTCTTAAACCCATAGGTCTACTATGTAGAACACTGGCTGCAGAAAACAGTCTAAAAATTTCATTTAAGTTTATTCAACAGTTTCAGAGAAAAGTGCACTTAAGTTTGAAAAATGTCAACAAATGGAAAAACTGCATTTAAAAAAAGAATAATGTATGAGTTACATGCACCGCCAAATTTAAAGAGGTCATTTAAAAGGCTTATCTGCAGAAATGTTTATATTGTTCAAAGAGCAAGTTTTGTACTTTATTTTATAACGCAACATAAAAAATTGGATTTTTGGCTCGCCACTAATCATTACCTGGTTCCCTTAAGTCAATGATAAACATTTATTCATTACTTACATAATAAAAAAAATTACAAATATCTGGCAGTGTATTTGAATCTTTTTGATGATAAGAACCACATTTTCCTGAATTACTTCAATGCAGTCCCTCTTGCCTAGAATAAATAAAATATAAAACATAGTAATGTGAAATTTGATTTTAAGAAAATTATAACCACCTAAATTGATTACGATTAAGTCATTAAGCTATTGCTAATGAATGTAGGTCTGGAGTAACTTCTAATGTTTATTTTTTTCTCTTTTTTGAAGGGACCCGATAATAATATAAGTACTTACCATTCATGTTCCGTGAATAATAGGCCTACTTGTAGCCAAACAGCCGTGCTCTTGTATAAGTACAGCATGAACTTAACCCAGGCTATGATAAGGATGATGATATATGAATTAATGATAACGAAATGAGTCCAGGTTACTACGCCAAAAGTTACCCAGAAATTCTGCTTCTTACCACTCCTGTTCTGTGAGTTATTTTGTCACCATGCTCTTGTACATAGTGAACTTAACCCAGGCTATGGTAATGACGACAATGACATTTTGAATTAATGACTGAGAAATGAGTCTGAGTTCCAATGCCAAAATTCTGCTTCAACTGGTCGAGGGAAAACCTCTGAAAAAAGTCCAACCAGGATCTCAACCCGGGCTTGCTCGTTTAACAGACAAGCTGTTACTCCACAGTGGTGGAAATCTATCCCTGTTACTAATTCTGCAGTTAACAGTGTACTTCCAATAATGAAAAACTTGTGGACAAATGAGAGTTAAGTTTCAAATTTTAGAAAGGAAATTCTTGTTATATGGAACTATCAAACATACTTGGTTTTCCACCAGTTTCAAAGTTATAGGTTGTAAACCACCGGCGTAGCTCAGTTGGCTAAGGTGCTTGCCTGCCGATCAGGCATGGGTTCGATTCTCGCTTGGGCTTTTTCCGACGTTTTCCCCAACCATATGACAAATGTCAAACAATCTATGGCAAATCCTCGGACCTCATCTCGTCAAATACCATCTCACTATCATGAATTCCATTGACGCTAAGTAACCTCGTAGTTGATATAGTGTCGTTAAATAACCAAGTAGGAAAAAAAAAAGAGAAATTATAATTTATAACAGTTTTTCATTGAATGTAGGTGGTATTTATGTTACAAATATAACTAAAATATGTGGTATTTAAATATGTAAAGCATTTATGAAGTTTACGTACCAACCATGGAGCTAATAGTCATTAAGACAATTTATTCTTTTAATGTGTATGAGACATTGAATTTGTCTTTCTATTGTGGCACACACAGGCTAGGTAATTATTCTACAGCTTAACATAAATATTCAATAAATTTGCTTGGTTTTCTTCTTTTCTCCTGAAAAGTTGCAAAAACTGACTTAATGCCTTTCAGCTCTGACTGATTCAACTGTATGAGATCAGAGAAATCATTTTCCAGGCACAATTTAAAAACATAATTAACCTTACTTATTTATAGCTTTTAAGGAACCCGGAGATTCATTGCCGTACTCACATAAGCCCACCATCAGTCCCTATCCTGAGCAAGATTAATACAATCTCTACAATCATATCCCACCTCCCTCAAATCCATTTTAATACTATCTTTCCCATCTACGTCTCAGCCTCCCCATTGGTCTTATTCCCTTCGGTCTCCCAACTAACATTCTATATGCATTTCTGGAGTTGCTCATACATGCTACGTGCCCTGCCCATCTCATACGTCTGGATTTTATGTTCCTAATTATGTCAGGTGAAGAATACAATGCGTGCAGTTCTGCATTGTGTAACTTTCTCCATTCTCCTGTAACTTTATCCCACTTAGCTCCAAATATTTTCCTAAGAACCTTATTCTCAAACACCCTTAATCTCTGTTCCTATCTCAAAGTGAGAGTCCAAGTTTCACAACCATACAGAACAACCGATAATATAACTATTTTGTAAATTCTAACTTTCAGATTTTTTGACAGCAGACTAGATGACAAAAGCTTCTCAATCTAATAATAACACGCATTTCCCATACTTATTCTGCGTTTAATTTCCTCCCGAGTGTCATTTATATTTGTTACTGTTGCTCCAAGATATTTGAATTTTTCCACCTCTTCTAAGTATATATCTCCAATTTTTATAGTTCCATTTCGTACAATATTCTGATCACAAGACATAATCATATACTTTGTCTTTTTGGGATTTACTTCCAAACCTATCACTTTACTTGCTTCAAGTAGAATTTCCGTGTTTTCCCTAATCGTTTGTGGATTTTCTCCTAACATATTCACGTCATCCGCATAGACAAAAAGCTGATGTAACCTGTTCAATTCCAAATCCTCCCCGTTTCCCTGAACTTTCCTAATGGCATATTCTAGAGCAAATTTAAAAAGCAAAGGTGATAGTGCATCTCCCTGCTTTAGCCCGCAGTGAATTGGAAAAGCATCAGATAGAAACTGGCCTACATGGACTCTGCTGTAAGTTTCACTAAGACATATTTTAATTAAACACACTAGTTTCTTCGGAATATCAAATTCAATAAGAATATTATATAATACTTCTCTCTTAACCGAGTCATATGCCTTTTTGAAATCTATGAATAACTTGTGTACTGTACCCTTATACTCCTATTTTTTCTCCAATATCTGTCGAATAAAAAAAAATCTGATCAATAGTCGATCTATTAAGCCTAAAACCACACTGATGATCCCCAATAATTTCATCTACATATGGAGTTAATCTTCTCAAAAGGATATTGGACAAAATTTTGTACGGACGTCAACAAAAGTGATATTCCTCGAAAGTTACTACAGTTAGTCTCATCCCCCTTCTTTTTCTTTTTTTTACTTCGTTATTTAACGACGCTGTATCAACTACGAGGTTATTTAGCGTCGATGGGATTGGTGATCACAAGATGGTATTTGGCGAGATGAAGCCGAGGATTCGCCATAGATTACCTGACATTTGCCTTATGGTTGGGAAAAACCTCGGAAAAACCCGACCAGGTAATCAGCCCAAGCGGGAATCGAACCCGCGCCCGAACGCAGCTCTGAATCGACAGACAAGAGCCTTAACCGACAGAGCTATGGTGGTGGCTTCCCCCTTCTTAAAAATAGGTACAATTATGGACTCCTTCCGTTGTTCTGGTACAATATCCTTGAACATTAAAATTGTTTTTAGATTCTAAAAATTGTTTATTAATCTAGAAATATTGACTAATCACTATTCCAAATTCCAGCACAAAATTAATTCAGGATATATAATAATTAAATTTTGACTTTGGTGTTCCAAATAAGTACTTTAGTACGGTTCTTGACATCTCTCAGTGCAGTCCCTACCCGGAGATCCGATTGAGGGACTATTTTACCTCCGGAGAATTTTACACTGAGGAACTCCATGAATCATAAGCAGTGGAAAATATAGTGGGACTGCGTTGGTGTTAATGCAGCTTATGTGGGTACCTCTTTGTTACTTGTTAGCTTAAACAACAAGTTCAAGCCCCCTCAACACGACAAGGTGAGTACCCACGAGAGGGAATTAAATTTTGAATTTTACTAAATTTATACTAGCATGCAGCTTGGTAGCTTTGTTGGTAGAGCAGCTGGTTACGGACGGGAAGGTCCGGGGTTGGATCTCGGGTGATGATGGGATTTTCTCATGACCAAACTTCCAAAACAACCCTGAGGTTCATTCAGTCTACTACCAAATTGACTCCGTAATTCAAAACATATCTTGAAATGCCGCAAGTCTTATGTGATATTGGCTGAAAAGAATACATTTCAGGTCCCATTCATAGGATCTGAGTTTGTGGGAGTTGTCTACTGTCCAGGCGCACCATGAAGGTCTTTGTACTGTAACAGGTAATCAAATAATTTAACGTGTATCCAAACACAAACATCCTTTTATATTAACACATGGGATTAAATTCATTACTTACTTTGTATTGTGATACGTTCGAATTTCGAACACATAAGTATGGCAGACTGCAATAAAACAAAATAATTTGAAGTACAGTAGAACCCGTTTATCCGAAATAAAGGTGGCGGAGCCATTTTGGATGTGATTTTTTTGGATAATTGATGAGAAATATTTTTGGTAAAAGTGGGAAGGAAGAGAGATCGTTAAGCATGTAAATTATAGACAAAAATTCAATGAATTTAATATTGTAATTGCACATCAATTTTACAACCAATAATCTTTTACTCGATATCGCACTCGTGTAACTAAAAAATAAGACATACTGATAACACGATAACTGCAACACAAATTAATAAAAAAAATTGGAAATTTACCTCGAATGCATACACCATAATCCTGTAATTCCCAGGTAGGTGGGAGGGGGGGAGGGCAAAAAGAATGTCTTACTTAACAGGACTGATCGCACCCAGTTACTATGCAAAACAAGTGTTTGGGGGATGGAGGTGGAAAACAGATGTAGCATTGCTGTGAGGACAATGACACTTAAATTTGTAGCCATGCTATAGGGGATGAACAAAATACTGCAGGGATAAACAAAACATAGGCTGTTTTTTTTGCGACATTACTGATTAGCTGGATTTCGGTTAATGTTTACGGTATTGTTATCAAAATTGTCAAAATAAAAGGGCTTGTAAACAAAATGGCATTCACTTCTACACTGTCACGAAAGATTTAAATTTTTATTGAAATGAAATATACATACAAAATAAAATAATCTCTCAATTGTTAACATTTTCTTAACTGTAGAAATACTTTTAGCAACGTTATGTCATATTATGAAGGAAACATCATGTTGTGGTTCACAATCCTCGGTCCAAGGATGAAGAGATTGAGTATTTGGTACACAGCAGTGGACATTAGTCTATTTGGAATCCCACAATTTGGAAACCGTACCCAATAGAACTCCTTGCCACGATTGCAGATTCTCTTGTTACGTACATTACAGTATAATACGATACAAGTTTGGGAAGTGCTTTTATAAAATCGAGGAACAGTTTGAAAAACTAGCAGTTTTTTTTTCAATTCCCGAGATTTTATAACGCACTTCACAAACGTGTTGTTCAGTATTTTTTTTCAAGATAGTATATTTTGAAAATAATATTTAAAAAAATATCAATATACAGTACCTATGTACGTTAGATTGTGAACAGCCGACTGATTTTCAGCAAGAAGTTTGTCATAGATGTCGGTAGATGGCAGGCGTAGTTTTCAGCAGTTAAGTGTAATATTTTAACATACTTATCTAGGTTGGCACTCAAATTTGTTACTCAAATTTCTGAAAAATCTATTTGCATACTTACTGACTCCAAGGGGGCTATATTTAATATAATTAAATATGTACCAAACCTATACGCACATAGAATTATTCCACTTCAGAAACAAGAAAGTAAACTAAAAGAATTCCAAAAGGAAATAACATTTCAATGGATACCTAGTCATTGTGGTATACCTGGAAGCGAGAAAGTCGATAATATTGCAAAACAGACAACATATTTGCAACCAAGACCTCTTCAAGTGATATCTCTATCCAGTGCTTTTGCTTCAGTCAAGTCTCATTTTACAAACCTATGGATCAACAATTGGCTCTCTTCTGACAAAGGAAAGATTTTAGTCTGTACAAAAGAAACCAAATGACCTGGAAATGTACAAAAACTTGCCCAGACATGTTCAAACATTTTTAACAAGAGCCAGAACAGGTCACATTGTCACTCAATTGTACTTACACCGATTTCACATTTCTGATAATCCTACTTGTCTGTGGTGTAATAATCATGATGAAGATCTGGAACACATTCTTCTATACTGTCCATCCATAAACCACAAAAGAAGTAAATTAAAATCATCAGTACCAGTTGCAGAAGACACAGCCCTGCAGTATACAGGGCATATCAAAAGTCCGGTAACACTTTCAATATTTTATTACACAAAAACTACTAATGATAGCACTTTCAAACACACGTCAGTTTAAAGTCAAACTCTCAAAGTTATTCAGCCGCTTAATTTTCAGCAACGAAGCGACATTCCATACAAGTGGGAAAATTACCAAGCACAACTGTCGTGTTTGGGTACACAGAAACCTCACAGAATCGTTGAACATGAGCGTGATTCACCAAAGGTGAATGTTTTCGTGTGTTGTCACAAAGAAAACTGTAAGGACCTTTCTTCTTCATTGAGGCTACTGTGACTGGACATTCATATCTGGACATGTTGGAGCAATGGTTGGTGCCTCAACTTAGACAAGATCTCGATGACGATTTCATCTTTCAGCAAGATGGGGCTCCGCCACATTTCCACAATGCAGTTCGTGCTTATCTGAATACGGAGATGTCTGATCGTTGGATAGGACGTGCTGGAGTAAGGGACAGATGTTTCATGACATGGCCACCAAGGTCACCCGATACGACTGCATGTGACTTTTTTCTATGGGGGTAACTAAAGGACCGTGACCTTTGCCACGTGATTTAGAGGAACTAAAAACCAGAATTCGAGAAGCTGCCGCCACGGTCACAGAGGATATGTTGAAAAGGGTATGGGAAGAGTTTGATTATCGTTTGGACATCTGCTGAGTCACTCGTGGTTCACACATTGAATCTTTGTAATGTGTAAAACGAACTTTGAGAGTTTGACTTTAACTGACGTGTGTTTGAAAGTGCTATCACTAGTAGTTTTTGTGTAATAAAATATTGAAAGTGTTACCGGACTTTTGACATGACCTGTATATTGACTACACCCCAACTCTGGCTACTATAGTCGCGACGCTGTTATTCCCAGTGTGACTCCTCCTCTTTGCTTACGTCTTAGGAGGTGAAGGCTCTATAAAGCCTAGGTAGGTAGTATCGTTCGCCATTTTTGTTCTTTCGTTGCCGAGCTACCATATGAGGAATCTATTTGCCACACCGTTAAACATTATCATGTCATAGCTCCAATGATAATAAATCAAACGCACTGTAACTGAGCAAATAAATGAGCGCCAAATAACGTCTTTGTGTGCTTTCTACGAATGCCAACGAAAGAGCCCAAATGGCGGGCGATTATATTAAGCATTTATCGAGCCTTAAGAAATGAATAATGTCTTCATAAGCAAATCACAAGACGCACACGTTTAAATGTAGCTGACCTGCAACGCGATTGGCTGCCGGAAATTAGAGCAGCAACAGGCATCTATAATGAACACCGATCAAAATATCCCTCATTTCTCGTGAAAAACAACAACTGAATAGACTACAGTGGACTATAGTTGACTTTATGTTGTCAGCAAACAGCTGGATACATTAAGAAGATTGATTATTATTATTATTATTATTATTATTATTTCACAAATATTTTAAGAGTCTGCAACTTCTCTGGAAATCAAGTATAAATAAAATATTACTTTTGATAAAAAAAAACCCACCAATTTCGCGCTCAAATGTTAAAATATTAAACTTCACAGCCACGCCACCAGGAGCGCATCAGATGTTCTTTGCTCTCCTGTCGAAATATGCACCTTGCACTTCTATAATTATATTGTTCTGTGGTACGCACTGTAAATGTGCACCTCATGCCTAGCAAAACATCTGTAGTGACAGGTCTGTATTTCACTTCTGGTTAAAAACACAGACAGCCTGTGTCTAGGCCTAAAGATTCAGTTCAATGCCTGAAACAGCAACATCCTCTGGCAGGATGCGGCCCTGTGCAGCGCGCTGTTGTAGACGCAGATGGTTGTGCTGCACAGACCACAATGCAGGCAGGTATTCAGGGTTCATTGAAGTCAAGAAGTGCTCGCGCCAGCGTTGTTCCAGCTGTGTGAGTCCACCTGCTTCCGGGGTCGAGAAGTATGCCACAACACGCTGCCCATGAGGCTCGTACCCAACATTGGCCACGCTGCAGATATGGAAAGGCATGGGGTCAGCAACTCTGCTAGTAACTCAAGCCACAAATACATTTTTTCTTTCTTTATTTCAAAACGATGATGCTAGCCACAATTTGTTATACCTCAAATGTGGAGTACTACTAATCTCTACAGCAAATTGTTCTGGGGCCGGATATCGATCCCGGGACCTCTGGTTGAACGTACCAGCGTTCTACCAACTGAGCTACCCGGGAACTCCACCCGACACCATCTCAACCTTTCCCTTTCCCTTGAAATTATTCAAATCCGCTTTACAGGGAGCTTTACCTGAAAGACTAGATTTGCATAATATATACGTCACTGTGTACGTTAACAGAAAACCACAATTCTAAGTCACACAGAGATTGTGTGCACTCGATGTGGGTCTCTGGCGTTTCGAGTTGTGTGGATATAAAGGGAAAGGTTGAGACGGTGTTGGGTGGAGTTCCCGGGTAGCTCAGTTAGCAGAGCGCTGGTACGTTCAACCAGAGGTCCCGGGATCGATACCCGGCCCCGGAACAATTTTTCCCTTGAAATTATTCAAATCTGCTTTACAGGGAGCTTTACCTGAAAGACTAGATTTGCTCTACAGCAAATGTTGAAAACTCTTTATTTATTCGGCTAGAAATTCACTTAATGACCAGTTTTTAACGTCAAATTAAGCAGGAGTTTTGAGTCCCTGTCACGAGATGTGCAGATGTTTATTCTTTATTCTGTGTACGAGGCACATCCACAAAGTAAATTTCCCACTCGTCCCACAGCTAGCAAACCATATGTTGCAACTGCGTGTACGTGATAGAGTAATGTCCTGGCATGGCGCATGCACTAGCGGAACTTCCCGAGTGCTCTCAGTAGCTTCGTTTCATTGGTTGAAGATGGACGTTCCTATTCCAGCTCCCGCCGCATGTGAAGTGCAATCAGTGATAAAGTTTTTGAATGCACAGGGCATAGCGCCGATTGAAATTGATCGTCAGCTGTGCCAGGTCTATGGACCTAAAGGTACGGTCACATGTCGCTACTTTTGCTGCGCAACTTTTGTATTGCAGCTGCAAAAGTTGCGTGTCGTGTTCACACGTGAACCAAAAGTAGCGCACTGCACGCTACTTTTTGTGCTGCGCAACCTGAGTGCTGCAAAAGTTGCAACTGAAGGTTGCGAGTCTGATCACACACAAGGCGCTACTTTTGCAGCCGCAGTCATGCTGCAGGTTTCCATCTCCATGTTGACTTCTCAATATACATTTTTGTGGTTATGTTCGCATTATTAAGAAACTTGTGCCAAAGCTTACTTATCTATTATTTGCTTTTCTGTCGTAACTAGTATTCATAAATTGGCATTATTTTTACTATAAAGCTTTTAAAAACGCCTATATACTTAAATGATAACCAACAGCATATTCACGTAATCAATGTTGGCAACCCTCCTGTTTCAAACTATGCTATGGAAAATTAAAAAAATGAATTATAACGTCAGCAAATATTCTCAGACTGTGTTGTACATTTAGTAACTGTTACAAATCATTTATTTTCATCACATCTCACATTAAAATATATCCAAACAATAAAAGTGTCATTGGCACATTTGGGTGGCAACACTGATCGCAACTGCAGCAAAAGTTTCAACAAAACCGATATCAAAAGTGCTGCGGCTGCAACCCTGAGAACCCTGTTCACACGTCGCTACTTTTAATTTGCGCGCAGCTTGAAAACGTAGCGGGCAGCAGGTTCGGCAGCCGCTACTTTTCGGGTTGCACCGTTGTTCACATGTAGCAGTACGAGAGTTGCGCAGTTTTTTGTACTGCATCGCTGCAAAAGTAGCGACGTGTGACCGTACCTTAACATCATGAGCAAGCAGATGGTGCATTGCTGCTATAGACAATTTTCAAATCAAATCAACCTTCTTAATGTATCCAGCTGTTTGCTGACAACATACAGTCCACTATAGTCCACTGTAGTCTATTCAGTTGTTGTTTTTCACGAGAAATGAGGGGTATTTTGATCGGTGTTCATTATAGATGCCTGTTGCTAGTAGCCAGAGGTGGGGTGTAGTCAATATATACTGCAGGGCTGTGTCTTCTGCAACTGGTACTGATGATTTTTAGACAATTTTCAGCAGGATGCCAAAATGTGTATGACGAGGAGCGCAGTGGGAGGCCAACCATCATCACAGACGACCTTGTGGAGCAACACACCATCTGTTTGCTCATGATGTTAGGTCCATAGACCTGGCACAGCCGACGATCAATTTCAATTGGCGCTATGCCCTGTGCATTCAAAAACTTTATCACTGACAGCACTTCACACGCGGCTGGAGCTAGAATAGGAGCGTCCATCTTCAACCAATGAAACGAAGCTACTGAGAGCACTCGGGAAGTTCTGCTAGCGCATGAGCCATGCCAGGACATTACCCTATCACGTACACGCAATCGCTTCGTGCAACATATTGTTTACTAGCTGTGGGACGAGTGGGAAAGTTACTTTATAGACGCGCCTCGTATTTATTCTCATCAAAATTATAATTCTTTTGTGCGAGATCGTGCGTATTTGCTTGGTTTCCGCACAAAACCAATCCGCGGAAAGCCTAAAATTCCACATTCAGTATTCCCAACCTAACACACATAACAATTTCCCTCTTCTTACCGCTTAAGTGACATATTGATTTTACTGCTTTAGGCTTTTAACATATTATTTTTAGAGATGTCAATATAGTAATAATTATACATTGGAAAATTACCACTGCAATTTCACCTAAATTGCACTGTTAATTATTGTTTTTAAATATTTGCAAAAATTAAGTAAACTCTACAACTCCACTAAAGTTACTGCATTCGTGATGCAAGTAACATTAAGGAAGCCGTGAAAAAATCAACAAGATTCCAGACTCAAAGACTGGGGAAAAAAAAGACACGTATATCACAGCCTGCTGGAGTATAGTAAACACAGAAAACATTTTAAAGCAACAATGTTTAAGATAGATATATTTTTGTTTTGCAAATTTGCCGTCATTGAACAGAAACCAAGATGGAGATTTCATTGCAACTAATTAGAAATTCCTCTTTCAGGTATGTAATAAACGATCGTCGCACAAAATAATGTACGATACACGAGCGGTATGTTTTCTTTCAATTCTCGGAAATTAAAAAACCTCAACTATGTTTCGCTTTTTCAAACTTTTCCTCGAACATGAAAACTTCAACATACCGCTCTTGTAACGCATATTACTATTAGAGATCTAGTTGTTTCCAATTTGTTTACCACTCTCAGTATTGTGTTTCTTTGGGGGGGGGGGGGGGTATTACGAACACCAAATTCTCTCTGGTATGACCTTTGAGTAGCTGTAATTGAATTCGTAATCCATTATTGCTTCACAGGGAAGAGGCGCTGATTTAATGTGTACTGCATTTTCAGTGACTAAAACAAAATGCCGAAAATAGCTGCCAACAATAAAGAATAAATCCATTTTTCTTATTGTTATGCAAAAACAATATGAAACATATCACTATGATACAATCGATAGTGATCACAAAGATTATAAAACAGCCATTCTACTCTCTCTCTCTCTCAAGAAGATAACAAGTGACAATCACAGTTTACTGCGGTATATTTTTACTGCAGTAAGGAAAGTTTTATGAAATAAGAAATTTTACCTGACTATTACACTTTTACTATGTCATACTAATCTTGACCAATAATACAGTACGAAAGGACGTCTTTCAATCAATTATGGCTGCTTATCGCACAATTTTATCACTTCCCTAGCATTTGTTTAATTTTATCGCTTTCCTAGCATTTGTTTCTTTGTTTGCCAACATTTAAAACTGCAAATTCATTACGGTACTATAAATCATGCTTTGTGATCGTCATTTGTTTATAGTATAGACAGCAACTGAAAATGGTGGCTCCGTTCAAAAGTTTTGGTGAAGCTAACATTAGTGAAATAGAATTTCAGTAAGCCCATTAATATTTTATTGTATTAGAGTACATTTTCCTTCTAATATTTATAACTTTCTTCTACTCGTGTAGAAATATATCACGAAAGTTATTTCATACCATGTTCATCCTCCTCCAGTCTTGACACTGAATTGCTAGCTATTGATTCTGCTATTCAGTGTGTTACTCAAATTTATGAAAAATCTATTTGCATACTTACCGACTCCAAGGGGGCTATATTTAATATAATTAAATATGTACCAAACCTATATGCACATAGAATTATTCCAATTCAGAAACAACTAAGTAAACTAAAAAAACTCCAAAAGGAAATAACATTTCAATGGTTACCTAGTCATTGTGGCATACTTGGAAACGAGAAAGTCGATAATATTGCAAAAGAGGCAACATATTTGCAACCAAGACCTCTTCAAGTGATATCTCTATCCAATGCTTTTGCTTCAGTAAAGTCTCATTTTACAAACCTATGGATCAACAATTGGCTCTCTTCTGACAAAGGAAAAAATTTACAGTCTGTACAAAAGAAACCAAATGACCTGGAAATGTACAAAAACTTGCCCAGATATGTTCAAAGATTTTAACAAGAGCCAGAACAGGTCACATTGTCACTCAATTGTACCTACACCGATTTCACATTTCTGATGGATCCTACTTGTTTGTGGTGTAATAATCATGATGAAGATCTGGAACACATTCTTCTATACTGTCCATCCATAAACCACAAAAGAAGTAAATTAAAATCATCAGTACCAGTTGCAGAAGACACAGCCCTGCAGTATATATATGACTACCCCCACCTCTGGCTACTAGCAACAGGCATCTATAATGAACACCGATCAAAATACCCCTCATTTCTCATGAAAAACAACTGAATAGACTACAGTGGACTATAGTAGACTATGTTGTCAGCAAACAGCTGGATACATTAAGAAGATTGATTGATTCTACTCGTGTAACAGTCAATTAAATCCTACTCGAGTTTTGATTTTCCCTAGATAAATCAAAACCTCTAGTGAGATTGTTCATAAAAATTTGGTATTTACCAGCGTAAGCTACTGTGGTAATTACGGGCCTTTTATGAAACAGGCTGCAGTCCACTCACCTGACAGGAATAGTGCTGGCCTCATAGAGAATGTCAGCTGTCAGCTCTGTAGCATTAAAATAATCCAGCACGACTTGCTGCAACTCTTTTCTGCGCTCTGGGGGGATCAGGTCTACCTCTGGTAACAGCAGGGCTCGTGCTGCTGATCGCACACGCTTCAAGTCGGGTACATCATACACCTGTATCCACAGCAAATTTGAAACTTAAGTGAAACCCAGCAAAACATGCCAACCACACAAGGACATGGAGGGCTTCCCTGGATGAGGGATCAGCTCAATGCCAGGGCCACCTCCGATACAACACAAACATTTAAGACATTACACAGCATTCACTCATACATATCAAAGGATTAAGGGAAGGACTGCCATCCATGGCCGGAGTTACAAGAAGTACAATCCTGGCATTTACCTAGAAATAACTGAGGAAACCATGATAAAACTCAAGTTAGGATTGCCGATCCCTAGGATCGAACCCCGAACTTCTTGAATGCAAAGCTAGTCTTCTACCACTCTGCTAGCCCACTCGGTTGAAGATATTTACCAGCCTAAATTATACAGAACGATTTGAGGATCTGCCAAAATGATGTATTAAGGTGCGTACACACTTAGCGAATGAACAATGAACGAATGATGAAGCGAAACTTCGTTGTTTGAAGCAACGTACAAATCATCAGCAAATGGTCAGAAAACATTCACGATCGCTGATTATCCGCAATAATGGCAGACGAAAATATAATTATAGCAAGTGCAACCATTGTTATTATAGGCAGTTTAACAAAAAGAAGGTTAAAAAACAAAAGGCGATGGTGGCAGACGCCACTCTACAAAAGTCGCAATCAATATAGAGGTACTGACTTACTTCATGATTTACGTCAAATGGAATCGGGACAGTTTCACAACTTATGTCGCATTTCAGAAACAGACTTCGAAATATTACTGTGCAAAATAGGGCCCAAAATTTCCGAGAAAGACACAGGCTGACGAGAAGCAATACCTATTCAGGAAAGACTAGCATTAACACTTCTATATCTCACTACAGGAGATTTGTATACAAGTTTAATGTATTTATTTAAAGTGTCGAAACGGATGATTACCAGGATTGTTCCTGAAGTATGTACAGCTATAATTGAGGAACTGGACGATTTTATTAAGGTATGACTGCAAGACAGGGGAAAGTTTCAATATACGGATACCTCACTGACAATAATTATCTTAAAATACTAAAAAGAGAGATTTGTCTGTGTTTGTTGTCAAATGCGCATCATGTTTACGAAAAGGCACTTTTCACTGCCAATAATTTATTTTGTGTGCACAAGTTTGGAACTTTGTTTTTTCTGGGCATGAATTTGTCCAAAAAGAACGACATATGTTTATACGCGAACCAAGTTGACTCGTACACTTCATCACTCCCCATTCCAGATCTTTTTATGGACTTCTGTCTTTCCCTCCAGAATGATGTCAGTAGGGACTCAATTTTCTTTTTGACTTCTGCTCCCTACAATAAACAACAAATATGTATCCACTGAAAATAAACAAAAATAATTTTCAAATTTTGCACGTGTTTGACTCGCCTACCTTGCAGCTGAACATCTTTCCAATAGCTTTCCAAACATCATGTTTTCTTACTTTATTGTGGTAAGTAGGATGTTTGGGATTCCATAAGTTTCCTGCTCCCTATATGCATTAATAAGATTTATAACAGCGTACACACCTGTGGAGTAATGGTTAACACGTCTGCCCGCGAAAGCAGGTGGCCCGGGTTCGATTCCCGGTCGGGGCAAGTTACCTGGTTGAGGTTTTTTCTGGGGTTTTCCCTCAGCCCAATATGAGCAAATGCGGGATAACTTTCGGTGCTGGACCCCGGACTCATTTCACCGGCATTATCACCTTCATCTCATTCAGATGCTAAATAACCTAAGATGTTGATAAAGCATCGTAAAATAACCTACTAAAATAAAAAAAATATTTATAACAGCGCCCAATTTCGACATCCTGTTGGTGAAATTGAACTAAGCGCTGCATTCTGCTACGAACTACAAGCTAGTGGCAAATCCCACCCACAACGAATACCAACTTCCTCAAATGATGTACCGACAAGCGACGGAGCACTTCCGAAGGCAAACCGGTTTGCCTTTGCTGCGACATACGTTCCGATTTCAGTCACCGAATGCATTCGTTTGTCGTTCGTTCGCTAACTGTGTATGCACCTTTAGGTTCAAGGGATCTGTGACACTCGAAAGGTTGGAAAACACTGCTTTAGACCACGATGCTATAGCATGGGACATTTTCCCATTTCTACGGCATAACATGTTATAAACTACAGGCCCCTTACTTATTTACTTACTTACTTACAAATGGCTTTTAAGAAACCCGAAGGTTCATTGCCGCCCTCACATAAGCCCGCCATCGGTCCCTATCCTGTGCAAGATTAATCCAGTCTCTATCATCACACCCCACATCCCTCAAATCCATTTTAATATTATCCTCCCATCTACGTCTCGGCCTCCCTAAAGGTCTTTTTCCCCTCCGGTCTCCCAACTAATACTCTATATGCATTTCTGGATTCGCCCATACATGCTACATGTCCTGCCCATCTCAAACGTCTGGATTTTAAGTTCCTAATTATGTTAGGTGAAGAATACAATGCGTGAAGTTCTGTGTTGTGTAACTTTCTCCATTCTCCTGTAACTTCATCCCGCTTAGCCCCAAATATTTTCCTAAGCACCTTATTCTCAAACACCCTTAACCTATGTTCCTCTCTCAGAGTGAGAGTCCAAGTTTCACAACCATACAGAAGAACCGGTAATAGAACTGTTTTATAAATTCTAACTTTCAGATTTTTGGACAGCAGACTGGATGATAAGAGCTTCTCAACCGAATAATAACACGCATTTCCCATATTTATTCTGCGTTTAATTTCCTCCCGAGTGTCATTTATATTTGTTACTGTTGCTCCAAGATATTTGAATTTTTCCACCTCTTCGAAGGAAAAAATCTCCAATTTTTATATTTCCATTTCGTACAATATTCTGGTCATGAGACATAATCATATACTTTGTCTTTTCGGGATTTACTTCCAAACCGATCGCTTTACTTGCTTCAAGTAAAATTTCCGTGTTTTCCCTAAATTATACATTACAAAGATTAGAACTACCAACAAAAGTGAGACTTCTTTATCATTGAATTTCACTGTAAAAATACCATGACTGGGCAGAAAGCATTGTGTTGTATTTCTGAAAGCAGAAGAAGGTACCTTGACATCTTCTCCACTGCCTATTGGAGCATTGCACTCCACTGCAAGCTGCTGACGTAGAAGCAGGTCGAAGCTGTTGCTCCTGAGGTGGCAATCCAGGCAAAGAAGCTGAATGTCGTGTGACATGTGGTCCTTCATCACAGCTGTAACAACGCAAGACTGTCACTATACAAACGAAAAACTGTGTATATAGTCGGCCTGGGTGGCATAATCTGTATAATGCTGGCCTTCTGTGCCCGAGATTGCGGGTCCGATCCCGGCCAAGGTTGATGGCATTTAAATGTGCTTAAATACGACAGACTCATGTCAGTTGATTTACTGGCATGTAAAAGAACTCCTGCGGGACAAAATTCCGGCACATCCGGCGACGCTGATATAACCTCTGCAGTTGCGAGCATCGTTAAATCAAACACAATTTAAATTTAATACTGTATATATTACTTGCACACTGTGTACCACATTCACATTCATGAAACGTTTATTATTATTACCATTAATATGTGTGTATCCAATGTCTACCCACTTCACTTGTGTGATTCGGGTTCCACATATTGCGGATAGATGGCAGGACTGTGACCTATTTTCAAGTTGCTCACCACTTTGGCAAACCAAACTATGCATGATGTGTATCTGTGAAGAGTTGTGTCGTGTAATAGGGTGAGTGCATGTGTAAGTGTAGTGTAGGGAATGGGTGAGGATGATGATGAAATTTATGAAGGGAGAAGGGGAAACCTGGTGCTGGCATGTCGCCTACTCCTGTCAAATAGCACCAAGGGGGCCACCAGGCTTAACGTCCCTGTCTGACAGACGAATCACTATCAACAGTAACATGTCTTCTCTTCATATGCACTGTAGAGAGATTTGCGATTTAACCCCATCGTATTGATGCACAATCTAGTGACTAGAAGTTGTGCACCACCATCTCTCATAGTCCTGAGGTAGAAATATTACACGAAAATTTTTTACTCTGCCGGGAATCAAATGCGGGTTGGCTAGTCTGGAGGCAGACTTGTTATCACAGAGGTAAGGATTATTGTCATCAAAAACGTACACAAGTTATATTGACGGATTATTATTATTATTATTATTATTATTATTATTATTATTACAACATTACGGTATTACAGTGAAACCTGTTCAAATCGGAACCTGAATAATCCGGAATCCTATCTATTTCGGAACAATTTATTGGTCCCAGCGAAATTTGTATGTATTATGTGTAATTTTTCCTGGATAAAACGTTAACTGTCCAATGCGGAAACGGAAACTGTCCAACGCAGAAATGGAAACTGTCTGCTACTGTTCAAAACAGAAACAGTATTTTGGACACACTATATTTTGAAACAGCGTGTAATTTCAAAGAATGTAGGTCACTAAGATAAAAACAAGTTTTCTTTGCAAAATTCTAGAGGGTACGAGGGTGTGTTAGCCTGCCGGTCATAAATTTTATTACCCTATTAACTAGGCAGACGAGTCCCTTCAAAGATGTTCAATGCTTCACACCCGTAAACTGTCGTAGCTAAACAGAGCGCAAGTGTAGTGATTTACAGGTAAAAAAAAAAAAAAAAATTGCATAAAATGTGGCATTAACATTAAGTGATGAAGTAAAAATTATCGAGATAAAGGAAAATTAGAAACAAAGTCTATGTGAAATAATATTGAAGTATAGTTGTGGAAAACTCAGGTGTGACACTTTAAAAAGTAAAGATAATAATGAGTGAGTGCCGTGTGGCCAATATTGGTGACACAAAAGGAACCAGAAAGCAACTGTTTATGTGAAAATAAATGAACTGTTGTGGGAGTGGGTTCTTCATGACCTTTCAAAGAACAAGTCAATTTCTGGATCTATTCTGCAAAGCAAGCTATTGAATTGGGAAAGAAATTAAATAAACCAGAATTCAAGGCTTCTAATAGATGGCTCCTAGTCCAATTAATTAATAATGTGCAGTGATATGCAGTACAGTATTAGAGTATAGTGTTAGATATTAAATATAATGAGATTAGTAAACTTTAGTAATGTTTAATGACTAATGAGTGAGTTACGATAATATTTATACAGAAAATGAGATTTTAATCAAGATGATTCACAAACATAATAAGCGACAGAAAGCTGATTTAATGTGATTAGTGTTAAATGGAATATTTTGTACTTCTTGCAATTTGCGGCATGCCATTTTGTTTTTCGTGTATATGAATGACAAAATATTCCATTTTAATGTCACACCTGAATAATACGGAAACCTGTCCACAATGGAAAAAAAAATTAGGACCATGTCACTTCCGTCTTGAACAGGTTCGACTGTATTATTACATTAGTTTAGTCAAAGAGTATCTTATAAAACACAAATTTACAAATTCGTGTCAGCTACTCAGTTCCGACATGACAGACAGGCAGCACAATCAGCTGCAGTGCAATTTGAGCTACTGTACACTGCACAACTTTACAACGTTGCTCCCTTCCTGCATGTCAGAGAGAGAGAGAGAGAGAGAGAGAGAGAGAGAGAGAGAGAGAAATGTTAATACTTTTCTAATTTTGTATAGACTATAGTAACTTAAATCCAAGAACTAAAAATAAAGATATAATGCTTGAGTATACAGGGTAATCTGTTTGGGTATGGATAAAATAAAAATTTACTACTGAACTTTATTCGTTGAAACTTTGTGCATACAACACTGAAAGATGGGAGATTCCTCAGAGCTCAACATGACCCCAATTGCGCACCCTGCACAACTCATAACGGTGATGCAATTCAGCCCATGTCCGTTGTAACATTACAGGGGCCATTTGTTGAAAAGCTTGAGTAATTTTTACTCTCAGATCATCAATGTTCCTGGGTTTTTGTGAATAGACAATGTCTTTAACATAACCCCACACGAAGAAGTCAGGAGGGGTTAGATTTGGGGAGTTTGGGGACCAAACCAAGAGATAGCTGCTTCTCATACTGGGTTTCACCCTAGCTCATATATGTAACAGATAACTCCTCACTATGTTAAAATCAGCAGCACTTTGAAGAGAACAACCGCCAGGATCGCCACCCATCCGCTGTAAACGAACATGAGATGGCAGCACAGTCGCTAATGCAATTCAAATGGGTATTATGACGTGACTCCTTACGTAACAACTAGATGACAGCATAGTAAACCTGACAAAAGTTGTTAACCTCAAAGGCTATAACCCCGACATATCTGTTACATATATGATCTACGTACGTTTTCACCTGCGACCTCCTGCATGTTTTTTAACATAGAACCTGTTTCTACAAATGTTCGATACCACAACATTATGGAATCGTATTCAGGTACATTACGCACACCATACACACATCGAAATTCCTTTTGAACTCTTTTAACATCTCAAATTTAGCTTACCAAAGAACACATTGTGCCCGCTGTTGATTTGTAGTAGCTATTTTAATCATCTACGATTTTCATTTGTCCTTTCAGATTATGCATTATTGATTGTCATATACGGATGTTAATGTTATGTTTTATTTAACGACGCTCGCAACTACAGAGGTTATATCAGCGTCGCCGGAGGTGCTGGAATTTTGTCCTGCAGGAGTTCTTTCACATGTCAGTAAATCTACTGACATGCAGTAAATCTAGTGACATGAGCTTGTCGCATTTAAGCACGCTTAAATGCCATCGACCTGGCCCGGATCGAATCCGCAACCTTGGGCATAGAAGGCCAGCGCTATACCAACTCGCCAACCAGGTCGACGCATATTTGGAAACTCTCATCTTTTAATCATAATATAACCAGCAAGATATTTGCAGTTCGTTGCATACCTGGAAAATGCTTGCGATACTCATGGGGCACCACATTCTTGCGGATGTAGGATTTGCTGCTGCCACACACAACACAGCGGTTTTCTTTCTGCAATGTGTAGTAACGCCCCACCTCATCCACAGACCTGCCTGATGGCTCGAACAGGAGGCGCACTGTCAGTGGGTCATCACTCACCTTCACACCCAATTCCTTCAACACATACCTGCCAGCCAACAAGAACTTTATGTTTATGGCCAAAGACATTTAAACAAGGCTGAGTATTAGGCCCGCATTGGGAAAGACAAAGCGATATACAGTGTTGCTAGAAAGTTTAGGGACACCTTATAATTCGTACAAAATGCTGCCCTGGCTTTATATTATTAGAGAAAGTAACAATATTTTTAATTGTTGATTAACAAAAGAAAAGACTATTTACTAGTGCAATTTCGGTATTTATACAGAGGGATTCATGAGAATTTTCTGTCCCTTACGAGTGTTGGTACGTTTAACCAAAGGTCCCGGGTTTGATATCCGGCCCCGGAACAATTTTTCCCTCGAAATTATTAATTAAAAATGTGTTGTTAATTGCTTTGTACAGATTTTGTTTTTCAATTTTTAACAAAAGATACATCACACTAATATACAAAAACAAAAACACACACAAGATTGCAACATCATTCAAGAAATTAAATTACAACATCGCATACAGAACAAATAATACTCTACAAGAACATCTCAACACACATACAACACAAACAAAGACATATACAAACACAAATGTAACACCTGCAACAACTTCTACATAGGACAGACAGGCAGATCATTTCAAACACGTCACAAAGAACACATCACAGTCATAACAAAATTACAAAACACCTCCACATATCGCTGGCTAAATGTTACAAGGGTGTATGTAGTAATATTTCTGATATAGACATAGAACCTTGTAATATTGAGCCAGCGATATGTAGAATACATCACAAATGCTAACCACACATACAGAGACATCAACACAGACATGGAAATTCTACACATCCAATCAAAAAGCCAGAAACTAAACACACTAGAAGAACACGAAATATACGAACACATAAAAACACATCCAAATGAAATTTTCAATGCACAACTCAATTTCAGAACACACACTCTTTGACTCCACATTACACTACACAAACACACTCCCACAGGAGACAAAACAAAAGGTGCTAAGACCAGCAACAACCAGTTCTGATGATGGCCAATAGCAGGCCGAAACATGTTAAAAAGGTAACATAAAATTTAACACGTGCAAGACATAATACGTTTTCCAAAAAAAAATTGCATCATTCTTAAACAAAAATTGTTACAAATCATAGACTTTAGGAACTTGAGTCTTTACAGTTTAATTATGAATCCTAATGTAGGCTACAGTCTTTCTTGAAGAATTTAAAAGAAAAGCTTGATTTGTAACAATTGTTGTGATAAATGCGTAAAAAAAAAAAAAATGTAATTTTGTAGTTAAAAATCGGAAAAAAATTTTGTACCAAGCAACTATGGAATTCACAACACATTTTTAACTTCAGAATACTAGCTAATTAAAGAAATGATACTCCTGAATAGTTCATTCTTTATCTGTAATATTCTTTTACCTTAAAACTCGAGAATAATGGTATTTTTACATAAAACTTCAAATTAGTGTAGCTCTGAAAACAATGAAATTGGGACACATGTTTATATTATTTTTTTTTGCTCAGAATGTCTTCGGAAATAACTTTAGTAAGTGACGGTAAATCCTCGTGAATCACCCTGTATGATGACTGTTAGTCCTTATAGAGAATTTATAAGTTTTTCAAACAAAATAAAAAATCTCACATTTTCAGTATTAAAGTTGAAAATGAATGAATAACTAGTTGGTGCACGATTCTCAACTGTTGCTGGATATGTAGGATATGTATTACTCTTTAAATTAGTAAAGATCAAATATTTGTAAAACATTTTGTTTCTATGGTCTGAAGTTTTAAAAAAATGGGGAAATTTTGTTATCAGTTGGTTAATCTGTAACTGCTCAATGGAGGCAATTATACTCGACTCGAAAACATGACGGCCTCTCTTCTTGGAATTGGTAATCCCTCATAAACCCCCATCCTCTACTCAACCCCTAGCCGCGTGGCAGAAATACAATAGATCCCAGCACTGCCAAATCTAGCAGTCATTGCCTCTACCTGTTGGATTTCACCCGTTCTCAGTATCTTTTTAGACATTTGTCGACGTGTTGTTTTATACCGTTGTGCGCTTCAATATGTCTATTTATTCCGGCCATGATTAATGAGTTTTGGAGCAGATGATACGCAGCCAGGCCTTCTGATTCACCAGAAGATCACGACAAGAACAAATAACACCGTCGAAGAAAACAGAATATCTTATTTGTAGAGGAGCGTAGCTAAGAAAAAGAAGTGTTAAAATTATTCTAACGTTAGAAATTCTATCCATAGAGTAATCGAAAATTGAGGCAGTTTGATAAGTACAAATCTTAATCACTTAACATCAGACGCAACCGGCGGAGTTGGTAAAAAAATTATATATGGGGCATAGAAATTAAGAATTACAGTTCACCACTGAAGAGAAAATAAACTAAAACAGAATTCGGTAAGGTAGATGATTTTATACATTATTTACTTCGTCGAACAGTATGTGAAAGAGATATCGTCAACAGCAAATAAACTTACGGAAATATTCTGGCCTGATTTGTACATTATGTTTAAAAAATTTCATTCGATTCTATCCAGCACTTTCGGAATTACCAGGAAAAGGGTTTTTAAGGAATATAGTTTGCGAAGAAGAAAAAAAACCTCATGCTGTTTTCCACTTAACAGCTATTATAGCCAATGCCGTACTTTACATTAAAAATCATAACTTCAGAGCTAATACAGAGCCACTGGCGTAGATCAGTTGGCTGAGTTGATTGCCGATCCGAAGTTGCACTCGGGCGTGGGTTGAGTTCCCGCTCTGACTGATTTATCTGATTGGGGTTTTTTCGAGGTTTTTCTCAACAGTAAGGCGAATGTCAGATAATCTATAGCGAATCCTCGGCCTCATCTCGCCAAATACCATTTTGCTATCACCAATCCCATCGACACTAAATAACTTAGTAATTGATACAGTGTCGTTAAATAACTAAAAAAAACTAATACAGGTTGTTTTACCTCCATGAACTTCAATAGTTGGTGTACAAATTTAAATTTTATATTACGCCTATATTTTACATAACAGAATTTTAAGGTACAGTATAAGAAGTGTACATGCCCCCTTAATTAATTCAATCATATTTGGTATCTTATAACGTTCCTTAGGCCTACAGAAAATTTGCATCGAATCAGCAACTAAACTGGCAGAGAAACAAATATATTCTTCTTTGTGCTTTAATATGATTTTCGTGTTATGAAAAAATGATGTAAAAGGAATACATTTATCCATGACTGGTATCTAAACTGGTCTTTATTTCACCGTCCTTAGCAACTTAAATAATAATATTATTCACAGCAGTGCTTAAAAGTTTTCTAACTTACAGCAGTGAATTAAATGTTTTTAAATCACTCTCTACATGACAACCAACATATTAGCATTAATTAAAATGAATATATACGAACTTCTTCGCCAAGAACACGTTACAAAGAAAAGACCTACAATTTAAAATTAAATTTACATAACGGTAATGAATAAAATATTGTATAGCACACTAGAGTAAACATTTTAATTGCTTGTGGAAATTAACACCCAAGGCGAAGCGGGTAAAATTTAATTTTACTCTCTTGTACTATCAATTGCTATTCAATGATCACAGTTTCCGAAAATTTTACCAGCGCAACATCCTTAATTAAGTATAAAATTCTGGAACTTCAATAACATGAGAATTTAACACTTATTATATAATTCTGCATTTGTGTGTTTATTTAGGCAAAACATGTTAGTGAAAATATAAATATAAAGTGTTTTTAAAATAAGTTTGTTCATTTTTATACCAATTTTGTTTTAGTAATTTATAAATGAAGGTATATTTACAAAGATAATACAGTCTCGCTGAAAATCGCGGTTTCACGGAACACAGTTTGAAAAACGTTCGCAAATCACAATGACTTCAAGAATTGGCAATTCGGCTAAGGGTTTATCCCTTGCGCGTGCCTCCAGTTAACTGGTGAAGGGGATGAGGGAAGGTCGTCATGTTTTCGTGTGAAGTATACAGCCGTGAGGTTTGCACAACTGCGTCCCCCTATCACTGTGTTCCCAAGGAATGCAGCTTCACTGAACAGTTACAGATGAAGTGACTAATAACAAAATTTCCCCATTTTTTTTTAAACTTCAAACCTTAGAAACTGCTAGGACATTCACACAGAAATTTTTTTACAAATATTTGATCTTTACTAATTTAAAGAGTAATATATCCTACATCATCCAGTAAGAGTTGAGAATCGTGCATCAATTAGTTACTCATTTGTTTTCAACTTTAATACCGAAAATGTAAAATTTTAAATTTTGTTTGAAAAATGTATAAATTCCTAAATAGTCATTATATAAATACCGAAATTGCACTAGTAACTAGTCTTTCCTATTGTTAATCAGCAGTTAAAAACATTGTTAGTTTCTCTAATAATTTAAGGCCAGGGCACCATTTTATAAAAATTATTAGGTGTGCCTAAACTTTCTAGCAACACTGCAAAATTCTCTATGAATAGGCCTATAATATTAATATGAATGAAATATTCGACTTTATGCAATGAGCAAGCAGCATTCGAGTTGTTTTTTTCTAGACAGTGGATTGGCAAACGAATTATCATTAGAATGCTTTATAGAACTATTTAATAAAACAGTAGTTGGTAGCTACCAAATACTGTATTTTCTCGAATATACTGCACACTTTTTTTTTTCCGAAATATGAAAGTAAAAAATACGGGTGCGTGGCTTATTCGAAATTAAGTTGGAAACATTGCATGATTTTCCTCCTACGGAACTCCATATATGCCATTATCTTTGAGTCGTTTTTTCTAATGACACTGGTATGAATCTCATAATATGCATAAGAGCGTATTCCGAATCTCAGTGCTGAGCAATCTGATGGCATCATGGTGTTCCGAATTTCAATGATGACATCACTGAGGCTCCACTGGTGTCGCACTGATTCCATCAGCTTGCAGAGGTAGTGGCAGTCTTCATCAGTGAATCTGACTGGTTCTTGTATAGGGCGGGAATTAGCAGACGAATAACATCGTGCACTGTTGTGTCATGGCGGTGTGTTCTGCTTTAGTTCTGCTGTATTGTTTGTAATGAGCACAACGGAAAAACAATATGTTAATGGCTTATGAGCGAACATGTCAACGGACCAGTTATTACTACCGGTTCAAGAAATAAATTGTTTAAGCTCTCTTTTCTTTGAATGAGATGACAGTACGGAAATTTCGCAAAATCTTGCTAGCGTACCACAGACAACTTGTACAGCCGTCATGATAGACATTGAACCTTCCAGCAGTTTTGTTCCTATTTTTCTGCAGCGTGACGTCATTGTTGTACACCGGTCCAGTGAGATTCGGAATACGCTGATAGTTACAAAATTAGAGCAGTTTATAATCACGGAATGTTTCCGTGGACAGACTGTATTTTAAAACTTTGAAATAATATATATAATATATAAAACAAAAAAGACGAAGGAAAAGGAAAATGAAGAGAAGGCAGAAGGAAACCAGACAGAGAAAAAAAGCGAAATACGAAAATTAGATACCATATTTGTCGTGTATAAGACGCACTTTTTTGTTCTCAAAATGGGCCTTAAAATTAGGTTGCGTCTTATACATCGAAGGTAAGCCTACATGTACCGTTATTTTTCATAGTTGCTCGCACTACAGTTTTTTCCTTCCAAGAATTTGGAATGCTCTGCATTCAAGTGATAACAATGCGACCTATGAACGAGACAGAGAGGAGAAGAGTGGAATAAGTGGATGGTGGATAGCGGAGTGGATCAGCTGACTCCGAAGGAAGCACTTGAACAGTCTAAACTCAAGTTTGTGAATGGGTCAAAATATCCTAGTCCAAGATCAGTGTGAACATCGTTGTGAAGTCTTTTTTGAAATGTAGTATCAGCAACGTCCTACTCTCTTTCCAGCTAAAGATTGAAGTAAATGTAAATAAATGCACTTGGCATAATGTTTCCTGATTGGCTATTGAACACACAACGCCTCCACGCTCAAGCTTGTCATCTTCTTCCTCACATTAAAATAGTTACTTCTAAAATAATAAAATGTATAATATACATGGTATACGGGTAAATTAAACATCCTTAAAAGAACACTTTCTTACGATTTAAACAATATTTTTATATTAGTAGTTTCAGACATTGCATGATAAATCATTGTAACGTATATTATGGCAATGCGCATGCGTAATAGACATTAAGTTCCTCCCAAGGTGACCTGCAGCTTCACAGAGCACATCAGCACAGCTGGTATAACACAGTGCAAGATTCAGTGTTGCCAACCTCAAAGAAATTTCTGTAGAATTAAAGAAATTCTCTGCTTTTCAAAGAATAACATTTAACCACGAATCTACAGAAAAAGAAAATCCACTATTCCCAGTAGAGACATTATGAACTCTTCGATATCAACACGCATATATCTAGCTAATGAAAATTCTTCGATATCCCTGTTATTGAATCACCGTGTCTGTCAGCACAAAATTCGTCTCCCCTCTGCCTCTAGCGCGTGTGCATTCCGAGAACGATCATGTGAGAGATGCATGCCTTGATCGCGTGAAAGATGCCTTTGTGAATCCCCGACTTCGTCTTTCTCACACCATCTGAGGTCGAGATCAGTGTCTCAGTTATAGTTTATTCGTGGCAGACAATGATTATTATATTGTATTGTATTGTAGTAACCTATTGTTAAAGCCGTCAGTACACGAAGCATGTGTTATAGTGTTGTGGTTGTGTTGGATATGGGGGGGGGGGGGATAGAGCCGCTATCAAGTTCCGATTAATGGCATACGAGTTCACACACTGACGTAAGTAGAACCTAATTATTATATTAATAACATTTTAGTTTTATTAAAATTATGTAGGCCTAAGTCTTGTTATTAACCCTCTGTGAGCATTTTACGTGTTAGTTTAATGACTGTATTGAAATATTGTCTGCAATATATCAGATGATGGCTGCCCTGCGTGCTCACTTGCTGAAAATAATGCACCCTGGTGGCTGCTTTGGTAGCTAGCTTGCGATTGAGGAGTAATACATTTCAGTTTTGTTTATGTCTACTTCAATCTTTAGTTGGAAATAGTATAGATTGAAGTGACGATCATTTTCTCTATGAACCTGAAGATGAAGATTTCTATTCTGATGACAAGTTCAATGGATCCAATAAAGAAGAGACTTCCGATGACAGCAATGGGAGTGAATTTAAAGGCTTCTGAAGGTCAGCAAATAATACTTAACACTGGTTTATATTTTACTTTAAATTTGTGTTTTTTTTTTTCTGGAAAATTTATTTAAGTGAAGAATAAGAAAAAAAAAAAAAGTGATATTTTTTGTTTTGACTCACCACTCGGCCTTCTTAACATCGCAGGTACTGAGCACCTCGCCATCAGGAGCCTGCAAGATACAGTTGTCGTACAGAGGCTTCTGTCGTGTTGAGAACGCACGTGACGTCGGTTTGTTGGCAGCCCTGCCCTGCGCCTGCACAAGCCTACCACTGCCAACACGGGGTGGTCCAGGCTTTGCCTTGTACCTCACATCGATGTAACGCTGACAGAGAGGCAAGATGCGCGACCACTGCGGGAGAGCCGGGCCCCACATACGCCACCAAGACACTAACTTCTGTACCACCAGCTGCTCAAACACCCGTACTGCGACCAGCGCGTCCTGGGACGAGTAGTGCTGCTGCAGCGGGCTGAGCTCCGGGGCTTCCCAGTCACTGCAGCGCACGCGCCAGTTCTTGTCGAGCTGCACCCCCAGCACATCGTCAGCCAGGCCACCCAGTCCCCTGGACGATGTGTGCAGGTGGCGCAGGTCCAGGCAGCCGCGTACCACCAGGCCGTGATCGTGCAGCAGATACTGTGCATCGTCAGACGGTGCTACGCCCACCTTCAGGACTGAAGAGTCTGCTAGCAGCAACTGTACAGCAAGAACAAGTCCTTACAGTGAAGTCAGCTACTATCTCAGCTTCTGTTAAACGTTACAATTTCCGAGAGAGGAAACAGATATGGAAAACTAATACAATACAACTACATTCTTGCATCGCGTTTTCACCTGGTATGAAATAAAAGTAACTTTAACTTACTTACTGGCTTTTAAGGAACCCGCAGGTTCATTGCCGCCCTCACATAAGCCAACCATCGATCCCTATCCTGAGCAAGATTAATCCAGTCTCTATCATCATATCCCACCTCCCTCAAATCCATTTTAATATTATCTTCCCATCTACATCTCGGCCTCCCTAAAGATCTTTTTCCCTCCGGCCTCCCAACTAACACTCTATATGCATTTCTGGATTCGCCCATATGTGCTACATGCCCTGCCCATCTCAAACGTCTGGATTTAATGTTCTTAATTATGTCAGGTGAAGAATACAGTAGAACCTCTATTATCCGTGGTAATGAAGGGGGTGGACTGAACGGTTAATTGAAAAAATTGGATAATCCATATCATAAAAGATTTTAATAAAACGTTATGATGTCCTTGATGGTTTTCAGTCTTACTAATAAACCGTGTATAGTTTTTATACGAGACTTATGCAGCGTTGAGACAGAAAACGTTACTAATAAACCATGCAGAAGCGACGGATGTATAAACAATCTGTAACTATACAATGGGAATTGCTTTGCAGTAGTTATATATACGAAACCCCTTGTTTAAGCGTTGTATATAGAGAAAAAAATGGCCGCCCCTCTAACAGCTGTTCATATCGACTGTCATTTTATGATGATGGATGCCTGGTAACCACAGAAGAACAAACCAAAGAGCACAGAATAAGTAGAATAATATTGCTGTAGCTTGTACTCTTTGGCCAAAATATAGTGTGGTAATCGATTAGAGCTAGTTGTACTATTGATATTTCACACTCCACAGTAGAGCACTCTACCGGATGCAATGGAGAACCTCAGATATTCTATTATCTTTCGTAACGAAGTAATGACGAAACTATGACGTAGCTGCGTTAACAGTTGTACTGTTATACACGACGTATGTAGTGATTATTAGTAAGGAATTTACACACGACTTATAAACGAGCTACTCATTGTATAAGTATAAGACAGTTAAACATCTGTATATAGAGTTTTTATTAGTAACACCGTTTGTGTTTAACGTGCTTTGTAGTGGATCAAGAGTTCACAAAAAGTTCGGTTGTCAATGATGGCTTCTGAAAACCAAGGGTTGTTGGTTGATTGTGGAAATACAAGAATAGTAGAAGTCTCATGTTGGAGATTTACATATTTTATACACGTTACGCTTTTTTATTATTATTAAATTGCTTTCAGTTATACTCGCGTGCTTTGAAGCAACATTAACCACAGTTTCTCCTTTCTCAATCCTCTCAAATATTGTAATTTTTTCGATAGTTAACAGAATGCGTTTTCTTTTGAAGACTGTGGAAAACATTTTGCATAGATGTTATATTTACAGCCACTCGAATAATAAGGATAAGGTTTGAATGGTACACGGGTTTGTAAAAGTTCTTGGGGGTAATTTCTTCGAAAGCAGGAAGTGACTATTTTACAAGTAACTATTTCTATTGCCGACAGCAAAGCATTCCTACTAAGTACGTACAGTATATACTGTATAAGGGTAAAGGTACTTTCGGAAAACTACCTAAAACATATTGTACAGTACTTCATATTTTTTCTGCAGAAAAAAAAAAACTAGGAAAAGAAGTCGGATAATCCGACAATCGGTTAATAGGGTGATGGATAATTGGGGTTCTACTGTACAATGCATGCAGTTCTGTGTTGTGTAACTTTCTCCATTCTCCTGTAACTTCATCCCTTTTAGCCCCAAATATTTTCCTAAGCACCTTATTCTCAAACACCCTTAACCTATGTTCCTCTCTCAAAGTGAGAGTCCAAGTTTCACAACCATAAAGAAGAACCGGTAATATAACTGTTTTATAAATTCTAACTTTCAGATTTCTTGACAGCAGACTGGATGATAAAAGCTTCTCAACCGAATAATAACAGGCATTTCCCATATTTATTCTGTGCTTAATTTCCTCCCGAGTATCATTTATATTTGTTACTGTTGCTCCCAGATATTTGAACTCCTCCACCTCTTCAAAAGATAAATTTCCAATTTTTATTTTCCCATTTCGTACAATATTTTACAATATTCTGGTCATGAGACATAATCATATACTTTGTCTTTTCGGGATTTACTTCCAAATCTAACTCTTTACTTCCTTCCAGTAAAATTCCCGTGTTTTCCCTAATCGTTTGTGGATTTCATTTGAAGGATTCGTAACAAGCTGTTTTTTACGGTGATGGGTTGTTAGCCCTTCGCAAAGTAACTTTAACTATGATGAAAATTTATTGTTGAGTAAGTTGTTCATTAACAATGTATATGAACATCTCCAAAACAAGGGCTGGTACCTTGAATGAAATATTAATAAATGCTGTAAATTATAAGGAAGTGGAAGCATTTAAGTATTTAGGGTCATTGGTCACCTATGATAATGACTGTAGCAAAGATATAAAAGAGAGAATTGCAGCAGGTAATAGATGTTTCTTTGCTTTGGCAAAAGTAATAAAAACACGGTACCTGTAAAAAGAAATCAAATTACAGATCTACAACACAGTAATGAAACCTAGAGTTATATATGGATGTGAAGCCTGGGTTATGATGGAAGAAATAAAACTCCAGTTGGAAAGATGGGAAAGGAAGATAGTGAGGAAAATTTATGGACCAATAAAAGATAAAGATGGAGAATAAGGACAAATAAGGAGATAAATCAATTGTATAAGAGACCTAATATAGTAACAGAGATGAAAGTTAAAAGAATAGAATGGGCTGGACATATCATCAGAATGGATGGTGGCAGATTGATTAAAAAGATTTTTGATGGAAATCCAGGAGGGAGAAGATACAGAGGAAGGCCGAAGTTAAGGTGGTTGGACTGACTGGAGCAGGACCTGCGAAGGATGGGCGT
The DNA here is from genome assembly GCF_040183065.1 of Periplaneta americana. Lineage (NCBI taxonomy): Eukaryota > Metazoa > Arthropoda > Insecta > Blattodea > Blattidae > Periplaneta > Periplaneta americana. The sequence continues at coordinate 184,267,109 of NC_091132.1, read as the reverse complement.
TAGAAGATGGAGGAAGAAGGCAGAAAATAGAGAGGAATGGGCTGTCATCGTTAAGCAGGCACTAGCTAAACTTTAAGAGCTGCATGCTAGAAGAAGACGAAGAAGAAGAAGAAGAAGAATTTGTTCATTCTGATTTTAAAGATTAATTTCCTTGCATTTATATGTAAGGGACAAGGGGGCACATTAGAACAGATTGAATTTCCTACCTCAACACATAATTTTCATTAAGTTGATGGTACAGACAGCAAAAGGCAGCCCTTCTGATGTACTGGCTGTCATTTTCTTTCCATTCAGTTTATTGGTGTGAACCAGGGGCGAATGCTAGTCACAAAAGTTAGGCTTGCTCTTTTATTCATAGGGGAGGATGGGAGGATATAATAATTCATAATTAATAAAAATAATCAGACCAACATAGCCTAAATAATTTATTTTATAATTATGAAATCATTATGAGTCATGGATCATATTCGCTTATCAGATGTAGAAGTTCGATATGATATAACAAACATGGCCAACAAAACAGTTTATTTAGTTTTTTTCGACCCTGTCAACCAATGCACATTGTTGTATTGAGCTGCACTGAACGAGCACACATATTCTCTATAATGTCCGTCTCCTTCGGGAAAATGGATTTAATAATAAGGTTTCAATAACACACAATTCCGAACTCATTGCAATACTTCAAATTAATGTTTAAGAATTAATAATACATGCAGCAGCTAACACATGCATTCCGCTCATACAATTACATTGCACTCGCAAATCACAGCACATTCCCGCTGTCAATACTGCTCTGTGTAACGTTAAATAGTCGTTGGTGTAGCTCTCGGACCAGAGCTTCAAACAACACATAACAGAAGCATGTGCACCTAGGACGGACTAAGGAGGAAGGCACTTGCGCGCGCATCATATTCTCGCTATTTCTACGTCTTTCCTGTAGCTAAGAGAAACGAGCAAGCGTTGCGATACTTGCAGTGTGCAACCTGTGGATGGTATTACGCCTATACAGTATTCCAAAAATCAAAATAAATTTTTACGTAATCCCTTTTGAGAAATACACATTCTACGAAAATATTGGGCTGCGCAGCAAGCATAGCATGCCCTGGGAAACCGCCCCTGGTGTGAACTCAGTAGATGAACTTGTGTTGATGTGCTTAGAAAGTTTTTTTTTTTAAAGACCTTCGTTGGGATATTCTTAGAACATGAACATTTCACAGGTGAGTTTCATTACGTAATATTAGAGTCTAAGGCAAGGTGCACAAGGGTATCTGTTGGATACAGGGGGGAGACCCATTAATCCTTCCCATTGAAGGCTTTAAGGAACCAACCTGGACAAATACCCAATGTCCCATCCCTACCTTCCCGTGGTGCAGCTGTTAGTAAGCATAACTTTACAAGCTGAACTAAAGGGAGGGGCTACTCATCAATTAGCACTGGTCAGCTTGATGAGTTAATGACTGAATTTGGTATAATTTTCCTCTATTCAATACCTAATTCCCTCTTTACCCTTTCCTATCCGTCCTCTGACTGAACTCTTACTTTCTTCGACCCCGACGGCATTAGAGCATTAGAGGCCTAGGGGTTCATTTCACTTTCCTTCCTCCTCTTTCTACTTTTCTGTTCCTGGTGCTGACCTGCTATGGCACTAAAATCGTCCTCCAGTGGCTTAAGGAGGGAAAGCTGGTGATCAACAAGATCTCCCAGCTAGGTGCAATGCACCCGTCGACCAACAGCAGGTGTGGCCCTCCAGACATTCTGGGGGTTGTGTGTGAATGAAGTAGCCACCAAAACGTTAAAATATGGTGTTCACTTAAATCGGCTACAACTTGCCATTTTCACTCCAATATGAAATGAGTACCATTAAGGTAAAATTATCCAGAGGTAAAATAGTCCCCCAATCGGATCTCCGGGTGGGGACTACTTTAATGGTACAGAATCAACTAAACACCTTACAATGGAATGCTGGCAGTATGACGTATTGGAATATATCAGTCACCTAACTGCCCATTGTGCAACTCAAACCAAGAAATGGATTCGGAACATCTCAAAATCTGTGGTTCAGTGGCTGACCATGATAATATCTTTGAAAAATATTGGAGTGCAAGAGGTCAAATGATTTTATTGTCAAACACCTGGCATTAGAAAACAACAACAACAAAGAATCAGATGTGGCGTGTCTTTTCCCGATGTGACATTTTGTTTTATAGTGTCTCACAATGCCTCGCAACAGCTTAACACTGTCAGCTTGCGACAAATGAACTGCTGGCTGTGTGGGTTTTGGAAACTGGCCTAGGCTAGAAAATGGCGTCAATGAAAGAGACTATGTCAGAAATTCTATTGTATTTGGTTATTAATTATTATTTCCTAAGGACGTCTAATATGCCAAAAAATCTATATAATTGAAAGCATCTTAAAATTAAATCCTACTGAAGTCAAGGACTGCCGAACCTTGGAATTTTTCAAATTCAAGTTAGAAAATTATCTTCTGACGAGTTGCCAAACTAACTTATGTATGTTGTATTGCATGTTCCGACATATTCACTACATTTTTTATATTCTAGTGACATTTATTTTATTTTATCTGTTTTTGTTTAATATTTCCCGATAATGGTATAGTCTATCTATAATGTGACAACTTGAGCTACTATAATAACAATAATAATAATAATAATAATAATAATAATAATAATAATCCGTGGCGCTACAGCCCATGAAAGGACTAGACTGATCAGCCGGCTGCTGGCCTCACGCCCACATGCCGAAGCAGAGGTGGACGATCATCCAACCAGAATGGAGGTATCGTGTGGTTAGCACGATGATCCTCCCAGCCGTTATAGCTGGTATTCGCAACTGGATTTCGCTACCTATCGTAGCTCAAGTGCATCATGATGCTGGGTGGGCACCGGTCCCATACACTGGCCGAAATTTCATGAGAAAATTTCTTCCCTCATGAGGACTCGAACCAGTACGCATTCCGTAACGCGAGTCCTAGGCGGGATGCCTTAGAACGCGACGCCACGGCGCGGGACACTTGAGCTACTTATAATCATAATTTTCCTTGCTGTATGTACCTAAAAATATTGTTCATTGTATGCTTTGTACTTTACTATTTTGTTATAATTATGATTATTACTATTATCATTATTATTATTATTATTGTTATTTAGTCAACTGTCCGAAGACAGGTTTGAACCTCGTAACACCAATAGGGCATCACTCATGAGGCAAATAGGCCAAGAGATCATGGCGTAGGGTGGCCAGTTGCCATCAGTAGCTACATATTTCATTAATCAGATTTGAGATGCATACAAACAATTGTTCTTTCTCTGACACATATAGTCAAGTGAGATGTACTGCCTGATAATAGATGTACATACATAGATAACATAAACTTTGGGTATATGTTTACAATAGCTTTACCAAAGGATGGCGGACAGCAAGAAAGGGCACCTTCTTAGACAATTTTGAGTATATGCAAGGCAAACTGAAAAATCTAAACTAACTAACCTAACCTGACCTGTCACTGATTTGTACATACACGGCATGCCAAAAGCCTAAACTAACCTAACCTGTCACAGATTCGTATATGCAAGGGATAAGAAAAGCCTAAACTAAAGCTAATCTAACGTAAAGTAACAAAACACATAACGTAAAAAATTCCAGTGTACACTAGCGTGGAACTTTCGTAATGTCATGGTAGATTATGTTGATAAGACTGAAGAAACAGCTGAAAACAGATAAAGGTGTGTATAAGTGGAGAACGAAGGGAAGTACCTAATATTACTTATGTCCCAGCCACTATAGGAACTTAATAAAAATACCTTGAATTTATAGTACCGGTATTGATTAGTAGAAATTGATGTGATCACTAGGAGAGCTGTAAGCCCATCCAATCCGCCTTAAATACATACCTTACTTATATGCGAAAGTTGTCGCGCGTGAATGGAGAATACGGTCATATTTCTTTAATGTAACAGTGGGTTTCAGTGTCGGCAACATAGTAGCCTAACAATACTACACACCTAATCAAACCTAACCTAACCTAACCTCTTTCATAATACTACACACCTAATCAAACCTAACCTAATCTGTCACACAATAGCCTACACGTCCACACCTGTGGAGTAACGGTCAGCGCGTCTGGCTGCGAAACCAGGTGGCCTGGGTTCGAATCCCGGTCGGGGCAAGTTACCTGGTTGAGGTTTTTTCCGGGGTTTTCCCTCAACCCAATACGAGCAAATGCTGGGTAACTTTCCGTGCTGGGCCCCGGACTCATTTCACCGGCATTATCACCTTCATATCATTCAGACGCTAAATAACCTAGATGTTGATACAGCGTCGTAAAATAACCCATTTAAAAAAAATAGCCTACACACCTAACCAGTCACATAATACTAAACACCTGTAGTAACTTTCCTCACATTTAGTATAATTTCGTTTGCATGTATTGCTAGCCCTGCTTTTCGTGTCGGTAGCCATCTAGTGGAAGTGGATCGTTATTCGAGGAAGGAAATATGGCAACTTTCATAATAATTACAATGTAGTTCGTCCAATGTATGTTTTGTGATATATTAAATGTGTTAATGTAGTCATAATTCTATATTATATATATATATATATATACATATATATATATATATATATATATATATATATATACCTAAAAAAAACATCGCCAGTAGGGGAAGTTATCCCCACTCTCGCTGCATGGCTACCCTCCACCATCCTGGTGGTTTACTCCCAAGTCCACCATACTTAATGAAACGTGACACTCACGCGTTTAGCATAACACAAAACACAACAGCTTCTACTATCAGTTCTTTCAGATTTTCCCCTATATAGGCTTATAATACAATAAGAATTGAAATGTGCTGTGGTTGTGACAAAAGTATTGAGAATTGGTTTATAGTGCCACACTGGCAGCACGTGACAAAAGTGTGCAATATTCGTTCAGTGGCTGGTGGATACTCCATATTGATCAAAACAAGACAATGACTTGTAAGTACCGAATGGCATGGCAGCAGTGATAGAAACGTCAGAATTCTATTCACAAATTGGAATTTAAGTAGTTGGCCTACCCACTTTCAGATCTTGTGGAATTTCCTTAACACAGCATAATCGAATGAGGGCGCAGTAGCCATTCCTGGACGCCAACTGCATGAGAGCGACAGGTCTTCGTTTCCCATCCTTTGTCACCCACTCACAGTCGAATCCTAGAACACGAAATTCTGCGCAGTTTCTGAAAAATACAGTGCAATTTTGTCAAATATTAGGCTTTATTAACATGATAGATATAGGTTTACCGTAGAAACTAACAGCAATACCACATAAATTTCGTCATTGTTTTTAATGTAAGATGTAACCGCATCTTTAAATAGCTTAAGGCAGGCTTACTACTCTTTTAAATATATACTGCATAGATACATTACATTACATATTATACTGCAAGTATATGAGAATGGCTCGGCCTCCACGTGTTCGTAACTATTAACATGGCAATTAATTTTGGAACTACTATAACCTCAAACTTAATAATCAATGTAAAGAACCACTAACCTTCTTAGTTCTTCGGTTGAGAGTTGGCATTCTTCGGAAGTATTTACTATTACTATTTTCTCATGTCGACTGCTTAAACTGGAAGTCCGTATTCTTTTCAGATTTCGAATTAAGGTAGTACTATATTTACGAACAAAATACATTACACCTAACCCGACTGTTGCCCAAATAATTCCAGTTGCAAAACTTTTGTGTTTGCCAGACATTTTAACGCTAAAATCCAAATAAACATCACACCGTTAGTAAATAAAATATACGACTCCAAAACAACGAAATCATCAACGCGAAATATTCACAATGTCTTGATCACACATTGTAAATACGGCTACTCCATTTCATCACATTGCATCAACATTCCATCACATAAATCACGTTGAACGTCATGGTCACTTTCTAGATGAACTAAGATTTCTCAAACAGGCCTACTGGCAGCCTGCCATACTGTTGACCAAATAGCTTGGGTGTTGACCAGAGCAGTGTTGACACATATTCAAAACAGTAGTAGGGTAAAAATTCGCCAATTTGTGGTACAGAAGAAAGGTTAAGATTATGAACAAATGAATATTGAAAATAACCTTTGAGGATTTCTATCCTCCCAGAAAATAACACCAGAACTGTTCATAAACGCCAGATGGCCGATCACTGCCAACACTCTTTTCCAAAGATAACAAGCCGAATTAAAAATCACCCAGATAACGTAAAAAGGACAACTTTCAAGTTTTCGACTGAGAAAACGCACAAAATTCGTTTTGGTCTTTGTCGTCTTCTGTCCATTTGTATATAAAGATTTCTCTTAAACGATTGGACGAATTTTGATTATTTTAAGCACATTCGCTAGGATTATATTAGGAAATACAGCACTGTTTTTGTGCTATTTGGTAGTCATTTGTTTACCTGTTCCGTTTCTTCTTTCTATCACCAGAGGCGGAAGAGGCGTTTTTTTATTGGCAAAAACCATTCTGTATTTAAAAATATATATACAAGACGTGCATTTGTTGACATCAGATTACAAATCTACTGAACATACTACTAAATGTAATTGTCTTCACTGGTGTCAATGTAAATGTTTCTACGAGTATCATGTCTTGTGTAACATGTTATTGGCTTAGCGATTTTGGGTCAAAAGTTTTGGCGGGAAAGTGTCATCCTGTCGTCAATTATAAACAAATAGTATGCCGAGAGGAGAAAGTACTAACTAGATTTAAGGTGTTTATGTGAATATTATTATTGTGTTTGAAGTCATGAAACAGATTATTTATATTTTTTATTGGAATGTCATTTTCGCCGTTAGGCCTATACGTGATAACTGAGATACACTCGATTTTTTTATGTGATAGGTGGCGAAATAGATTATTTACCGTTTATTTTTACTTTTCAGTTATTTGTTAATGGAATATTATCTTTGACTCTGGTAAATATTATTTACAGCCATGTCTACAAGACGATCAACAGCAGTAACAAGAATTGTCGCTCATGTAATGGACCGGAATGATGTACAAGCTGAGAATTGGAGTCTGCACAACCTCACGATAGCACTTGGGGAAGAAAAAGACAAGATTAAGGTGTTGGAATGGTTGGCTGCTCGAAATTTAATAAGGAATGAGTTTGTATGTCCGAATTGCAAAGATGCAATGTCATTAATTCGAAGGACAGGTATCACTGATGGATACCAATGGCGTTGCAAAGTTTGCAAGACTGGGAGAAGTGTGAGAGACGGCTCTTACTTCACCGTTAGCAAATTAGGCCTTCACATTTTAATACGATTCATATACTGTTGGGCACGGGATAAGCCCCAGAAGGACTGTGCTTTGGAATCGGGGTTAGGATCTTTTAGTACCCGTACCACAGTAGATTGGGCCAACTTTTGCAGGGAAATTTGCGAGCATTGGCTCGAAGACCATCCTTGCGTTGTTGGAGGATTGGACGACAATGGTATTTCCAGAGTCGTGGAAATTGACGAATCTAAATTTTTTCACAGGAAATACCATCGCGGTCTGTGGAGGGAGAGTCACTGGGTATTTGGTGGCATTGAAAGAGAGACTGGGAAGTGCTTTCTCGTCGAAGTACCCGACAAGACAGAGACTACTTTGACAGATGTAATCCAACGATTCATCCTGCCTGGGACTATTATTGTTTCGGATGGGCGGGCAGCATATAGGAATGTTTCTCAAATAGATGGGGCCATTTATGAGCATCGTGTTATTGTTGCGAAGAGAAAATTTGTAGATTTGGATAATATTGAAATTCATATGGAGAATGTAGAGAATTTATGGATGGGGATAAAGACAAAGATCAGAAAGCAATATGGAACATCAGAGGCACTCTTTCCGTCGTATCTACACGAATTCCTTTGGAGAAATGCTTTCAGACATAGTGATTCATTCTCTGCTTTCTTGACTTGCATTTCAGATGTTCACCATTTTAACTAAATTAGCCTTTCAGGTTTAGTCATCATTCCATAAAACACCTACGTCCACAATGATTACAATGTACAATGGCTCTTTTCAGTGCCACAAATTTTATCTGAAAGAGCTTATGAATGTTTCTGACAGTCCCTAATATCAACCTTCCTTGCTTATGCGTCATGTTTAAAAGCAGTAAATGAAGTGGTGGTGGTGGTGATGTGAAGAAGAAAATGATGATGATTAGTTTAAAGAAGTTGATGATAGATGTTTGAAGTATTCATTTATCTCAAGTTCCTTTATTTTTCTCCTTTTAAGGACAATGGGAATGCCCTTCAGAGAAAAATCTGGAAGCATTCATGAGTAGTAGCCATAAGCACCATAAACTTAAATTTTTTGCAGAATTCATGTTAGAAAAAAACGCAGTAATTTTAAAGATACAATGGAAGGTAATGTATTTGTAACCAGTATGGCAGCCATTTTGGATTAAATATAGTCGCTATTTTCGTAATAAATTTTGTGAAAACCACAGGATATAAAATATACAAATGTACTAAATTGTAGGGGACTACGACCCCTAAACCCCCAAATACTCACTGCATGAACTAAACTTCTGATATACCACAACATAACGGGAAAAAAAAATCCTGTGGTTTTCATAAATTTTCGGTGTATCAAATTTTCTTGAGGGATGAAGTTACAGGAGAATGGAGAAAGTTACACAATTAAAACTGCACGCATTGTATTCTTCACCTGACATAATTATAAATATTAAATCCTGATGTTTCAAATGGGTAGGGAATGTAGCATGTATGGACAAATCCAGAAATGCGTATAGTGTTAGTTGGGAGGCTGAAGGGAAAAGACTACTGTATGGTGAGGCCGAGATGTAGATGGGAGGATAATATAAAAATGGATTTGAGGGAGGTGGGATATGATGGTAGAGATTGGATAGGGATCAATGGCAGGCTTATATGAGGACAGCAATGAAACTCTGGGTTCCTTAAAAGCCATTTGTAAGTAAGTAATATCAAATATTCTTACGAAAATGGAAACTATACCAAATTAATCCAATCTGACCACTGTATAGGGTACAAAAATGTTCGTGACGTCAACAATTCAGTCATGGTTCTCCATTTTACACAACACAAAAAATTATAATGGTATACAAGAAATTAAGAAAAATTACTAAGCCATAAAAAATTACCTATGACTGAGGTTCTAGCTGATAGGCTATATACATCTATTATCAGGCAGTTCATCTCATTTGATGACGTGTGTCAGAGGAAGAATACTTGTTTGTATGCATCTGAAGTCTGACTCGTGTAATATGTAGCTAGTCAGCGATGTATGCAATGGAGGGGGAAAGAAAATAGCCACCCTACCACATTATTTCCTAGCTTAATTGCCTCATAAGTGATATCACTTGTGAGGTTCAGACCTGTTTTCGGACAGTTGACTAGACAACAGTAACAAAATTCAAAATCATAGACCTTATTACTGTAATATTTAAATCAATTTCACAACATGCGACTTCCAATGTACACTAAACCACGCACCTGGGCATAAATCAATGCATTATTCTTTTGAATAAAAGAAAAAACCACAACCAAATCAATGTATTTTTCGTAGTAGCTGTCATCTTTTCTCAGACAACACAATTTATGGTTTATTTAACAACGTTCGCAATTGCCGAGGTTATATCAGCATTGCTGCTGTGCTGGAATTTTGTCCTGCAGGAGTTCTTTTACACGCCACTAAATCTACTGACATGAGCCTGTTGCATTTAAGTACACTTAAACGCCATCGACCTGGGCAGGGATCGAACCCGCAACCTCGGGCACAGAAGGCCAGTGCTATATCGACTGCGCCACTCAGGGTGACCAAACAACACAATGAATCGATAGGAATTAGATCTTAGATCGCTTACAGATCCTTACCTTATAGCAGAGATGGGCATCGTGCCTCACTTGAGAAATAATGCCTCACTGACCTTCACAGAGCTTATTGCTCTGAGTGACATCATCTTCACAGTCCCCGTTTCTCCCTCACGCAGCTCCTAGGTGTGGGCAGGTTCTATATCAGTTTCATAAGCAATATCAGTGGTGGCATAATGGCATTATCAAAGCAGTGTGTACACGTTAGAAAATGATTATTTCATGAGAAATGGGAGGAAGAGTTTTTTTTGCTGTTTAGAAGGGGAGAACATACGATATATGTTATGCTCGAAAATCCTATTAGGCATTAATAAATTTAATATACAACGACATTACTCCTTATGTCATAAAGAACATGCTGAATTAGAAGGTAAGACAAATTAAATGTTATTTTTCGTACTATTCCGAAGAAAATTTATGATCTTAACATTTGCATAGTATACTAAATACGACATTATACCTTAAACACGCTGCATTAAAAGCTACGAGGAATTAAATGTTGTCTGTACGTATTATTTCCAAAAGAAATTTATGAAAAAAAATATCAAATGTGCGTAGAAAATGAAATATGATTTTCTGAAATTATTTTTGGTCGAGAACGTGCAAATCTATTAAGTAATCTTGATAGACGCCAGAATATTCAAGAAAATAAACGTAGACAACGTGATGGAATATTATTGGCTAGTTACGCAATTTATCGCCTGTGATTTAAATAAATTCAATTATGGAGAAATAGTAAAGAGGTTTATGATTAAAGCCGCTGAATTAATTTGCCAAATTGAATAAAAGTTTCCGAGTCTCTCACATTAACCAAGCACTTTCCTAATAATTCGCCACTGACCGCCTTAGCGATTACGATAAGGTGACGCAGGTCACAGCAGTTTATATTTCCCATCCTACTCTGCAGTCTCCTCTCCTAGTAAACAAATTATTTCAAATCGAGTGCCTCACGTAACCAAAAATTGTGCCCATGTATGCCTTATAGGCTACTTCACTGCACAAACATAAAGCCTTCAGTTCAAAAAGTAAAACATTCCATGCTCCTCAAATTATGAGCTGAACTGAAACAAGAAATTGGTCAATCACATGTCATGTCCAACTCCGAACCAACAAACTTTCAAATCTCAAAATGGCAACAATATACCACATGACTCAAAATATCAGTTATTGATCACAATATACTGCCATATTATAACGTAATAACTAGGGACCGCACATTGTCCCAGGAGGCTACAAGGTTAAGTATTACTGGAGTTTTTACCGTAATGAATGAAGATGCATGCATGTAGCAAGGGTACTACTTGTGTTTACTCAGTGTCTCCTATGTGGTCAAGTTGGACATAACAAAACATTAGACCATTTTAACAATTACACTATTGTAATAATCATGATGATCTGGAACACATTCTTCTAACTGTCCACACATAAACCACAAAATAAGTAAATTAAAGTCATCGGTACCAGTTGCAGAAGACACAGCCCTGCAGTATATATTGACTACACCCCGACTCTGGCTACTAGCAACAGGCATCTATAATGAACACCGATCAAAATACCCCTCATTTCTCGTGAAAAACAACTGAATACAAATTAAGTTTTCAGGTATAACTCCCTGTAAAGTTGATTTGAATAATTTCGAGGCAAAAATTGTTCCGGGGCCGGGCATCGAACCCGGGACCTTTGGTTAAACATACCAACCCTCTACCAACTGAGCTACCCGGGAACTCTACCCGACACTGATCCAATTTTTCCCTCAATATCCACACACCTCAAAGTGGGCTGACAATGGTCAAGCAACCAACATTGAGTACACACTAACTCTGTGTGTCTTAAATTGTGGTTTTCTGTAACGTACAGTGACATGTATTATGCAAATCAAGCTTTCAGGTATAATTCCCTGTAAAGTTGATTTGAATAATTTCGAGGGAAAAATTGTTCCGGGGCCTGGCATCGAACCCGGGACCTTTGGTTAAACTTACCAACTGAGCTACCCGGGAACTCTACCCGACACCGATCCAATTTTTCCCTCTATATCCTCACACCTCAAAGTGGGCTGACAACCGTCAAGCAACCAGCATTGAGTGCACACTAACTCTGTGTGACTTAAATTGTGTTGTCAGCCCACTTTGAGGTATGTGGATATAGAGGGAAAAATTGGGTCAGTGTCGGGTAGAGTTCCCGGGTAGCTTAGTTTGTAGAGCATTGGTACGTTTAACCAAAGGTCCCGGGTTCGATGCCCAGCCCCAGAACAATTTTTCCCTCGAAATTATTCAACAACTGAATAGACTACAGTGGACTTTATGTTGTCAGCAAACAGCTGGATACATTAAGAAGATTGATTGATTGAACAATTACACTAATATTTACTATTTAAATTGTTTAATCTATGTACACTAGAATACGATATTTTCACTATTTATTGTTTTACACTATAATAAAGAATGTAGGCCTACAATGATCAAACATTATTTACACTATTATGTAGTGTTGTATATTGTAATGAAAGGTATTTTATTTCACAATACTATAGCATACTTATTTGTAAATAGTGTATAAAGAGGCTGCAGACACTGACTACTTTCAAAAGCTGATTGTCAAAAAGACTGCTGAATAACTCTTCTCGGGTTCTCAGCCAGGTGAGTTGGAGATTAGCTTCCAAGCTTTTGACGGCTAGCTCTGCCATCTTCTTCAGGGACGAAGTGCTGCGATGCATTTCCTCCCCGTAAAGGTGAATAATGTATGACTTCAGGCTTTCCCGGCGTTTGATATAGAATAGCTCTTCTCGGATTCTCAGCCAGGTGAGTTGGAGATTAGCTTCCAAGCTTTCTTCGTCCCTGAAGATGGCAGAGCTAGCCGTCGAAAGCTTGGAAGCTAATCTCCAACTCACCTGGCTGAGAACCCGAGAAGAGTTATTCTATATCAAACGCCGGGAAAGCCTCAAGTCATACAAAAAGATTGCTTTTCATCTCTAGAATATGATCTTTCTTCAAATATAACTTTTGTGGAATATGATTTTTATTTTTACTTATAATATCAATTGTCCTATTGAACACTAAATTGTAATTGTTTAACTCTTGGAATTACATGTAACTAAACACATTTAAATTTTGCTATTATTATTATTATTATTATTATTATTGTTATTACTTCGGAATATGTATTGATAAGACTTTCTTGTGTTAAATTCTAACGTATCTTGTTTACATGTTTCGACCTATTTATGGGTCATCCTCAGAACTGATCGTTGTTGGTCTTGGCATCTCGTTTTGTTTTCTGTGAGGGTGTGTTCGTGTGGTATAGTGTAGAGTCAAAGAGTGTGTGTGTTTTCGTGTGTCTGTATATTTCATATTGTTCTAGTGTGTTTAGTTTCTGACTTTTTGGTTGGATGTGTAGCATTTCCATGTCTGTGTTGATGTCTTTTGGGTGTGGTTAGCATCTGTGATGTGTTCTGCATATGTGGAGGTGTGGACAACAATAAAACTTAATTTGATAAAACCTTAATATTTCCAATACCGTACATTTTAACTTCTATTCATTTATTAGTTCTAAATAAAAAAGCAAATTTGTATTTTTCTATCAACACAAAGACGAAGGAATTAGGCCTACTAAAGAATGTTGTTGACTCACGTTTTATGATCCCTTGGAAATCGAAAGTACGATTTGGAGCAATTTGTAATGCTGTAATTGTAGCAATTATAAATAGTACATATACACCCTGATATTTTAACACAGCACTAATTAATAAAACTATTTACTAACCCAGCAACAATATACATTGCAGTTGATTACAGCTTGTTTCGCGAGAATCTCCACACCGGCCGCCTAGGTAGCAGCACCAGCGTCGTTCGCGCGCAGAACTGCTAGCTATCCGGTATTATAATAGTAAAGTATTTGCTATTATCTCTGCCTAAAGCAACTACTTTACGGACTGAGTACAAAAACAATTTTAACCACACTTGGCCTTATTTTAATCACTTACTTACTTACTTACAAATGGCTTTTAAGGAACCCGGAGGTTCATTGCCGCCCTCACATAAGCCTGCCATCGGTCCCTATCCTGTGCAAGATTAATCCAGTCTCTATCATCATATCCCACCTCCCTCAAATCCATTTTAATATTATCCTCCCATCTACGTCTGGCCTCCCTAAAGGTCTTTTTCCCTCGGTCTCCCAACTAACACTCTATATGCATTTCTGGATTCGCCCATACGTGCTACATGCCCTGCCCAACTCAAACGTCTGGATTTTAAGTTCCTAATTATGTTAGGTGAAGAATACAATGCGTGCAGTTCTGTGTTGTGTAACTTCATCCCTCGTAGCCCCAAATATTTTCCTAAGCACCTTATTCTCAAACACCCTTAACCTATGTTCCTCTCTCAGAGTGAGAGTCCAAGTTTCACAACCATACAGAAGAACCGGTAATATAACTGTTTTATAAATTCTAACTTTCAGATTTTTGGACAGCAGACTGGATGATAAGAGCTTCTCAACCGAATAATAACACGCATTTCCCATATTTATTCTGCGTTTAATTTCCTCCCAAGTGTCATTTATATTTGTTACTGTTGCTCCAAGATATTTGAATTTTTCCACCTCTTCGAAGGATAAATCTCCAATTTTTATATTTCCATTTCGTACAATATTCTGGTCACGAGACATAATGATATACTTGGTCTTTTCGGGATTTACTTCCAAACCGATCGCTTTACTTGCTTCAAGTAAAATTTCCGTGTTTTCCCTAATCGTTTGTGTATTTTCTCCTAACATATTCACGTCATCTGCATAGACAAGAAGCTGATGTAACCCGTTCAATTCCAAACCCTGCCTGTTATCCTGAACTTTCCTAATGGCATATTCTAGAGCGAAGTTAAAAAGTAAAGGTGCATCTCCCAGTGATAAGAAAAAAATGGACACTCAGAAGACAAACAATGGATACTGAATAAAAGATTTAAGAACATCCAATGAGAAAACATCATCGTGAATATTCCAGTCTGCCAGCAAAGAATGCTAACACCAATCCTGTATAACCACATTGGACTGTATAAGAGCTTCCTCTGCATTCAAGATGAAAACCTGCAACCTTCTACACTATGGTTCAAGATACCACGGGACAAAAGGGGAAATTAAACACAATTAGACTTCATAAAATGTATACATTTCGTTGCATTTACGTTTACACGGTATCTTATTACTATTTTGATTTTTGAATTTTTATTTTTAACAAACTTTTTAAGAATAATGGGTAAATAATCATGAGTGCTACATGTATATGACGAAATTGGTAATGTCACAATTTATGAGACCCATACAATCATATAAATATTATGTAATATTTTTACGTGTAAATGTATTAATTGTAACATTTAAAAAAATTAGTCTATTAATTACAGTTTCACTAAGCTAGTGATCTACGGTAATACTATTAATCAGCAAATAAAAGAAGAGTGTTTTTGTAGGAGTGAATTTTCCCTGGACCAAAAATATAATACAAATGGAGAAAAAAATTAGTATTTTACTGTGCGTCAAATATTTTAGTAGAACAATTTAAGTTAGAATGGATCACTGTAATTGTGCCAATAGTTTTTGTAGGATAGTTTTATATACAGGGTGATTCAGACCACACGTAACAGTAATTTATTTCGGAAACTAGTGCATGAAAATTTTCGAGACAAAAATATTTATAACTAAACCATATGTGAACTTTCACTTGAGCTTAATTTCATCAATCAGCTCTAACAGGAAGTAGAGTCAGTGGCGTATCACTTTAAAATTTCAAATGGGAGTCGGGGTCAAATAGGGTATCATTTGATAGAGCTCTTCAAAACAAACAACTTTCATAGGAAACGTTTTTATCAATTCCTACTCTTTCAATGAGAAAATGTACGAGAAGCAATGGGTGATTCGGACCACCCGTAAGTAATTTATTTCGGAAACTATTGCATTAAAATTTTCGAGAGAAAATATTTATGAATAAACCACATGTAACTTTCACTAGAACTTGATTTCATCAATCAGGTCGAACAGGAAGTAGGGTCAGTGGCGTATCATTTAAAATTTCTAATGGGAGTCAGGTCAAATAGGATACCATTTGATAGAGCTCTTAAAAACAAACGTTTAATTATTAATTTATTTTGTAAACAGATTTAACTTACACATTTTGAAACAGCTGATTACGAGAGAAAAAAAAACAGTTCATTTTCGTCACATAGGCTTGCCTCGTTATCTAACTGGGACACCATCTGTTTGAGTTTGAAAGAGTAAAATTATTATTTGTTGTCTTGAAGCTATTTATACTTATTTTCCTTAAAAGAAAAACTGTGCATGTTAAACTTATTGCCAAAGTTCCGCCACTGATAGCTACATCGTCTTGTACAAGTAGTAAGCGTATAAGAGGGATTGGGGGCACCAGATACTTCCCCTACTGTTTGCTTGTGAGCATGTCTGGTATAGAGTACCAAGCCTATGGGTTTGCTTTTTAATACCCAACAATTTCCACAGAATAACCTAGAAATATTCAACTGTTGTACGTGGTAATGAATGGATGTATCACAGCCATAATTTCCACATCAGATGTCAAAATCAAGACAGATTAGAATATAAATTTAATTACTAAATGACTCTGTCTGTATCTCTCTTCTCTCCAATTCTCGGACTATCTTTTGATGTTCTATGTGTCTGAGTTATATTCCTACAATCACGACATACATTTAATTGCAAATGTTTATTATAAATTATTTCTCTGACATAGACTCGATCCATCGTCCTCTGAAACGAAACTAGTGGGAGTTGTGTTAACATTCAGCCAACATGGCAAGTGCTGATGAGACATTTAATATAAATAGACAAACTTAAGTTTGCTCGAGAGATCCAGGTATAGATTTCTGGACAGTGGGTATTTTGAGACCTGGATCGCACCAACAAGAAAGTATTAACAGTGGAGATAGAAATTATTGTCTAAGGTCGTATTTCGAAATAATTAATAATCGTGCGTTATATTTAAGTGGTGATCCATTAGCTCATGGCTAGAGCCCGGATGTTTAGGCATTTATAAGAATTAAAATCTGCAGGCAAAAAAAAAAAGGCAATAAAAACGTAAAAAAAGGCACAATAATCTTTGAAAAAGACATTATACATTTTAAAAAGCATAATATATCCGAGAATAAATTTAAATTATATCAATATAACTCCCATTTTTACTTTGTAATTGACACATGTTGATTATAAAATATTTTTTTCGTGATTAATTGTATTTTCACAAACATTACATCACAAAACTGTTCCATCAGTTGAAAACACATGGGTACCAAATTCTCTAATGTAAGCATGAAGTTTACTTTTCAATTGTATACTGAATTTAGGCATTCTAGCTAATCGATCTTATACCTTCTGTCACCCGACAATAACTGACTGTTCCTCACTCAAATTTCTTTCTCCTGCAATAATAAACACGTGTAGCACAAAATTGTAACAGTAAAATTAGAAAATATGAAAGCAAACAATTGAAAATGCTACGTGACAACTTCTACAAGAACGGGCTTAATATTTAAAATTATAAAACTGATTGTTGGTATCGTGAAGACATAACATTATAGGTATTTATAATTATAATTGTGGATTATCGATCATAATTCGAGTATTAAAGCACGATTATTAGCAGATTAAGCACACCGAAATAAATTACTTTTATTTACTATTGTTAGTAAAGTTAGTCACTGTTTCATATATTAAAATTTCATACACATTACATTACAATTAATTAGAAAATTGCAAATAAACAAGAAATATTGCTTTAAAATGACAAAAAAAAAAAAAAAAGGGGCCATTTTTTTCAATTAGTGAGAAACAACTTAACCCTCTATGGCCCAATGTGACTTCAAAGTAACAATCCCTTTTTATTCAATTTGTATACGTTTCTGATGAAGTACCACTGTATCCCAGTGTGTCTTTGAAGCCACAGTATGGCAGCTAAGAATCCATGCCTTGTTTGTATAAGTAGTGTAATTTGTTCTCACCAGATAGCATAGGAAAGCTAGCGTTTGCTCACAGAGGGAAGGTTGTGAAATCGACGAACTTTATATTTATTTTTTGTGATATTTCTTTGTGAATTTAAGTGGTAAAAAATATTCACAGTATTCGTAAATATCAAATTTAACACTTATACAATGTAAAATTCAGTTCCTCGATTTTATCTTGCATTATTTCATAAATATACGTTTGTGTCTTTCATGCAACATTGGGCTACTACATTTGAGGATATGCATGTGCAGCATGGTAGTGCAAATATAGAATGATCAGTCAAAATCCTCTTTTTATTTCTATTTATACTGTATTCAGAGCCTTCATATTACAATATGTCATATATTTGATTTTTATAATTTTAAACAATAATTATA
This sequence comes from Periplaneta americana, assembly GCF_040183065.1. NCBI lineage: Eukaryota > Metazoa > Arthropoda > Insecta > Blattodea > Blattidae > Periplaneta > Periplaneta americana. The sequence goes on along the minus strand of NC_091132.1, from coordinate 184,248,821 downwards.
TTATATTGTCTCTTATGATCATTTCGTGATTACTGAAACAAAATATATTGTCTTTTATGATCATTTCGTGATTACTGAAACAAATTAATAACGGTACTGGTAAAATTTTACAATATTGGTATTTTATAGTTATAACATATTTACTTTCAGCCTTATTTTGCGTAATTTTCTTACCACTGTAATGTATCTATGTAATACAGCACCGTAAATATTTCTCTTACACAGCCTATTCGGGGATGAACCCAAAGAGGTTTTATGGACATAACAAGAGAAGCGAAACTAAAGTGAAAACTGTAGGAGGTTACGCATCTGATGACCCTGATTTAGCAACTGATAGTGAAGATGTGGAAGTGCATCAGAACCTTAGGACCCAAGAAAATATAATTATTCCAGAAAGCGATACAGATGAGAATGGGGAAGTTGCCGGTAACCACCTAGTTTTGGATGATGCTAGTGATGATGGAAACGATAATGCCCAAGTAGGAAATTATTCAGAAAGATGTGGTGGCACAGTTGATTTTACTTGGAAAGTGAAACAAAGTAGGCAATTACAACCAGTTCAACCATGGAAAGGGAGGCTTCCTGATGGAACCAACTGCCCTGATGAGCCTATACATTATTTCAGAAAGCTATTGGATGAGAATATATTGAACAATGTGGTGAATGAAAGTAACCTTTATGCAGCAAGTCCTGATCCTACGAACCAAATACAACTTTCTCTAGAAGAGATTGAGCAGTTCATTGGTTGCTGCTTGTATATGTCAATATATGCAATATATGGCTTGCCGGGTTCCAGAATGTATTGGAAAGAAGCTACTGAAGTTCCAGCAGTCGCTGATACAATGCCGCGCAATAGGTGGGAGAAAATAAAGTCTAATCTTCACTTCAATAATAATGAAAACGTAGAAAGGAGTAATGACAAATTATACAAAATAAGACCATTTCTAGATCCCTTAGTGAAGAATCTCAACTCCATTCCTATGAATGAAAATCTTTGTGTTGATGAGCAAATGATAGCGTTCAAGGGAAGACATAGGCTGAAACAATACATGAAGAACAAACAAAAAAAGTGGGACTACAAAGCTTTTGTATTGTGTGATTACTTCGGTATAGTGCATAATTTCTAACTTTATAGTGGTGCAGTGGAGCATGATCCTAATTTACCAGATTTGGTATCAGAGGAAATGTTATACTTCGTCTCACTCAAATAGTGCCACGAAATCATTTTCATAAAGTTTATTTTGACAACTGGTTTACCAGTATTCAGTTGCAAGTGGAACTAGCGAAGATTGGTATTCTGTCCCTTGGTACCGTAAGACCAAATAGATTTCGTGCTGCAAGTTCTCCTCTGATAAGGATATGAAGTAACAGGGAAGAGGAACTGTAGAAGAAGTCATAACGAAGATTGATGGTATCAGTCTCATGACAACAAAGTGGTAAGACAACAAAGTAGTTCTTTTGCTGAGCACTTTTGTTGGGATGTATCTTACTACTACTGTCCAGAGATGAGACAGGAAAGAAAAAACAATAATCGATGTTCAGTGCCCCTCTCTTGTAATATATTACAACAAATTATGGGAGGTGTCAACCTTATGGATTCACTTGTAGTCCCGTATCGGACAGCCAAGAAATGGTACCATCGCATTGTCTTTCACTTGTTGCATCTGACAGTGGTAAACGCATGGTTACTTTATAGAAGAGGCTGTAGATCCTGCAATGTAAACACGAAGGACCAGATCAGTCTACGTGACTTCAAAATTTCAGTTGCAGCTTGCCTATGTCAGGAGAAGAAAGGAAAGACTAAGAAACGAGGAAGATCAAATTTCTCCTCATTCAGGCCGAAATTGATGTAAAGAAAAGAAGAGGATCAAGTGCAACTTTGCCGGATAAAGTAGTGAGAACGGATGAAGTAGCACATTGGACACATTTCTCTGAAAAGAGGGCATGCTGCAAAAAGCCGAAGTGTGGTAGAACACCGAAAGTTATGTGTTCCAAGTGCGAAGTCCACCTGTGCTTCACACCAACCAGCAAATGTTTCTTGGAATTCCATACCACATAGACGCAGTTGTCAGAATGCTGAAAAAAACTTTTACGTGTTTGCAAATCAATCCAGATTTTCTTTTAAATCCATATCACTTTTCTTCTAATCTGTACTGTAATATTTACCACATTAATATTGTCAATTCACTTGTATACAAACAATAAAAGGAATAAACTCTTTTTGGGAATGCGAGTACGAAATGATAACCTTATAGCCCACTGTGTCCTCAAAGTCACAAACCGATTTTGAAAAATACAAAATTGAAAATTTCCAAAAAATCTCATTTTATTCTTAACTAAGCCCATATAAGTTGCTATAGCACGAAAAAAAAATTTTTCCTCAAAGAATAATAATTCGGGCCATAGAGGGTTAAAAAGGCAAAATAGAAATTGGCCCTATCACTTTGATTTACCCCAACTCACATTTATATTTATGCAAATAATGATTTACTTCCATCCAGTAAAAACAAGGCATTTTGCCAAACATTTGTGCTCTATTCATGACGTTTGATGTCGACAATATGGCGGCAATATATCAGTTCATTATTACATACCGTTGGTTTACAAGCAAAACACAGTAAGTAAAAAATATTACATATGAGAAAAATGCGTTTTAAAGTTCTTCATAAAACTGGTTCCTCAAAGCATTTTTGGCAAGTTGTTTCTCTATACGTGTATTTCACTTTCAGATTCTAAGTTTATACATGTACATTATAAACTGGTACGCCTTTCTCTCAGAAGTAACATATTTTACTTATGTGTTTTACTTATAAAGCGACGATACAATAGATTAATAGTTCTAGGTTATCCTGTGGAAAGTATTAACTAAATTACGTGCTTTATACTCTATATTATTCACAGTACGCAATTGATTTTTTTTTCTAATTCGTTGTTAACTCTAGCATCTCTTTGTACTTTCTGGTTGAGCTCATATGATGATGTTACTTGTGAACAATGTGAAGTTAAAACGTGTGTTCAAGTTTCTGCCCAGCGAGTCTTCTAATATTTTGTATTTTATTTGAAAACTGGCTAATTAATAACCCGACACATTCGCACACTCGCATTCATACAAACTCCCAGACTCTAGACACCCAAGGAACTTTTCTTCTTCAAGGTAACAAGAAAAATTCCCCGAGAAGCCAGTCTGGGAATCGAACCCGAGACCTCCAGATCTGGAAGCCAGCATGCTGACCACTAGACCATGGAGGCAGCAATAGTACGCAATGTTAGAGAAAAATTGTTGGATTACTGAAGAATACAATACAGCCATAGTGTCACCCAAAATACTGGCGGCTTTTGGTATGCCTTCCATATATGAATCTGACAGGTTAGTTTAGGATTTTGGTACGCCTTGCATGTACTAAGGAAGTGAAATGTTCATTTCGCGTTCATTTTGAAGTGTTCTACCTCTTCATTTCACATGTTCACGGGTTTTAGGTTATCTGTATCACCAGGTTTCATGCAGTATTTCAACAAATTCAGATAATAAGATTAAAACTATTTGGGATATTATTAAAAATGAAACTAATCGATATTCAAAGAATGAAAATATTACTTGCATTACAATCAATGATAGTAAAATAGATAACCCAAAATCAATTGCAAATCATTTTAACGACTTCTATATAAATATTATTCAGAACTTAAACATTCAAGATTGTGCAGAAAAAGCTGCACTTGGTTACCTAACTGATGCATTTAACACTGAGTTTTTAGGTCTCAAATTTATTCCCACAGCAGAAATCATGCATGTGATAAAACAACTAAAAACAAAATATTCCTCTGGATATGATTAAATTCCAAGTAAAGTTCTGAAAGCCTGTTCTGAAATAATATCCCCTCTGTTAAGTTATCTATGCAATTTGTCAATGCGATGTGGTATTTTTCCAGAAGACTCAAATATTCAATAGTAAAACCAATATACAAAAAGGGAGATAAATGTACCATTGCTAATTATAGACCCAATTTAATAATCTGATTGGCTATATATTGTATACTTTTAGTAGAGCCATCGATGTAGCTCAGTCGGCAGACTTGCTGGGCTGCTGATCCGGAGCTGTGTTCGGGTTTGGGTTGGATCCCCCTTTGGTCTTTGGTTTCTTCCGAGGTTTTCCACAGACGTGGGATTGAAGCCAGATACTCTATGGCGAGTCCTCGGCATCAACCCCTTTCATTTGATTACCTGGTTGAGTTTTTCCGAGGTTTCCCCAACCAAAAGGCAAATGCCAGGTAATATTCTGGTGAATCCTCAGACCTCACCTCATCTCACTACATCTCGCCAAAATTTGTAAGAAATTGCACAAAATTGTAAAAATTGTAGAAAATTACTAAATTGTAAAACTGTAAATATTTAAAAAAATTGTAATTGTAATATTGTAAAATTTTGACTTGTTCCACATCTTAAAACTTCATTGCTCATGTAAGATCTATGGAATAAAATAAATGAATTCCGGAAACTTTATCAATTTAACTATTTTTACAATCCTCGTTCTTCAAACTTCCATTCATGAAAAAACAACTTTTCGACAACTTTTTCTATCTCAAAATCGCGAGTTACCGGTACACGTTCTTCACAATCCCCATAATAATTATGTATTTAAAATCTACCAAAAAACGTGAAGTTCCATATCGTATTCTCCAGTAGACCCGAATGGTGTCTTCTTTGGTCTAGTTCTAGCGAGAGTTATCAATATTTCATAACGTCATCAATTTTGACATAGACAGGTAGCACTCGTGATAATTACCAAAGAACGCACAAAATTCAGAAGCCATTAAAAAAAAAAAAAAAAAAGGAATTTAGTCACTTTCAGCATGCGAGGTTACTCAGAGTTCATTAAATTTCGTTATGTATGAAGACTACGCCAAACAGTTTCTATTAAAATCAAATGGCACACACGTCAGTACAAAGCATTATTTTAATCTGCACCATGAATACGCAAATGTTTAGCAAGATTTCCGCGGTCTGAAACTTCTCTTCCACAGATATTACATTGGAAGGGTTTTTCACCAGAGTGAATACGTTTATGCGTAGCCAAGTGATTTCCCTGGGAAAACATTCTTCCGCAAATATCGCATCTAAAATTCTTTTCGCCCGTATGCGAACGAATATGTCTTAAAAGATACACTTTCCTTGGAAAAGCTTTCCCACACAGATCACAGTCAAAAGGTCTTTCACCTGCATGTATACGTCCATGCGTAATGTAACCTGCCCGTGACGCAAATTCTTTGGAACAAATACCACACTTGTACGGTTTTTCCCCAGTGTGAATTCTCAAATGCGAAACGAAGTTTGAACGTTGCGCAAAATCTCTGCCGCAGATATCACACATAAATGGTTTTTCCCCAGTATGAATCCGTTCATGGCTTAACAACTGAGCGCGTTGTATGAAACCCTTGTCACACGTAATACACTTGAAAGGTTTCTCGCCTGTGTGAATAAGACGATGGTTCACCAAGCTTATCCGCTGGCCGAAAGCTTTTTCACACAGATCGCACTTAAACGGTTTTTCTCCAGTGTGAGTTCGCATGTGCCTGATCAACAGGGACTGACTCACGAAGGCTTTGTCGCAGTTCTCGCACTTGAAGCTCCTCTCGACCGTGTGGATGCGGGTATGCACCGTCATTTTTGCTTTGGTTTCGAAGTCTTTGCCACAGATTTCGCATCTAAACTGTTGGACATTGTTCTGCTTGTGCATTGGCATATGTCGCATGTAGGCCTCGTTAGTGAAGTTTCTCTTGCAGATAGCACAGTAAAAATTTTTCTTTCGATACTGGATGCGATTTTCACTCGAACCAAATATTTCTCCACTGCTGCTGCAAAGAAAATCCTCTTATTTAAGGTGCTATGAAAGAAGTTTGGTATATATAATGTGTCCCAAAACTCCCGAGAATAAAATTCAAGGAATGGTAGGAGAGGTCAAAACAAATTTCTTTTTATCGAACAACTTTGAGTTTGAAACACGTCACTCTGTTGTCTGCCCACCCTGTGCACAGAAGAAACTCTGAACAGAGCTCACAGCACTGAACCACTGCCTGTTGGACTCTCTCAAAGGACCCACAGATAGAAATATCGAGTCCTCTATGACCAAAATCCTCTTTCTTAGGTCCTTCTAATCATTTTGGAGTAGCATACACTAACATATTCATGAGATCGCATAAGAGAAACTCCATGCCATTGAGGTCAGGAGATTATGCGCAATGTTCATTCGATTATGCGCAATATTCAAAACAGAGGTGAGTCTGCCTGTAGAGAAATAACAAATAGGTTCCAGCCGCCAAATTACTCTTCAAGGAACGACCACTCATATAAATTGAGGGAAAGAAGACAGAGGATGGACACTGGAAAGTTTTCTTTTCTCAATCGTACTATCAAGGAGTGGAATGCTTTACCTGCAGACTTACTAAAGGCTTTACCAATAACCAAAAATGTATTTAAAAATAGGCTTAAGGACTTTACTAATAGACGGTAGTATATTATACACACTAGTTAAAGGGTGTAATTGATATCTTGTTATTTGAAGTGTTCTATCAGTGAGGAAGTGTGTTGTGTCAGTGAAGTGTGTAGTGTCAGTGAAGTCTATTGTGTAAGTGAAGTGTGTTGGTGTCAGTGAAGTGGCTGTGCAAAGTATTCGAACAGTGAAATGGTTAGAAGTGTTAGTGAAATCAGGTAGAATCAGTGCAGTGAGTGAGTTGACAGCGAAATAAGTGTAGTGCCGAAAGGTACTTGTGCAGATATGAACCTGCAGACTCGTGGGTCTTAGTTCGAGCTTAGGGTTAAGATGCAAATTAGATTTACTTTAAATGTTATTTTAAGTGACCATGCTTCATTTTAATTTTAGGATGCTCCTTGTTGTTGTTGTTATTATTATTATTATTTTATTATTATTATTATTATTATTATTATTATTATTATTATTAATTATTGTTTTTTATTAGTTGTGTTTATTATTAATTGTCATTATTGAATACAATTGGTTACCACTGGCACCGGGTATATACCCATTTGCAGTGTGAATAAATACATACATACACATACATACATACATACATACATCTTGGTGGCCAATCCACCTGTCTGGAAAGACAGTCCGAAAATTGTGTGTGAAATATGTTGGGTGGTCATTCTACTACAACCACAAGCATTGCCTTACTGTCAAAAGAACTTTCTCCAGTAAGAGGGAGGATTCTTGGAGAAGGTGCAGGTAGGATTTCCTGCTGAGACAGGCTGGAGTAAAATAGGACCAACCAGCGTAAAAGCCGAACAAACAACATTCCTGATTCTAAATACAAACTAAACAAAAATGTTTTTGTTGTTTTGGCCTCTTCTACCATTCACTACATTTAATACAAGGACTTCTGGGACACTCAGTATAATACCGAAGGAAAAAGGGAGAGGTTAACACAAGTCAATAATATAACAAGAAATCGTTGACACTGGTAAACAGAAGAAAGATCTAATTCTAACATGTTTTACATACATCATCGAGGATATCAGAAAAACAAGTTACTTCCTCATTCGAGATAAGATTATATTGTCAGACTCCAAAGCAACTATTCTATCAATAATCTCGACACACACACCTTCATCTCAAACAGCAGAAATAACTAAAATGCTCTCTCGATTAATATCACTCAATAAAAGAATTGTATTGCAATGGATATTATCCCTTTGTGGAATACTGGAAAACGAGAATGCGGATGCTTTAGCAAAGAAGGGCAGTGCTGCTACTTACAAACCTGTTACTAAATCTACGTTAAAGGATTTATTAAATCTACATACTTAGACTTCAACAAACAAAATTTGATAACACAATCTCAAGGGAAAAAAATGGAACTCTCTGCATCATAATCCACAGTTAATTCCCGATTTACCACGAAAATCGTCTGTAGCTGCATTTAGATTGGCAACAGGCCATGATTGTTTGGCTAAACACTTGCATAGAATTGGAATATATCAGTCCCCTAACTGCCCATTGTGCAACTCAAACCAAGAAATGGATTCGGAACACCTCAAAATCTGTGCTTCAGTGGCTGGCCATGACAATATCTTTGAAAAATATTGGAGTGCAAGAGGTCAAATGATTTTATTGTCAAATGGCTGGCATTAGAAAACAACAACAATAGTCAAAGTTTAAACCAACTTATCACAGGGGAAAAAACTGTTGGAGCTCACGGAACTTTTACAGTCGCGATACAGTGTTGGGAAATTTATTCTAAACACCATAACTCATGTTCGGTAAAAGTGGCAATTATGATACTTTGCCTTGCAGGGGATAATATGTGAAACTTTAACTTTGTGCATGTTAATAGGAACCCTTTTGAAGGGAGTACTATGCGCGCAATGTTTCTTGATCCTTGGGCTCCATAGTACTCAATCAGTAAGGTTCAGTTATCTTTGATGACAAGGACTGGCAACCACTAAAATCTAAAACTGAATCGCATACTCCATGACATCTGATGGTATAATTGCAAAGCCTCGAATATTATGGTTACTAGATTGTTGTTTAATACACAGTAAAGTTGTTGTTGTTTTCTAATGCCAGGCGTTTGACAATAAAGTCATTTGACCTCTTGCACTCCAATATTTTTCAAAGATATTATCATGACCAGCCACTGAAGCATAGATTTTGAGGTGTTCCGAATCCATTTCTTGGTTTGAGTCGCACAACGGACAGTTAGGGGACTGATATATTCCAATTCTATGCAGGTGTTTGGCCAAACAATCATGGCCTGTTGCCAATCTAAATGCAGCTACAAACGATTTTCGTGGTAAATCGGGAATTAACTGTGGATTTTGATGCAGAGAGTTCCATTTTTTCCCTTGGGATTGTGTTATCAAATTTTGTTTGTTGAAGTCTAAGTATGTAGATTTAATAAATCTTTTTACAGAGTAATATGTAGATTTAGTAACAGGTCTGTAAGTAGCAGTGCTGCCCTTCTTTGCTAAAGCATCCGCATTCTCGTTTCCCAGGATTCCGCAATGGGATGGTATCCATTGGAATACAATTCTTTTATTGAGTGATATTAATTGAGAGAGCATTTTAGTTATTTCTGCTGTTTGAGATGAAGGTGTGTGTTTAGAGATTATTGATAGAATAGCTGCTTTGGAGTCTGACAATATAACTGCATTCTTAAATTTACTGATGAGTTAATGACTGAACTTGGTATAATTTTCCTCTAACCAATACCTAATTCCCTCTTTACTCTTTCCTATCCAGTCCTCTGACTGAACTCTTACTTTCTTCGACCCTGACGGCATTAGAGCATTCGAGGCCTAGGGGTTCATTTCCCTTTCCTTCCTCCTCTTTCTACTTTTCTGTTCCTAGTGCTGACCTGCTATGGCACTAAAATCGTCCTCCAGTGGCTTAAGGAGGGAAAGCTGGTGATCAACAAGATCTCCCAGCTAGGTCCAATGGACCCGTCGACCAACAGCAGGTGTGGTCCTCCAGACATTCTGGGGGTTGTGTGTGAATGAAGTAGCCACCAAAACGTTAAAATATGGTGTTCACTTAAATTGGCTACAACTTGCCATTTTTCACTCCAATATGAAATGAGTACCATTAAGGTAAAATTATCCAGAGGTAAAATAGTCCCCCAATCAGATCTCTGGGCGGGGACTACTTTAATGGTACAGAATGAACTAAACATCTTACAATGGAATGTTGGTGATATACACAGTAAAGTAATACGTTGATAATTTCAATAAATTTTGTTTTCGAACATAGGCCTAATACTTTTTTGTCACAATGGCTGAGGAAATATCAGGCACATCACAGGAACACCTTCAAACTACTCCTTGGAAACAAATTATTCACCGTGAGGCAGACAAATAACGATTCGAAACAGGTTACTATCCATTTAGTTCAGTGTTGAGTTCCCTTTGGTTTGGATTACTGCCATAAGCAAAGGTGAAGTAGTTCCCTCCGACCTTGTCCCGTTAAAAGGATCAAGAAAAGTATTGCGGATAGTAAACAAAGGTTGCAACATGGCACTGTACTTTGCAATTACATACAGTGAATGTTGGAGTTGTTAATGAACTTGTGAGAGTACTATCTAGTTGAATATAAAAAGAATTTGATTTAGAGCACAAAGTATCAAGATTAACAATCCTCCCAGCAATGTGCCCACCATACTCACTCTTGTAAGGTGACAGCATGGTCCTGTGTTACAATCTCCACCTCCGGTTCCACCTTCACAGTGTCCACATCCCAGGACTCGTCCTGCAGGCGTTTACATAAATATCACATTTCATTCACCAGGACTGCCTATCTCATGATAATTATTCTTAAATACGAGGCGTGTTCTTAAAATAAGTTCCGTTTTCAATTATAGCCGTCGCATCGCTGCAATCATTTTGCGCATGCGTGTTTTCTTCTTCAGTCCTCAGGCAAGCTGTGCATGCAGTTTCAGAGCTTCAGTCCGTGTGTGTGGTTAGTTGTGATCAGTTGAAAAGTTTAAAGTGATCGAGCACCCCACCGACTGTGAGATGCGGTCTGTTATCCGTTTCTTGAATGTGAGAAACATCAAACCAGCTGACATTCATCGTCAACTTTGTGAGGTTATGGTGATGATGCCATTAGTGATGGAATGGTCAGGAGATGGGTTAGGAAGTTCAATGAGTGCCGCGTCTCTGTCCATGACGAGCAGCAAACCGGTCGGCCATCTTTGATCAATGACGATTTGGTGTCGATGAAAAAATTCATGAGGACAATTTCTTCACTTTCCTTGAATTTTCCACAAATGTCACGGAGTGTTCTCTACAAAATTGTGACAGATCGATTACGATACGAAAATTGTGCTCACAATGGGTACCCAAGATGCTCACCGAGGAAAGCTTCCAGTGCATTGAGCTTTCTCACACATTACAGTGAACACGGTGATGAGTTTCTTGACCATATTGTGACAGGTGATGAGACTTGGGTGTCTCACATGACACCTGAATCGAAGCAGCAGTCCATGGAATGGAGGCACACTGCATCGCCAAGGAAAAAGAAATTCAAACAAACCATGTCGACACGCAAGATTAAGTGCACTGTTTTTTGGGATAGAAAAGGAGTCCTACTCATCGAATTCTCGCCCCGGAGTGAAACCATTACTAGAGAAACCTATTGTCAGACCTTGAAGATGCTCCGTCGTGCAATTCAGAACAAGAGACGTGGGATGCTGACCGATGGAGTTGTGTTGCTTCATGACAACGCTCGGCCACACATAGCTCGTGATACCCAAAATCTCATCTCGAAATTTGGCTGGGAACAAATTGACCATCCCCCCCTACAGCCCGGATTTGGCTCCGAGTGACTTTCATCTTTTCCTGCACCTCAAGAAGTTCCCCGGTGGTCAACGTTTTGATGGTGGCGAAGTGAAAACAGCAGTGTGGGAGTGGTTCGCATCGCAGGCGGGCGAATTCTACAATGAGGGGATAGAAAGACTTGTGCCACGACTCGATAAATGCCTCAATAATGGTGGAGATTATGTTGAGAAGTAATTGAAGTGTGGGGAATACAATGCAACAAAAATGGGTTGTAAATATCTTCCCGTTTACTTACTACACCCTTACTTACTTTAAGAACACGCCTCGTATCAGCATCATATATTTTGGAGGTTATCATATGTTGACGAAACTGCCATATTTAAATAGGAACTATCATTCTTTGTTTAAATGACATACAGTAGAACCCCTTTTTAACGAATCTTTGAGCGATTACTTTTTTTATTTCCTTCAAAGGGGGTTTACATAAAATGGGAAGGAAAAGCTAAAAGCAACTACAGCCTGATCCATTTGGGTATGGATAACATTAATTATTATGATAGTAGGAAACATTTCTTGCTAGTTATGTTATGATTAAAAGATAAGAGTTCCCATATATGACAATCAACAATGCATAGTCTGAAAGGACAAATGAAAATCGTAAATGAATAAAATGGCTACTACAAATCAACAGCGAGCACAATGTGTTCTTTGGTATGCTAAATTTGAGAGTGTTAAAAGAGTTCAAAGGGAAATAATGTACCTATATACGATTCCATAATATTGTGGTATGGAACATTTGTAGAAACAGGTTCTGTGTTAAAAAAACCACGCAGGATGTCGCAGGCGAAACCCAGTACAAGAAGTAGTTATCTCTTGGCTTGGTCCCCAAACCCCAGATCTAACCACTCCTGACTTCTTTGTGTAGGGTTTTGTTAAAGACATTGTCTATTCACAGAAACCCAGGAACATTGATGATCTGAGAGTACAAATTTCTCAAGCTTTTCAACAAATCACCCCTCTTATGTTACAACGGACATGGGTTGAATTGCATCACCGTTATGAGTTGTGCAGGGTGCGCAATGGGGGTCATGTTGAGCTCTGAGGAATCTCCCATCTTTCAGTGTTGTATGCACAAAGTTTCAACAAATAAAGTTCAGTAGTAAATGTTTTACGGTGTTTTTATTTTATCCATACCCTACTCCCAGAAAATTGTTGTACGAGGTTCGACTGTATTAACCCCTCTAACAAGGTGCTTTTTGAATTCACACCAGTTCAATATGATAAGATTCACGATGTACCTATGCTTCAAAGCAGAAAATTCTGCTCACTCCTAGACTATAATCATCTCACCTCAAACTCTGTCTTAACTGCTGGCAGCATCACTCGTTCAAACTCTTCTTCAGGCTTGAAGTACTCTGGGCAGTCATCCAGCGCCATCAAGTCACTCTCATCTTCCTCAGAGTCCTGAGAACACTAGCCAGATATTTTCAAAAAGATCCACCCTCGTAAGTCCACTGTGTGATCTGGAGACAATGTAAATGTAGTAAGATACACAGCAGAAACCTATGACTTCGTAGGAGAACACAGGAGATAAAGTTGCAGGCTACTTCGAGAATATACACAAACTACTAGCTATCCTAGTTCGAGATTTACAGTCTTACTAATAAGCTGTGTATAGTTTTTATATGAGACTTATGCAGAGTTGAGACAGAAAACGTTACTAATAAACCGTGAATAAGCTATGGACGTATAAACAGTCTGTAACTATACAATGGGAATTGCTTTGCAGTAGTTATATACATGAAACCCCTTGTCTAAGCGTTGTATATAGGGAAAAAATGGCCGCCCCTGTAACAGCTGTTCGTATCGACTGTCATTTTATTATGATGGTTACCTTGTAACCACAGAAGAACAAACCAAAGATCATAGAATTATTAGAATAATAATGCTGTAGCTTGTACTCTTTGACCAAAATGTAGTGTGGTAATCGATTAGAGCCAGTTGTACTATCGATATTTAACACGCCACACTAGAGCGCCCTACCGGATGCAATAGAGAACCCCAGATATTCTATTACCTTTCATAACGAAGTAATGACGAAACTATGACGTAGCTGTGTAACAGTTATACTGCTATACACGACGTATGCAGTGATCATTAATAAGGAATTTACACACGACGTATAAACGAGCTACTCATCGTATAAGTATAAGACAGTTAAACGTCTGTATATAGAGTTTTTATTAGTAAGACCGTTATAGTACAAGAGAGTACAGTAGGATTGTATTCATGAGTGAAAAGTTTAGCATCTGAGGCATAGCTAATAGTAATTATTTCCAAAGGAGAATAAAATCGATTTACTCTTGCATTGCATACAATATTTTATGCATTAATGATACCTAACCCAGATTATACAGGGCTATTCATAAGTCCATGAAACATTTTAAACTACTAAACTACACAACGAATAACAAATTACTTTACATTAGAATAAAGAGAAGCTCTCCAAGTTTTGTTACATACTCACAGATGCTAATGTTTCCAACTTCGCTAATATGGCATCTTGTCCCATACATGCTCCATGTCACAGTTGACCAGAGCAATGGCAGTTGTAATCCAGTGGCGAAGTTTTTGGAGATCAGTGGTGAGCAAAAGCACATAGCCAATATCCTTCACAAACCCCCACAAGAAAAAGTCACACGGAGTTAAATCCGGTGATTGTGGTGGCCACTTCATTAACGCGTCATCTTCTCGTCCTGTGTGTCAAATTTCGATTAAGATACTCTCGCACGTTGTTGTAATAGTGACAGTGAGGTCCATCTTCCTTAGAGATGTAATCATTGTAATCAGCCAGTTTTGTAACATGTCCAAGTAAATCATCCCAGTGATGGTGGACTCGTACAAAGAAAAATGGCCCATACACCTTCTCTTTCGAAATCACCCAGAAGACATTCACCTTAAGTGAGTCTCGCATATGCTTTATGACTGCGGGGGAAATTTCAGTTCCCCGTATGTGCACATTGTGCCAATTTACTTTTCCAAAGAGATTAAAAGTTGCTTCGTCGTAATGAGCAAGTCAGCAAAACCGTCTACTTCAAATCTTTGATGAGGTCCTTGCATATTTCAACATACATAACGATTGCTTACGTTTAGTAAACGTCATTTTGCCATTATTGATAACTACTGCCACCTAGCGATAAATCATAGCAACTAAGAGCGGGCTTTTTTATAAAAAAAAAAAACTTGGAGAGTTTCTCCCTCTATTGGCATGTCAATTACCATGATATGTTGCGTTCACGGACTTATGAATAATCCCTTATCAGAAAATGTTACTTTAATTTTAAATTATAGACCAATTCTTGGTAATATATACTGTCTGTGAATAATGATGAAGATTGTGTGAAATTTACTGCTGATAATGTGTTAGTTGTCAAGGAGAGAGAGATTAAAAATTTTAAGAATTCACTACTAAGGACAAAGTCATTGTTTAGGTTACTAAGGACGACGAAATGAAGAGAAGTTTTACATACCAGCAATGTACATACTTACTCGAAAAATCGAAGGAGAATTGGGAGGAAAATTTAAAAGGTACGCAAACGCGTCCTTGCAAGTGGGTTGGGGGCTGTACAAAACTAAATATGTGAGCTCCAAGCCTGTTGGCCACTAATCTCACTCCGGGTTACGCTGCTCCCCTGAAGGAGCTCTAGAAAATTTTGAAGGGGAAGCCGAAATTGGACGTAACCTCTTAGGTACCACATACGCGAGGGGGGCTGACATTGATCAATTGATCACGGAACGGGGCGAGGAGGAGTTGGCTACATACTTACTTACAAATGGCTTTTAAGGAACCCGAAGGTTCATTGCCGCCCTCACATAAGCCCGCCAGCGGTCCCTATCCTGTGCAAGATTAATCCAGTCTCTATCATCATACCCTACCTCCCTCAAATCCATTTTAATATTATCCTCCCATCTACGTCTCGGCCTCCCTAAAGGTCTTTTTCCCTCCGGTCTCCCAACTAACACTCTATATGCATTTCTGGATTCGCCCATACGTGCTACATGCCCTGCCCATCTCAAATGTCTGGATTTAATGTTCCTAATTATTTCACGTGAAGAATACAATGTGTGCAGTTCTGTGTTGTGTAACTTTCTCCATTCTCCTGTAACTTCATCCCGCTTAGCCACAAATATTTTCCTAAGCACCTTATTCTCAAACACCCTTAACCTATATTCCTCTCTCAGAGTCAGAGTCCAAGTTTCACAACCATACAGAACAACCGGTAATATAATTGTTTTATAAATTCTAACTTTCAGATTGTTGGACAGCAGACTGGATGATAAGAGCTTCTCAACCGAATAATAACACGCATTTCCCATATTTATTCTGCGGTTAATTTCCTCCCGAGTGTCATTTATATTTGTTACTGTTGCTCCAAGATATTTGAATTTTTCCATCTCTTCGAAGGATAAATCTCCAATTTTTATATTTCCATTTCGTACAATATTCTGGTCACGAGACATAATCATATACCTTGTCTTTTCGGGATTTACTTCCAAACCGATCGCTTTACTTGCTTCAAGTAAAATTTCCGTGTTTTCCCTAATCGTTTGTGTATTTTCTCCTAACATGTTCACGTCATCCGCATAGACAAGAAGGTGATGTAACCCGTTCAATTCCAAACCCTGCCTGTTATCCTGAACTTTCCTAATGGCATATTCTAGAGCGAAGTTAAAAAGTAAAGGTGATAGTGCATCTCCCTGCTTTAGCCCGCAGTGAATTGGGAAAGCATCAGATAGAAACTGACCTATACGGACTCTGCTGTATGTTTCACTGAGACACATTTTAATTAATCGAACTAGTTTCTTGGGAATACCAAATTCAATAAGAATATCATATAATACTTCCCTCTTAACCGAGTCATATGCCTTTTTGAAATCTATGAATAACTCTTACAAATGGCTTTCAGAGAACACGGAGGCTCATTTCCGCCCTCACATAAGCCCATCATCAGTCCTTATCTCGAGCAAGATTAATCCAGTCTCTATCATCATATCTCACCTCCCTCAAATACATTTTAATATTATCCTCCCATCTATGTCTTGGCATCCCCAAAGATCTTTTTCCCTCATATCTCCCAGCTAACACTCTATATGCATTTCTGCTTTCACCCATACGTGCTACAAGCCCTGTCCATCTCAAACGTCTGGATTTAATGCTCATAAATATGTCAGGTGAAAAATACAATGCATGCAGTTCTGCATTGTGTATCTTTGTCCTTTCTCCTGTAACTTCATCCCTCTTAGCTCCAAATACGAGGGTTGGGGCATAAGTCATGGCAACTATTTTTTTTTTTGTGAGAATTCGAGTGTGGGTGGAAAATATGAAATATACAGATGAAAGGAAAAGAAATAGACGAAATGTACGGACATTTAACAACACGCCAACATTTTGCTCCTCATGTTTATTACGGTCATTGCCACAACATTACAGGGTTCCTGTATCAGTATCATTACAGCACGCATACCTGTTCTAAAGGCCCTCAAAGTAGCTACCACTTTGCAACTTCCAGTATGGAAGGGCATTATTCCCGACAGCTTTTACCAATTCTCTGGCATTCCTCTTACAGAGAATGGCTATTTTGATATATGAGAGTTGTTCAACACGGGTTACATCCATCCTGCATGGAGCGACACTGACAACTGATTTAACATTACTCTGTTCCAGGGTTGCCAGATGATTCCGGATCAATGTCGCCAACTATACACCAACAAGGCGTCAGAAAGTAGCTAGGTATCTCTGAAGTTAATAGTGAAAGGAGTAACAAATTTAGAAAAACCTACAGTGTAATTGAATCGCACTTTTTAGAAAGGAACTAAGTCAAAATGTTATATTTTTCAGGAGAGCAAAAGAACTTACTTTCACGAATAAATACCAGTGTACCAGTGCCGTAATATAAACATCAACTCGATGTTAGAGATATAGGGAAAGGTTTGTTTAAGTTCCTTCCTTTGTTTTTCTTTGCGTCTTGGAAGTATTAATCATTTCATCAGAAGAAATAAAAATGACAAATTTTGACTTAGTTCCTTTCTAAAAAGTGCGATTCAATTTTATTGTTAATATTATTTAATACAAAGATACATGATCATTAAATGGCATTATTCAGTTATGATGTGTATCTCTGATACTTGCATTTTGCTGTTTGCTCAACCTGTATTCTGTTGTTTAGAGATATTACACACTTTACAAATTGGTTCATTCGAAATTTTCTTAAAATCTGTAGCCTCTTGAAGCCTGCCTGAAAATATTAATTTTCTGCATTAGGTGTGTCTGTAATCTAATGGTGTATTTTTTAAAATGGTAGTGATTTTGAATTATGACTAAATACCAGTACCAAATTTTGAGGTTTGAATATATAATTTTAATTAAACTACAATTATTTTTAGCCCAGGGCAGTTTCTCCCACTCCTTGTTGTGCTTTCTGCACCTCTCATATTTCGGCATCTTCTACATAAACATTGTTATCACAGTTAAAGAAAGCAATCAAGTGAAACAATCTGCTAAGAGGCCCGGTAAATCGCTCAATTCCCGCTATTATTAATTAACACTTAGTGCTCAACATCGTTTCTATTAATTATCGAAATTTAGAAATAAAGCATAGAAATGAATTTCATATATTTTAAACTGAAAGTTTAATTGACAATAAAATCCGCTTATTCAATCCATTAATGTAATATATTTATATGCATTAATTCCACTTAATTATGTTACTAAACATTATTGTAAATCATAGACATTACACGTTATAGATCCCCGTGCCAGAGCCTGGGGAAGTTTTGTATGAATCTTGAAAGTTACTCTGCCTTCTTTTGAAAATTAACAGGACTACAATAACTGTCGAATGTTTACGTCCTGAAGAATATTACGTATAAGGGATCACAGTTTTGTGGGGTGGGGGGGGAATTTGTTTCATAATTTTAACATTAAAGACGCCAGAAAAGTAGCCAGGTCGCCAAGTGGAAATTTTCGTCGCCACAAGGAACATAAAAGGCGCCAGAATGGCAACAAGTAGCCACATCTGGCAACTCTGCTCTGTTCTATTACAGACAAGCACAGAGCCATCTTTTGTTGTGGACACCAGTGGCGTAGCATGAAATTTTGAGTAGGGGAAGCTAACTCAAGTTGTCTTTCATGCAATATGAGAAAACGTATTACAAAAATACAGTCTTAAAAGAAATAGTAGTCTACTTCAAGTCAGCAGTCGAAGATTGGTTGGAACATAGTAAGTAACACCAATAAGGCATGACCTCAAATGATAAGTAATAAAATATGATTTCACAGTTTACACATATCTCTTAACAAATAGACACGTATACGTCATACTCCCTGTCATACTTAGAGAAATCACAATATTAGTATCATTACGTAAGTATGCGTCTGTCTTTTGGTTGTGTCCTTCATTCACGGCAAGGGAGTGGGTCATTTGTTTTTTAAATCACACTTTTGTTCGTAAGTCAGTTTTGATAATAAAATTGTCCTAAAAAAATTAAAGTAAATTAGTGTCAGGAACTGTTATTTCGCTCATTACTTATTATATTAGCCACAATGCACACTAACACTTCAACTGAACACAACTGACGAAAAGAGATAACGCAGAAACTACTTATTTTAAATGTTAAAGCTAGCTTCTTGCGAGCCTTGTAGTTTATTTAGAAAGGGATGGAAAATCTGCGGGGTGGATTACACAGAAGAAACCAGTCTGCTTGGAAGCTGGTGTGTGCAGGCTTCTTGTTTACTGCTGCATCACAAATCATCCTGAGCTGCCGCATCACAATATTTAACGCGTAAATATAAATTCTATTAAAATTAATAAATAATTTTCTTCATAAATTGCAGGTTTATTATGAAATTATTATTAACTGGGGAAGCTAAGCTTTTTAGCTTACATGGACGCTACGCCACTGGTGGACACACACTATGATTGCACGGTTTCTGTGCGACGTATGACATTTTGTGATAGCAACCCTTACCTTTAAAAGAAAAAATAGTTGCCATGACTTATGCTCCACTTTCGTATTTTCACTGCATACTCTACTATTTTTTCAATTTATCGTATGCGAGAACTGTGCTGGTTACTTCCTGGTAGTATTACCTCAATCTCCCTCTTTATGACTGTCAGGGGATCTTGTTCCCGCTTCAGAGGTCCAGAGCTTCTGACTGGCTCCTCACAGCATTCAGGTTCCACTTTGATCACATCCATCATCGTCGGACGAGCAGGAAACCTTTGCCTGTAATAAACGTTTTATTTTGATGACTAGACTGCGAATATTTATGTACTAAAAAGTTGGAAAATAGGCATATGTTTATGCACTTACATTTGTTAAAATATGTACAGAAAATTAAAAAAAGATATACAGTAAAAATACTAACAATAGTAAGGTATTGGACACTGGAAAGTTTTCTTTTCTCAATCGTACTATCAGGGACTGGAATGCTTTACCTGCAGACTTACTAAAGGCTTTACCAACAACCAAAAATGTATTTAAAAATAGGCTTAAGGACCTTACTAATAGACGGTAATTATACACAGTACTTAAAGGGTGTAAATGATATGTTGTTATTGAAGTGTTGTATCAGTGAAGAATTATGTTGTGTCAGTGAAGTGTGTTGTATCAGTGAAGAAGTATGTCGTGTCAGTGAAGTGTGCTGTGTAAGTGAAACGTGTTCCTGTCAGTGAAGCTGTATAGGTTATAGTGGCAGTGCAAAGTATTTGAACAGTGAAATGTTTTTGAAGTGTTAGTGAAATCAGGATAGAATCAGTGAAATGTGTCGTAGTTCCAGTGCAGTGAGTGAGTTGACAGCGAAATGAGTGTAATGTTGAAAGGTACTTGTGCCGATATGAACATATCATACTCGTGGGTTTTAGTTCGATCTTAGTTTTAAGATACAAATTAGAATATTTCAAATGTTATTTTAAGTGATCGTTTCATTTAATTTAGTATATTCCCTGTTGTTATTATTATTATTATTAGTATTAATTATTAGTATTATCATTAATTGTATTTTTAATTAATAAGTTTATTATTGTCATTATTGAGTGTAATTAGTTACCACTGCCACCGGGTATATACCCATTGCAGTGTGAATAAATACATACATACATACATAAGTTATTTAGGAAACACGCTTGAACTTTTGAAGCAGAGTAGTTGCGGCAGTATACAATTAATGTCTTTTCGAGGTTGTGAAGTGCCTCTATTCATCAGTAAAATTAATTTATATGCTGAGAATGCTCCCTTAAGAGGACCAGGAACCTCCTATCTTAACACATGTTAAATTATTACTATTCCTATAATTTCAGACTTTATAAAGTTTTTTGACTTGTTCCATATTCTAGCTTTGAAGCAATGTATGAATACCATGGAATGTTAATAAATAGAATAAGATACAATACAATTACTGATATTTACTGTATCTCTTCTCTAAAACTGTTGGGAGTAGAACAATGTAACTTTTACAGCTTATGTCTGACAATGTTATAAGTAATCTGACAGAATGGATTCCAAAAATAATTTCTTTTTCTGAATATGTAAATTTTTACCTAATTGTTTGCTATATTTTTTCATGAAATCTGTTATAAAACTATTATTTAAAAAGAAACCATGTTTCAATTTATGTTACAATACGAATTAAATACACATAGAAAATTTGAAATAAATCTAACCACTAGAAGCTAAGATATTATGGTAGTACATTTTATAGAGAAAAACACAAATTTAGGAAAATGGTTGTCAAAGTTATCAGAACATCCCCCCGCTGCATAATCCTCATCTTAGATAAAAATTTTTGAAATATATTTCCATAATAATAATGTGGATAACGATTAGGGCTAGGCATTTTATGATGTAGCATATATTTTTTGGTAAGACTAGTATGTTCCTTAAATATATATAAATGATAATCCATGTTGATCTTTCGTACACTACTTTTAACACTTGAATATAAATAATTGATTAAATGGCGATCTTACTCGTGTTAATTGTGTAAGCATGTGCGGCTTACAGCTGTTTCGGTGCTTCTTCACACCATCCTCAGAGCCTACTAGATCTCGGCGTCATCTCGAACTTTGCTGCCTGTTGTGTGGGTGCGTTCGATTGTTGAAAAGTGTTGAAATGCGGTGTCAAATAGTGCGTGTGTTCTGAAATTGATCTGTTTGCTGAGAATTTGATTAGGGTGTGTTTTAGTGTGTCTGTATATTTCATATTGTTCTAGTGTGTTGAGTTTTTGATTTTTGGGTTGTATGTGTAGGATTTCAATGTCTGTATTTATATTATTGTATGTGTGGTTAGCATTAGTTACGTGTTCGGCATATGTAGATGTATTGTGTCCTCTGGTTATTGCTTTAATGTGTTCTTTGCAGCATGTTTGGAATGATCTGCCTGTCTGTCCAATGTAGAAACTGTCGCAACTATTGCATGTGACACAACCACACAGGCGTATACAAACTCACATGCAATAATTGCGACAGTTTCTACACTGGACAGACAGATCATTCCAAACGCAATACAAAGAACACATTAAAGCAATAACCAGAGGACACAATACATCTACATATGCCGAACACATAACTAATGCTAACCACACACACAATAACATAAATACAGACATGGAAATCCTACACATATAACCCAAAAACTCAACACACTAGAACAATATGAAATATACAGGCACACTAAAACATACCCTGATCAAATTCTCAACACACAGATCAATTTCAGAACACACACTATTTCACACCACATTTCAACACTTTTCAACAATCGAACACACCCACACAACAGGCAGCGAAGTTCGAGATGACGCCGAGATCTAGTAGGCTCTGAGGATGGTGTGAAGAAGCACCGAAACAGCTGTAAGCCGCACATGCTTACACAATTAACACGAATAAGATCGCCATTTAATCAATTATTTATATATAAATGCTTGTTATGAAAAAGCTAAATGATTTAAAGTACTTCGTTAAGTCACATTTATGCATATTTGATCATTTCTATGTGATTGAGCATATTTTAGTAATTTAATGGTCATATTCGGCATATGTTCAGTCTTTCAAGAAGTAAAGAACTTTTCTCATACAATTCTTTTCTTCCACGTTCATCTGAGATGTTAAATTTCTTAGAATTACATATCGCATTTAGTTTCCTGGAAAATGGTAAAATGTACCTTCTTTCCCTATTTCGTTTATATTCACAATATGGACTTTACCCTTACGTACCAGTGAACAGATTTTTGTGTAAACCTATTTTGTTGCGACAAGCAAGTAGCTACTGGAACCTGTCTTCAAAAAAGTTAGTGTCTCGATATGGTGAGAAAGTGTTCTCGAGTGAAAGAAATAAACTGTAATGTAAACTGTGCGACGTAAGAGTAACCATGGAGAAAACATTTAATGTTAAGGAGCATGTGAGAACAGAAAAATACAAACGTGATGTACAACGAATTAAAAATGGAAAAATACTACAGCAAATGCTCCTAGGGGAATCCCGTCAGTCTTATTCACCATTCTGTGAAGAAAAAAAAAAAACGCACGCATACACACAGCCCTAAACCAGGCATCACTGGTTCACGCCGGTGATGTGACATATATTCGTTTCTTCTAATGTCCAAAACATTAAAGCGGTTCTACTCATCCTGCCGAAGTTTAATTGGATTAGACAGTCAGAGTGACTCAATAGTACGATACAGTCAGTAATAATGAAAGATTAATTTTTTTAGCATTTCTAATTGAATATTGCACTTAAATCAAATTTTTAATTACCAATTAAAATAAAAATAATTCAATAATCTTAATATTATCATCACAATGTCGTATTAATACTGAATTTGTTTTGAAGAATTACCCACCTGCATTAAATTAAAATTTAATTATGCTTAGATAAACAAATTTCGCTGAATATCAAAATCAAAGTTCGTTTTTGCGAACGTTTGACAGACGGCACAAGGAACACACGTATTTCGTAACTCCGTCATAATGGTACCAAACACCTACAAAACGAAACAATTATAAAAAATAAAAGATACAAATATTCAACTGCGTATTGTAACATTACTATGGATGTATACATGATCATAATAATTAACTTCAATTGAAGTTAAATTAGGATTTTACCTGACACCTACGCTCATCAATGCGATTTCTTTGTACGCTCTTACATGCCGTGATCGAATTTTTAGATAACAAATCACGAAAACATCTTGATTAAAAGGATGAGCCATTCACAATAAAAATTATTAAGTTTATTACAACCCGTATGTAATTTAATAGATGTGAATACAATAGGGCAGCTGGAAATATCAGTTTTGCGTTAGTCCAATCAGAAGTACAACCGATCTTTGTAACATTCCCCTTCTTTATTTTAGGTTATGTTAGGCCTCGAATTCATTCGAATATACGGTATGCAAGGTGCGAATTAACGGGGGGGGGGCACCCCCCCCGTTGGAAAGTTATTCCCCTCTCATTAATTCATATTAACATCCCTGCCAGGGATAACTTCTATCCCCCCCTCACAAAATATAATGGTTTTAATACGAGTATATGTACTTTATAAAGTATAAAGTAAGCAAAGAAAATAATATTTCTGTATTATCATCACCGGCAAGCTGACAACAATCAATAACTTAGGAATTATATATCTTATCTTAAGTCTGCTCACGAATACAGAGTGTAAGGGGTATGTGCCATTATTTTAACTCATGATTGTTCATGTCATGAGGAAGAAAAAATGTCCTCACAATTATTTTCTAATTTTAACTAATTATTAAAGTTTACAATATCAGGCGTTTGACAATGTTGCTAGATGGGGAGGAGGAAGTTTACAAATACACAGTACAGCTCAAGCGGATACAGACATACCGGTACAAAAGAGATGCTCTGTTCTAATGCAGGGGCGGACCGTTATCTACATAAAACAAGTAGCATATACAAACTTTCAAATCTCATTAATAGAACTTTATGGTAAATTTCCATTTTATTTAACAATATTGGCAATATTGGTCCATTTTTTTTATCTTACGTCTAAAAAATAAACAATAATAGTTTAGTGCACAAAATCACACGAACTTTTTTTAAAATGCAACATTTTAATCTCTCCCGCTTCCTTAATGCAGTACCATTTTTTAAGAAATTTCTGTTTGTGTGATTTTCGAACGAGGTAAGAGACTTCTAGTTTCCAAGATTGCCCACTAGGAACCTTCATTGTGGAAAACATTGACGGTATATCTTCTTGCCTCACTTAAATTACGACGACTTTCTCCATAAATTAATAACATATTCCTAAACTGTGAATAACATTGTAAGTTGTTTTTCGAATACCTGTACTGAACTGTCATCCACTTGGCAGTAGACCTATGGATAGGGAGCTTGAATTCACCTGACATGTATGTACGTCTGTGCAGAGTACTGCCTGCTGAACACGTTGCCATGTCTCTCACGCCAGAATATTAACAAATTTAAGCATGCAATTTTATTTAATTTCACGAAAACGTAATAGAACACACAAATATGTATTTAAACTAATATTAACTCATTGCTAGATAAACCTACTGATGTAATTGTTTTCATAATTTTACTAACGATATAAGCAGTATAACGTGAATAAAATAAGAGAAGAAATATTTTTTTCTGGGAAAACTATCAAGTTTTGACCCTATGTTGTATGGACATTTTTTGATTCTGTAGACCGTCCCAGACGACTGTGAAAAGAACTGCACATATACCCCTTACACCCTGTATAATTATCATTATGGTCAAGATGCAAGACAAGCAACTCAATGCGACGAAGCGTTGAGCCATATTGAATGAGGATAATAATAATAATAATTTTATGTATGGTATTCTCTACCTAGGAATCTACCCCCCCCCCCATCAGAAATCTTAATTGGCACCCTGACGATATGTATTCTATTGTCAAAATCATTATAACGTTTACTAAAACAAAAAAAAAAAAAAAAAAGGCTCGGCAATATTACACTGCGTAATACTATCACAAACACTTGTCACAGACCTCCATATTTTAGCTATATTAAGCAGAACCACTTATAAATGATCTTCTTTCTTACTAGGCTATACCTAGGTACTAAATACAGGGACATTATTTTATTTTTACTAACATTTCTAATATTAACCTGGCTATACCTTTGGATCAACGCTTAAGAACAGGAAACACCGTTTGCTACCCCCTTCCATGACTGGCATAATATACAAACAAATCACTTTACTAGGTATAGGAGGGAAGAAAAGTAGTTCATCCATTTACGTAAACTAGGAAATATCGCGATTTTGAGTTTTTTTCATTACGTTTTTGTTTAATCAAAATACAATACAGTATTAACAATGAGTGTTTTTACTCACGAACTGAGCTATCCATGCGGACGTATTCATTATGCAGTGTATATTATACTGTCTACAGCACATTAGCGTACAATATAGAGAATGAAGTTAAATTGAAAAATAATCATAATATGCATATTTAAAAACATATTTGAAAATGGTGGCCGTTCATTTCGATACAGGCTTCAGTTCTAATGTGCATATTATCGCACTATAGACTATTGTACGTAATTCCAATTACCAGGTTCGTACTTCGTATCAGTAACTCATGTTGAAATAATATTCTGTACCTACTCTATAAAAGAGTACCTTACATACTGTACATTCAGTCTTCACTTCTGCCCGACCCGAAAAGATAAAATTACTCAGACATGCTATCTACTGTCCTTCCAAGTGGTTATGTCGCAGCATAGTAGAAAAGGAGGAAATCACGTGACAGTTAATTACTTAATGAGGCCCTTTTATTTAAGTTAATTTAAACAATTGTATGGGTATAATATTACGTAGACGTCCAATTCCTAACAGAAATTAATGTTCTCAGAAAAGAGCTAAGACAGCCCAGCCACTAGCATTTACAGAGAGGCGAATAGAAGCAGGTGGGGGAAACCGGGATGCGACGTAGGCAAATGGAAAATGATTCAATATTGAAAGCTCTTTCGTCACTGGAAAACGAGAACATATTTTTGGAACATACTGTTTACTATGACCGTAAGGCTACTACGACTGTATATATGCGGTCTTGGATCTGTGTGGAGGACGGTTGAATTTCATTAGTAGAAGGGGTGGGAGTGAAGTACATTCAAAAACTCAGATACAATAAAAATTGAAATAAAAATAAAATGATGTCCCTGTATATAGAGTACCTACCTATTAATACTACAAAAAAAATGGTGCCTCCTACAGTGTAGTCTTTCTGGAGAATTACCATTCTGTGTATACGTTACTGATCCTGGAATGGAAAAATAAATTAGACTATTTTATAAAGCCCCTCCCCCCAAATTTTTATACTTGCAGAAAAAGTCTACTTATAACGGTTTTGGGCTGTCAGATGCCTCTACGCTACAGATAATTGGCAATACTTAACAATGCATATCACGAGTAAATTTATAACCTATCGCATCCTATGAGAGACTATTTTTTAATTTTGCTCTTTAATGAAGAGGGACTCAAAGGCTTGTATAGTCTGCGTCACCGTTTTTGGCATGTGAAATAAGTAATGGGACGTTAAGTGCTAGTGTCTTACCTTTAGTGTAGTCAGTCTGACAACTGTGTTTGACAAATGGCTGATGTGGCGTGTATATGAAGTGGTACCATTCTCAGCTGCACTAGCAAAATGCTCACAAACTAGGCACTATACTCTAGGACATACGCCAAAAACGCTGGCGCCAGCTATACTGCAGCCTGAAGCTTATTATGGTTACCACTCTTATTCTGTGAATGATTGGGTAGCCTAATGGTCGCTCTCTTGCACAAGTACAGCACACCGCACCGTGAACTGAACCCGGGCTACGATATGGATGATGGGCTTGCCAACCGTCCCGTATTTCCTGGGACAGTCCCGATTTCGGGCATTGCGTCCCGCATCACTAAATAATTTGCATACACATCAAAATGTCCCGATTTCATAGCATATTAGACATTTACAGCTGATTTTCGTTCGTATCATATTGTTGGATTTAGTCTAGATTTGAAGATATTTCCGCACAGTCCCATACAGACATGCTTGTAATGTGACGAAATGGAGAAATGACTCTAGTACGTTCAAGGCAGAAATTTAATTCTCGTTGATGTGTCAACAGAGAGACAGGTGCAATGATCATAATACACAAGTTAGTGTAGATTTGATCACAGGATACTTAACTGAATCATCTATCTTCTGTGCTCATCTTATGCACTTATGACTTCAGTTTGGCGCCATTCAGTATTATGTCCACTTTGTTCCACTTGCTGCGTCATTCAATGATTTCGGAGGAAAAGTGGAATTAAGAAAAATTTATACAACCACTATTACGATAAATATAGATATCAATGAGGACAACAAGAAAGACTTGTAAAATACCGCAACCCCTTCAAGTGTGATAGGATGTGATACCTCTGGTGATAAATCACGTAAACGTCTCCGTGTTTTCCAAGAGTGGCTGAAATCTTTTGTGTAGGTAGGTTAGGTTAGTTTGTGTTAGTTCAGTTTATGTTAAGTTTATATTTGGTTAGTACAGTACTTACATCAATATGATGGGTTCCTAGTTTCTTTTATAAGGAACTAGCTGAAAGCACCTGGCATTGCCCGGGTTTTCCTTCCTGCTTCTATTTTTAATTAAACTGGTTATTATATTTTTGCAAATCTCGGAAACCTAACTATACACAACCAAAACGAATTGTCTTTACTAAGCTTCCCTTGGCCATAAAGATGAATCTTTACTTAACGTCATTTACATGAATTTATGAACTCCTTAGCCAAATGTCTGCCAGGGTTAACTCAATTTAAAACAGTTGTAAATCAGGCACCGAAAAGAAAACATTTCATCAACTGTTGTTTTACATTTATTTATTTATTCATTTACTTGTTTTTATTTATTTATTTATTCTGGTGTAGTTAAGGCCATTAGGCCTTCTCTTCCACACCGCCAGAAATACAAATAAAGTAATAGAAAAATCAAACTATAAACAAAGTAAAACCCAACGAAAATATAATTCCTTCTCCTCTTTCTGATCAGTTTCAGCATCGTACATATGTAATATTTAATTTATATTGGAATATATTTTTTTACCTCTTGACCGCTGTACACCCACATATCATACCCAGTTTTTTTTTAATAAAACTTGAAACTATATTCTCATAAATTCAGAACATATAATATTAATTCTAATTTTATACACAGAATGCAGATTTATACTGTTTTTCAACTTGTTTTGTGGTGATTTTGGTAAGTTCTGTCATTTTTTTATATATGAATCAAGGTGGTTCTGTTAAAATAAATAAATATACTTTAGTGGGTTATTTTACGACACTGTGTCAACATCTTAGGTTATTTAGCGTCTTAATGAGATTAAGGTGATAATGCCGGTGAAATGAGTCTGGGATCCAGCACCGATAGTTATCCAACATTTGCCTAACCCTGGAAAAAACCTCAACCAGGTAACTTGCCCCGACCGAAATTCGAACCTAGGCCACCTGGTTTCGCGGCCAGACGCGCTATATATATAGATATATATACATAATAAAAGTACTACTGTTGAATACATACATTGATAGATAGAAATAATAATTAGTGCAATAAAATTGTCAGTAATGTTTGTGTCCCTAATTTTTACTTACGAAAGTTGGCAAGCCTAATGATGTTAGGTGAACTGATGATGCTGAAAATGAGTCCGAGGTCCAATGCCGAAAGTTACCCAGCAATTCTGCTTGAATTGGTTGAGGTAAAATCCCGGAAAAAAATCCTAACCAGGTAACTTGTCCCAACCAAGATTTGAACCCAGGCCCATTGTTTTCAGTCAGATATGCTGACCATTACTCCACAGTAGTGGACATATGAGAGACTTAGTATGGTTTTGTGGTAGTGACATAACCATGTATTTGGCAAAGGAAAATCCATAAAATAGTTTATACACAATATTTATTTTAATTTTATTAATAAAACAAAAAAAAAAAAAGTCCGAAATGTACGAAGCACTCTATGAAACAGATGCAACTGTTAACCATTAAGTTAGAACAACGCTCTTCTTGCATCATTTGCCAATTCATCAGTAACATCAGATAATTT
The DNA here is from genome assembly GCF_040183065.1 of Periplaneta americana. Classification (NCBI taxonomy): domain Eukaryota; kingdom Metazoa; phylum Arthropoda; class Insecta; order Blattodea; family Blattidae; genus Periplaneta; species Periplaneta americana. The sequence continues at coordinate 184,219,383 of NC_091132.1, read as the reverse complement.
TAACTTTTCACACAATTCCTTTTCTATAGCTAACAATCCTAGATCATTAAATCTTACTTGATGTCCTCAAATAAGTTATTCAGCTGGTGTTACATTAACTAGTAATGTGCGAAAATTTATCAAAGCTATAAAAAGATTAGGAAATGATGACATTAAGTGATTTATATATAAAATATTAAGAGTTTCCAAGTAACAGTGACAACCAACGAAGCATTCATAGTGTAAAATAAGGAAAATTGTTATAGATTTTCCCAAAACACATGTACCTGAACATTCCACCTTTTCCACTGAAACTCATGAACATTTTTCCAAATTTTTTTTAGCTCATTCACTTATTCAGAATTTATATTTTCATACCCCAAATGGATTCAGCTCAATTCTGATTACAAATACTTGTATGTTTACACTTTTTAAATTAAGGCTGGAAGGGGGCGTGGAATTTAAAGAGCTGTCAAAATTGTTTTTCATCGAAGAATTCTTTTTTAAAATGTCTGATTACAAATCTAGTAACTTTTTGTTGGCTCCCTGAAGTTGCTAGATGGATGTAGCAGAGGAGAATATTAATTTACATAAATATTCATTTTATTTTCAAATCTATTTTTCTGTGTTTATTTTTGTTGATTCAACACCAACTTTCGTATGCCAAATATTAATCAATCTGGATGAAATTTTTACTGCAAGTATTTATGAGGTAGCTGCATGTTTCTATGCATTTATTTTGTGAGAAATGCTGCTAGTTTATTTTATTAATATTTTTCTTAAGAAAAAATATTAATAAAATAAACTAGCAGCATTAAGAAAAAATATTAATAAAATAAACTAGCAGCATTAAGAAAAATATTAATAAAATAAACTAGCAGCATTTCTCACAAAATAAATGCACAGAAACATGCAGCTACCTCATAAATACTTGCAGTAAAAATTTCATCCAGATTGATTAATATTTGGCATAAGAAAGTTGGTGTTGAATCAACAAAAATGAACACAGAAAAATAGATTTGAAAATAAAATGAATATTTATGTAAATTAATATTCTCCTCGCTACATTCATCTAGTAACTTCAGGGAGCCAACAAAAAGTTACTAGATTTGTAATCAGACATTTTAAAAAAGAATTCTTCGATGAAAAACAATTTTGACAGCTCTTTAAATTCCACGCCCCCTTCCAGCCTTAATTTAAGAAGTGTAAACATACGAGTATTTGTAATCAGAATTGAGCTGAATCCATTTGGGGTATGAAAATATAAATTCTGAATAAGTGAATGAGCTAAAAAAAATTTTCATGATTTTCAGTGGAGCCCTCCCTTAATATGAATCTCCAGTAATGATTTTGAAAAATTCTTCCGCTAACTGTGGTATTTTAAAATACTTTATGAGGTTCAAAACGTCCTTCTCCTTACTGACCATAATCTTCTTTCGCAATGTAGCTCTTTTCATTATCTCCTGGATACAGGTCTGAATTTAATATCTCAATTTCAACGGGATCTCCAGTGTATGTGTCAGCAACTGACAACAGTGGGCCTACTTTGTTGTTTGATTTTCTGTATGTCATCACTCGCTGAGCTGCAATATTGGAGGGCATTAAAAGTAATACTTACTTACTTATTGGCTTTTAAGGAACCGGAGATTCATTGCAGCCCTCACATAAGCCCGCCATTGGTCCCTATCCTGAGCAAGATTAATCCAGTCTCTACCATCATATCCCACCTCCCTCAAATCCATTTCAATATTATCTTTCCATCTATGTCTCGGCCTCCTCAAGGTCTTTTTCCCTCTGGCCTCCCAACTAACACTCTATACGCATTTCTGGATTCGCCCATACGTGCTACATGCCCTGCCCATCTCAAACGTCTGGATTTAATGTTCCTAATTATGTCAGGTGAAGAATACAATGCGTGCAGTTCTGTGTTGTGTAACTTCCTCCATTCTCCTGTAACTTCATCCCTCTTAGCCCCAAATATTTTCCTAAGCACCTTATTCTCAAACACCCTCAACCTATGTTACTCTCTCAAAGTGAGAGTCCAAGTTTCACAACCATAAAGAACAACCGGTAATATAACTGTTTTATAAATTCTAACTTCCAGCTTTTTTGACAGCAGACTGGATGATAAAAGCTTCTCAACCGAATAATAACACGCATTTCCCATATTTATTCTGTGTTTAATTTCCTCCCGAGTATCATTTATATTTGTTACTGTTGTTCCAAGATATTTGAATTTTCCCACCTCTTCAAAAGATAAATTTCTATTTCGTATAATTTTCTCGTCACGAGACATAATCATATACTTTGTCTTTTCGGGATTTACTTCCAAACCTAACTCTTTACTTGCTTTAAGTAAAATTCTCGTGTATTCCCTAATCGTTTGTGGATTTTCTCCTAACATATTCACGTCATCAGCATAGACAAGCAGCTGATGTAACCCATTCAATTCCAAACCCTCTGTGTTATCCTGGACTTTCCTAATGGCATACTCTGGAGTTAAAAGTAATAATATGAATAAATTTCTCCTTAAAATATTAGCACTAATTTCAATGCTACACTTTTTTTTTAACATTGTAGTATCTTATTTGAATTAGTTTCATTATTACAATTGAAGAGTTCGCGGGAAAAACGATGAATGTCACAGTTTTCTTAAGGTTGATGTCGTTATCCAATTCAATGGATCACTACGAAATTTAATGTTGTTCTTATGAAAAATGGTAAAAAGGAGAATTATCACCACGAATACAGTAATCCTTTGCTTTATTTTCTATAGAAACAGCACTACATCTTGCAGTTATAGACTCAATTAGATCATTATCTAATCCTTAACAAAAATGTGACATTCATTGTTTTTCCCGCGAACTCTTCAATTTAAAACTCTGCTTCATTCGCGCCACTTATGTTCCATTGTAATCTCCGTCCACGAGAATCTTTATTAGCTTGCCGTGCTGTAAATAACTAGTAATTTATTCTTCTTCTTGTAATATACGTTTTACATTGTTAACCTAAATATAAATTGGTATCCAGTCGTATGTTGCGTATGCTATTCTGCTTATATAAAATGTGTAATTTGCGTTTATCGACTGTTGCTTTAAACGATCGAGAGCGAATATAGTTTTGCAAAAGATCGCAGTTTTCATTGTCTTGTAACTGGAGCAAAAATCGACTTTTACTAAAACTGATTTCACAGAGATATGCGTAACATAAATGTTGATATGTAACCACCTAATACAGGGGTATTCGTAAGTTCGTGAAACATTTTAAAAATTCATAACTACTAAACTACAAAACAGATAACAAATTACTTTACACTAGAATAAAGAGAAACCCTCCAAGTTTTAGGTGAATATAGGTTAAGTGGGTCCGTCTTCTTGCTTATCAAGTAATGTATAGTCTTAATTATTAACTATGTCACATTTATTGAATTGGATTAATGTTTTCGGCAATTATTTGCCATCAACAGATCATCATAAGTATCATGTTATACATACTGAATTACGAAATTAAGTGGAATGAAGTAATATTCGGACAACCATATGTAATTATTGCACGTCATAATTCCATTTGTGTCTAATCTTAACATTATGATATTGTTCATGTAAACAGCTGAGTCAGTGCACGTCTAATTATAATGTAACATTTATCTAGTCTAGTGGTAACCATGTTTGTTTGTCCGAATATTACTTCATTCCACTTAATTTTGTAATTTAGTATTCAGTATGTATAACATGATACTTATGATGATCTGATTATGGCAAATAATTACCGAAAACGTTAATCCAATCAATAAATGTGACATAGTTAATAATTAAGACTATACATTACTAGATAAGCAAGAAGACGGACCCGTTTAACCTATATTCACCTAATTTAATTGCTTATCAGTCTATACCACCTTTTCAAAATGAAAATCTCCAAGTTTTGTTACATACCTCATAGATGCTTCCACCTTTGCTAATACGGCATACATTCATGCGGTAATCCATCTCGCCCCATACACGCTCCACCATGTCACGGTTGACCAGAGCCACGGCAGCTGTAATCCAGTTGCGAAGTTCCTGGAGATCAGCGGTGAGCAGAGGCACATAGACAATATCCTTACAAATCCCCACAAGAAAAAGTCACACGGAGTTAAATCTGGTGATCGTGGTGGCCACTTCATTAACGCGTCATCTTCTCGTCCTGGGTGGAAAATTTTGATTAAGATACTCTCGCACGTTGTTGTGATAGTGACAGGGAGATCCATCTTCCTGAGAGATGTAATCATTGTAATCAGCCAGTTTTGTAACATGTCAAAGTAAATCATCCCAGTGACGGTGGATTCTACAAAGAAAAATGGTACATACACAGTCTCTTTCGAAATCACACAGAAGACATTCATCTTAGGAGAGTCTCGCACATGCTCTATGACTGCGCGAGAAATTTCAGTTCCCCATATGCGCACATTGTGCCGATTCACTTTTCCTGAGAGATGAAAAGTTGCTTCGTCGCGATGAGCAAGTCAGCGAAACCGTCTACTTCAAATCTTTGACGAGGTTCTTGTATATTCCAACATACAAAACGATTGCTCAAGTTTAGTAAACGTCATTTTGCCATTATTGATAACTAATGCCACCTAGCGATAAATCATGGCAACTAAGAACGGGCTTTTCTCATTAAAAAACTTGGAGAGTTTCTCTCTCTACCAGCATGTCAATTACCATGATATGTTGCGTACTTTATTTGTTATTAAACTTTTAAATGTTTCACAGACTTATGAGTGACCCCGTATTTTGTCATAAATTGAAACTTTCTTTAAAAACGTTTTTAAAACTTCAATTAGTGACCGTTTTCACACATTCAGTTGAATGTATTCGATTTTAAGCAATAAAATAATCTGTGATCGGATTCACCCCTCCTATTGAAGTGACACCAATCAACAACAAGAGTTTTAAAAAATGCAGTTGAAAACAACGAAGAGTTCGCGGGAAAAACTATGAATGTCACATTTCTGTTAATGATTAGATAATGATTGAGTCTATAACTGCAAGATGTAGTGCTGTTTCTATAGAAAATAAAGCAAAGGATTACTGTATTCGTGGTGATAATTCTCCTTTTTACTATTTTTCATAAGAACAACATTAAATTTCGTAGTGATCCATTGAATTAGATAATGACATCAACCTTAAGAAAACTGTGACATTCATCGTTTTTCCCGCAAACTCTTCAATTTTACATTTGGTACACAGAATTCTAAAAAAAAAAATAAAAGATTATAAAATTAAACTGGTGCTTCGCTAGGATGTAACCTTAGACCTACATAGTTAAAGCTTAGAAAACTGAAAATTTTGATCGGATTTACATCCCATGTTACAGTACCAATAGAAAGAAATACTCAAAATGTTTTTAGTACCGGTACCTTACCTCGAAGATGTTCAATGTGAGCCCCATGGCAACATGGCACACATCAACTCTGTAGTCAGGTTCCTCCCAGCTACATTCAAGCATATCACGATCAATAGATGCAATGGCTACTGTGATGCATGCATGTAAAAGATGGACAAGTCAAATGGAAAGATTTCAAGGCGCAGAAAAAGAATGAAAAGTTACTATTATATATCAACTTAATGAGTAGAAATGACAAGTACATGAGTAACCATTAGGTATGCAACAAGAAAAAAAATTATTTCTTAAAAATTATGTCAGCCAAGTGACCTCCATTGAAACGCACACATTCTTCGAGTCTGGTCACGAACTGTTGCATAACTCCTCTCAGCATATTGACAGGTATCGCAGTGACCTCTTCTCGTATACGTTGGTTTAGGGCTGGAATTGTTCTGGGTAGATTGCCCCCTTAATTTTGAGGTGTCCCCACAGGAAGAAATCACATACTGTTAAATCAGGTGACCTAGGTGGCCAAGCGATATCCCCTTTCCGAGAAATGACGCAGCCCGGGAACAAAGCATTCACAGCATCCATCGAAATTCTTGCGATGTAGCTTGTTGCTCCATCCTGTTGAAACAGTGTGTTTTCATTCACTGGAAAATGGGCGAGTTGTGGTGTAAAAAGGTGCTGTATCATCACTGAATTAACAGTCACTGCACTTCCGGCCTCATTCTCAAAAAAGAATGGGCCAATTATCACAGTTGATGGAATTATACACTATACTGTTACCTTCTGGGCATGGAAGGGTTTCTCATGAAGTGAAATCAATTAATTGCAGTTTGCAGTAATGATGAGCACCATTTAACAAAACATGGTAGAGACAAACAACTTGGTTACTAGGGAATGCAGAGATAGTAACGTCACCGCCTAAGGAGTCATAAATTGTAAAGTAAGTAGGTAGAGAAGAGACGGTTATATTCATTCTCACCCTCTCCATATGAACAGCCGGGGCAATTTCTCCGGGCATGCTATACTTGCTGCGCAAGCCCAATATTTTCGTAGAATGTGTATTTCTCAAAATGGCGTTACGTACATTAAAATTTTATTTTGATTTTTGGAATACTGTATAGGCGTAATACCATCTGCAGGTTGCACACCGCAAGTATCGCAACGCTCGTTTCTCGGAGCTACAGGAAAGACGTAGAAACAGCGAGAATATGATGCGCGCACAAGTGCCTTCCTCCTTAGTCCGTCCTAGGCGCACATGCTTCTGTTATGTGTTGTTTGAAGCTCTGGTCTGAGAGCTACACCAACGACTATTTAACGTTACACAGAGCAGTACTGACAGCGGGAATGTGCTGTGATTTGCGAGTGCAATGTAATTGTGTGAGCGGAATGCATGTGTTAGCTGCTGCATGTATTATTAATTCTTAAACATTAATTTGAAGTATTGCAATGAGTTCGGAATTGTGTGTTATTGAAACATTATTAAATACATTTTCCCGAGGGACTATTCAAGAGAAGACAGACATAGATAATATGTGCGCTCGTTCAGTGCAGCTCAATACAACAATGTGCATTGGTTGACAGGGTCGAAAAAAACTAAATAAACTGTTTTGTTGGCCATGTTTGTTATATTATATCGAACTTCTACATCTGATAAGCGAATACGATCCATGGCTCATAATGATTTCATAATTATAAAATAAATTATTTATGTGGGTCTGATTATTTTTATAAATTATGAATCATTATATCCTCCAATCTTCCCCTATGAATAAAAGAGCAAGCCTAACTTTCGTGACTAGCATTCGCCCCTGGTTACTAGGAACGCGGAGATAGTGACATCACCGCCTAAGGAGTCATAAAGTGTAAAGTAAGTAGGTAGAGAAGAGACAGTTAAATTCATTCTTACCCTCTCCAGAAAAACAGCATACTCCCATCAAATCTTTCCGTTTGACTGGCCCACCTTGTAGATCAAGCAGTCTGTGGTAAGAGAGGCAAACAGACTATTTTAACACCCACATGAAAAAAAATCAAGGGATACCAGATCTGAAGAACGTGAAGGCCAACAAAGAAGTTGACAGTCATTGCGACCAGCCCAACCCAGCTGGTAGTTGTTCAGCTCTTCTCTGACACAGCTGACTTCGGTATTTGCAGCTCCCTGTGGTAGTTTTTCGTGGACTACGTGAGAAACATTACGGACACACTCAACCAACTGTTTCTTCATTTACTGGCAGGCATCTGGTTGATTTTCTCTTTGCACCAAACTATGTTCGGACACTAATAACTGATTGGTTAACTGAAAATCAAAGATACAAAGAGCTTTTCTGTTCTCAGTAGCAGCCATTTCGTCTCAACAAAAAACAAATGCTATTACACAGCAGTCATGTCACATGTGATGAACTGAAACAAAATGTTCTGAGTTTATCTTTCTATTGGTATCAATTTTAATTATCCAAGTTTTTCCTAAGCATAAGTTACATCTGTTCGCAACCGGCATGGTCTTTTATGGGAGCCCTGTATTGAAAATATGAATTTTAAAGTACTATATTTTTTTAGTTAGCTATTTATCGATGCATGTATTGTGGGTCCCTATCACCACGGCATGACGCACCCTCAGGTTGCGGATAGAGGAGACGGCCTCCAGATATGGAGGGTAGCTGTGAATATATTGAATAAGCAGTCGCGGACAGCCGATGACGGGTGATACTTCAGCTTGGGGGTTGGGCGAAGGGCTAACATCCCATCACCATAAAAAACAGCTTGTTACGAAACCTCAAAATAAGCCTTGGAATGGAACTGATTCTCGGCATGACCACAGCAAAGGATTTGAGGGAGGTGGGATATAATGATAGAGAATGGATTAATCTTGCTCAGGATAGGGACCAATGGCGGGCTTATGTGAGGGCGGCAATGAACCTCCGGGTTCCTTAAAAGCCAGTAAGCAAGCTATTTATCGATGTTGTGTTAACTACTAATTTATTCTGCATTGTTGGGATTGGTAATAGTGAGATAGTATAGATATGAGACTAAAGATTCGCCATAGTTCACCTGACATTTGCATTTCATTCATTCATAGTGTTCTGCCCAAGGGCAGATCTTTCACTGCAAACCCAGCATTCTCCAGTCTTTTCTATTTTCTGCATTATGGTTGGGGAAAACCCTGAAAAAAATCCAACCAGGTAATCAGCCCAAGTGGGAATAGAACCCATGCCCAAGCGCAACTCCAGATCAGCAGGCAAACGTCATCTGAGCTACGCTGGTGGCCTTTAGGATTGCAGCAGTGTTACCGATTTTTTCATGAAACGTGAACACATTGCATTATTTTATTCCTAAAATAAAACAAAATTATTACTGAGCATAGTGGTTCAGATGGTGACATCTAGACTCGTACTCAGGAGGTCTCGGGTTCAAACTCCATGGTTCGCCAATCTAATTGGAGGTTTTCATGGTTTACCTCAGTCATAAAGGCAAATACCGGACTGCAAATTTAAAGATTCATCATTTCTTTTAGTAGGTTATTTTACGACGCTTTATCACCAGCTTAGGTTATTTAGTGTCTGAATGAGATGAAGGCGATAATGCCGGTGAAATGAGTCCGGGGTCCAACACCGAAATTTACCCAGCATTTGCTTATATTGGGTTGAGGGAAAACCCCGGAAAAACCTCAACCAGGTAACTTGCCCCGACCGGGAATCGAACTTGGGCCACCTGGTTTCGCGGCTAGACGCGCTAACCATTACCCCACAAGTGTGTACTTCATCATCATCATCTTAATCATCAATATCTTCTCTCTCTCTCTCTCTCTCTCTCTCTCTCTCTCTTGTATGGAGGAGAGACCCGAAGGCTTACACTGCAGTCTGAGGCTTACCACTTCTATTCTGTGAATGATCGGGTAGCTGAATGGTCATGCTCTTGTACAAGTACAGCACGCCGCACTGTGAACTTAACCTGGGCTATTGTTTGGATGATGATGATATGTGATTTAATGATGGCAAAATGAGTCCAAGGTCCAACGCCGAAAGTTAGCCAGCAATTCTGCTTCAATCGGTTGAGGGAAAACCTCGGAAAAAACAAACCAGATATAGCGAGGACCACATAACAGTAGTTCCTAAAGGTCTAATATGGCCATCTCTTCAGTATTGCCAACTAACACCAGATATCACCAAAGAGGGTAAAAATCACAATGCTACATACTATAATCTATACTAATAATAAATCTGTAGCCGAAATTTTTCTGGTAATTTTCAATTTTCCAAAAATAATTGGTCCTAACATATATAATTAACCACCCTGAAACCGAAAATCGCTTTTTTGAAATTTTTGTTTGTATGTCTGTCTGTATGTTTGTTACCTTTTCACGCGATAATGGCTGAACGGATTTCGATGAAAATTGGAATATAAATGAAGTTCGTTGTAACTTAGATTTTAGGCTATATGGCATTCAAAATACACTATTTAAAAGGGGGGTTATAAGGGGGCATGAATTAAATAAATCGAAATATCTCGCTTATTATTGATTTTTATGAAAAATGTTACATAACAAGAGTTTCTTTAACAATAATTTGCGATAAATTTTATTCCTTGAAAAATTTTGATAGGACTGATATTTAATGAGATAAATGATTTTTAAAATTAAAATAACTGCCATCTACGGCGGTGTATTGAAATAAAAGACAAATGACTTCGTCTATAAGGGGCCTTGGACAGCAACAATCGAAAGCTATGAAAGATAGCCTACAGATAATGTTTCTGCGTTTCTATGAAGTAATATCGGAAGCTAAATTAACCGATTTGTATAATTGATTATTAATTCACCATTGGAAAGTGTAGTTTCTCTAGATGGACATAATGCTATAATGTTATCACAGTACCTTCTGAGTGAATCGAGGACAGGTAAGATTAAAATAGATTCTTATGCACAGAAAACTTTATAGGCTATTCTGTATATTCATTTCCTGTATTTCCTAAACTAATTTTTATGACCAAATGAGTGGTCTCTGGATCAAAATGATCGCATTTTAATTTTTTAATTCAATTTAAATTAAGTAACATAATAAACGATTTATCCTTCTATCAAACACGAATGTTCCCTGGATCAAATGTCCTATTTTAACTATATAATTACTTTATATTTATTTCTAACCGGTGCAGCGGAGCGCACAGGTACAGCTAGTAATAAATAGTATTAACAATAACAATGTCTTGTTTATTTACCACATCTCTTCTTTATGTTGCAAGGTGTTTCCTAAATGGTTCAATAATTTATTTATGAAATAGTATATTTTCCTCCTGGACTTCTCGAATATTATGTTGATAATTACAATTAGTACAATTTATTTTGTCAGGCAACATAAAATTTATTTGTTTGACTAAAGAGTTTACGATTTATGACACCTAACCTAAAAATGTATTTATTTACTTGCATTTTCATCAGTTTGCTTTACTGTAAACCGAAATAATTGCTGCCAACATAACAGTTAGAAAATAACGTCCAATTGTAGTATTTGTCAGTACCCGAAATTCGAAACGAAGTTGGTAAAAGAAAATTCAACCTGAGAGCTAGAAAATCACTATAATCCACTAGCATATTTAGTAATAGTGAAAAAATGATTAGATTGCACCCTTGCTGATCCAGACTATAACTTGTCCCAACCAGGATTTGAACCTGGGCCTACTCATTTCACGGTCAGATGCGCTAACCGGTGGACCACCAATATCTCAAAATTAAAACAAAAATCTGAATCAGTTACATGAAAACAAACCATCTATAGCACGTAACAGAAACAAAATCAATAACAGTCAATGGCCTACTGATATATCTGAACATCCTACACACGCAATATAACCATAGATGTTAACGCATACATATAAATACTTACAACTGTTGAAGATCTGAGATCTAATGGTTACATACTAGACACTGTGATTTTCAATTACTTTCATTCAAGAGTCACATATAATTTTTAATGGTCAAATGCAGGCCAGAAACAGAAATAACTTAAGGGGTTACGTACAGCTTAAAGGAGTAAAATTTTGGAAATATTCAACAATTTTTTTCCTCCATTACTCTGTATTGTACAATAACGAAAATTCTGCTATATGATAAACATATTTTTACGATTAAAAAAATTATTTATATATTTTTTTTTTTCAAAATTCAAAGTGATGAAGTGTTTCTCTCATAATTCGAAAAGTATCCAACATTCTGTGATGAAATTTTTTGTGTGTATTTATGCATGTCATATCTACAATATGATGTGCAAAATCACTTCTCTACCTTTGATAGATTGTCTGATAAAAAATAAATTCATTTTAAAATATGGTCAAAATCTAACACAAAATAAAAAAAAAATTGTTTATTAAGGAATGTAGTTGAAAGAGCATGATATTGTAAACATCAGTTTCAGCAATAAAATAAAAGAGAGAAAACATGAAAAAGTTAACAAGTTTATGATTATGAGTTATGAGGGAAACAATCAAATCAAGGATACAAATAACTTTTCTGTCATTAGTAGCAGCCATTTCGTCTCAACAATAAACAAATGCTATTACACAGCAGTCATGTGACATGTGATGAACTGAAAAAAAAATGTTTTGAGTTTATCTTTCTATTGGTATCAATTTTAACTTGTCGAGTTTTTATTAAACATAAGTTACATCTGTTCAAAACCGGCAAGGTCTTTTGTGGGAGCCCTGTATTGAAAAAGGGGCATTTTAAGGTACTATTTTTTTTTTAGTTAGCTATTTATCGATGTTGTGTTACCTACTCATTTATTCTGCATTGTTGGGATTGGTAATAGCGAGATGGTATTTGGTGAAATGAGCTATAAATACTACTCATGCTGAAGTGTATTAGTGGAAATAAAAACTTTTGTGCGAGGTCGTGCGTATTTGCTTGCTTTCCACACAAAACCAATACACGCTAAGTGTGAAATACCACATTCAGTATTCCCAACTTAACGCACATAACAATTTCCCTCTTCTTACCGCTTAAGCGCTGCATTCATTTTATGCTTTAGGCTTTTAACATATTATTTTTAGAGACGTTTAACATAGTAACAATTATAAATTGGAAACTTACCACTGCAATTTCACCTAAATTGCACTGTTAATTATTGTTTTTAAATATTTGCAAAAATTAAGTAAACTCTACTACTCCACAAAAGTTATTGCATTCCTGATGCAAGTAACATTAAGGAAGCCGTGAAAAAATCAACAACATTCCAGATGCCGATGTTATTACTGCAATATGTTATATAAATAATATTGTTAAAATATTAAAATGAAAAATAAATCATTACATAACCTTACCGTTTGTTTTAAGTTCGCATTTATAGACTGGGGGAAAAAAAAAGACAGACGTATATCACGGCCTGCTGGAGTATAGTAAACACAGAAAACATTTTATAGCAACAATGTTGAAGATAGATATTTTGGTATTCCAAAGTTGCCGTCATTAAACAGAAACCAAGATGGAGATTTCATTGCAACTAATTGGAAAGTCCCCTTTCAGGTATGTAATAAACGATCTTCGCACAAAATAATGTACGATACACGAGCGGTATGTTTGTTTTCATGTTCTCGGAAATTAGAAAAATCTCAACTACATTTCGCTTTTTCAATCTTTTCCTCGAACATGAAAACGTCAACATACTGCTCTTGTAACGCATATTACTATTTCAGTTACTCTATACAAAGCAGAAGTTTTTTTTTAATAAACCTTATCCAAGTTACGATATAAGCTGTTATTTCTATATGCATTTAGAGTGGACACAGTGTATATTTGGAGAAAAATCAGATGATTTTCATTTAATTTCATATTTTTGGAAATCACCTTATTTTGCGTAACTACAACACCTGAATGACAGAACTTTCCATTTCTGTATACAAATTTTTTATGTCAGCCAGAAGTACAATTTTGGCAATCCACATGTGAACTGAAGCTACTGCCATATGGCTACTTTCCCTACATTTCAATTGAATTTTTCTTATTCCAGTAATGGTTATTTTGGATATTAACATACCTATTAGCCTAGCCGTCCGCTGGCACCGTGAATGGCCGAATATTTGTTAGGCTGTATACGGCCGAATACCGGATGACAGGCAGAAGAGCCGATCGATCGTCCACCGGAGCCGACGCTTCGGCAGTCAATTATCAGTTGTATGTCCTCGTACTACTGTACATGCTTATACTTAACACATACATACAGCCAACGGCGTGGATCAGTCAGTTAAGGCGCTTGCCTGCCAATCTGAAGTTCCGCTCGGACGTGGTTCGATCCCCGCTTGGGCTGATTACCTGGTTGGGCTTTTCCGAGGTTTTCCCCAACCGTAACTTGAATGCCAGGTAATCTATGGCGAATCCTCGGCTTATCTCGCCAAATACCATCTCGCTAGCACCAATCTCATCGACGCTAAATAACCTCGTAGTTGATACAGCATCATTAAATAAACAACTAAAAAATTACATACATGCATGCATACATACATACATACATGCATAGATACATATATAAATACATACATACATACATAGCCTACATACAAATGGCTTTTAAGGAATGGCGAAAATATAGGGTATATCCGATGCTTAGAGAAAGGTGTTGCCTGGGTAATTTTCATCATCTACGCCTACACAATAAACTATAGTGCTATGTTTTGGATTACTATCGGATGAATGTTGATACATTTCAATAGCTACGAGGGGGATCCAGGAAATAACGACCGTTTTGTTGTAATAATTAAAAAAATATATATTTATTAGAAAAAACAAAGTCTGTTACATAACTGAAGCTTCCTTTACTTCTCTACATAATCACCACCTACATTTAAACATTTGTGGTATCTGTTCACTAGCTTTAGAATTCCCGTGTTATACTCCTTTGCTGCCAGTTCATTAAGCCAAGTGTTCACTGTCTTCTTCAACTCTTCATCACTTCCAAAACGCGTACCACCCAGAAAGTCTTTCAGCTTAGTGAAAAGGTGAAAATCGCTAGGAGCAAGGTCTGGACTATAGGGCGGATGATCAAAGATTTCCCAACCGAATTGATCCAGCAATTCTCGAGTTGAAGCAGCAGTGTGCAGGCGGGCACAGATTTTGTGGTATCCAAGATGTTGCGACACAATTTCACCAAGCAAAGAACGAGAAATGTCAGGAAAGGCAATATGCAATTCGTCGAGTGATGTGCGCCTGTCTTGCAAGATTCTGTCGTTCACTTTAGTCTTCAAGTCTTCTGTGATGAGTGATGGGTGTCCGGGTCGAGTTTCATCGTGGACATTTGTTCGCCCATTGTTTAACATTTCGCACCATTTTCTCACATTTCTTTCATTCGTTACAGTATCATCATACACTTCTTTCAATTGCCGGTAAATTTCTGCAGGTTTCAAATGTCGGGCATTCAAAAATCGAATCACACTCCTCACCTCACAGTCAGTGGGATTATCAATCACGTCGTTCATTTTGAAGTAACACAAAATGCACAATGGCGACTTGTTGCAACCAGTACTCACAACATTATGAGAACACATGTTAAGGAAGCCAGTTGACCTTCAAACAAGGAAGGGGAGTCAGCTGCGCTGCGGGTATGCGCGAACTGTCGTTATTTCCTGGATCCCCCTTGTATATTTTAAATGTAATTCGTCCATCAATCTCAAAATGGTCAAATTTCAGAGATGTTTGTCAGTGATCTTAAGTTAAGTAGTACACGAATAATAATTTGTTAAGCCTTAAAAATTTTATTTCACTTGTTTAACGAAAAAAAAAGAAACACACAAGAACTAATTAATTTTTCGGCGTTCATGGCGAAATTTATGGAAACAGTCATCACATGTTGCCCTGTTCGACCGAATGAGACCGGAAAATCCCATCTGAATTGGGTCCAATCGTCATTCGGCCGCAAACGGCCAAATAGGGTGAGTGTAATGGACGCGCGCCAATGCATTCTCTTGTTGTGGGATCATTCAGCCGTGTACGACCGTAAACGGCCGAGTTGTTATTCGGCCGAATTCGGTTCCAGTGGACGGCCAGCCTTAAGGTGGAACCAGGCTTCTCCACGAAAAAAAAAAAATCGTGGATAGAATGCTACCGGCATCTAGAAAAATTAGGTCTTGCAACACAAAACCTCTCCACAAAGCTCAATTAATAAACACTTCACAAACAAATATTCATATTAGTCACTCACAGCAACCTAAACAATTACTTTAATCCAAAAGTGAATAAAATTTATTTCATTCACTGCTGATAGTTTATTCACTCCTAAAAATGCATTTAAAATGTAAAACAATTACTAGACTAAACACACAATAAAACCAACTAGACCACAAGCAAGAGCCCTTACATTTTTTCAATTTTTCTGAAAGGTACACTAATAAGATTTCTTCATTAATGTCTTTCACATTCCTACTTTCTCACCACTCACAAAATAACTTATATTCTTTCTGATAAATAGATGTAGATTTCTGCAGAACTAAAGTGGACACAGCTGCTTTAGCGACATTAGGGACTTCACGACATTTTCCTTCCAAAGAACAAACATTTTAAATTTGGCTTTTAGCCCTAATTATAAGTATAGAAAAAAAAAATACGTATAACGGGTGGGAACAGTTATATTACCAGTTGTGCTAAGAATTGTATGCCGTTACATTGTACTTCATGCACCTCTGACTTTAGGCACCGGTACGTAATTGCGTTGGGGTGGGGGATTTCAGTGCGTTTCGTTCAGCAGTGAACTTTAGTTGATCGGTTACATTACAACAGAATAGTACTATTCGTAACAGGCAACATTCAACGTTCTGTAAGGAAGAATAATAGCAAGATGACGAGGACGAAATTTGTGACTTAATTTCAAATGAGGAAATTTTGTAATAATGATACAGATTTTGAGATAAATAATGCTTGTGTAAAATATTTCAAATATTCCCCCATTATTTCTGCAGAAGTGGAACGAAGTTTCTCCAAATATAAGGCTGAGTTTTTTAGCAACAGGCAATCATCCTCCTTTGAAAATTTCAAAATGAACCTCCGGGTTCCTTAAAAGCCAGAAAGTAAGTAAGTCTTGGGTTTCTGCCATCATGGAGAATTGCTCCGAATCAACAGACATAATACGGTTTGTTCTCTCATCGCAGCTTCAATCTGTCAGAATGCTTCCTATGAGGTTTATGAGGAGGTCGGTTGCATCTCTTCTGATGGCTCTACTAGACGTGCTGATATCATCATAATTGATCGGCAGAAGGATAAGGGTGTCATTCTTGATCCCACAATCCGTTTCGAGATGCATGAGCAACAGCCGCAAGACGTGTGTCGTGAAAAACAAGCCATCTATGAGCCTAGTTGTCAGCATCTCGGAGCACAATACCACATCACACATTGGACAGTTTTTGGGCTCATGTTCGGTGCCCGTGGCACGATCCCACGTGAAACTTTAAATCAACTTAAACAATATAAAATTTCTGATGCAACGATTGATGCCATAGGATCTCACGTGTTAAAATCATCCTTAGCTATAATTAGTAATCATTTGTACCCAACAAAATTTTTATTGTAAATGATTTCCTACATTTTCTTATCTTAATGTTTTTTTTTTCCTTTCCAAGTGTCACAAAATTGTTTTGTTTACTTATTATTCTTTATGAATTGATTAGTAGGCCGATCTATCGAACCCTTATTTAGGGCGGCTTTTGTTTATACAAATTATCTAATGGGTGGGCAGTGATGAAATATCATGGAAGTGTACTTCAAATAAAATTGTAAGAAACAATAAAATCACAGACATTTTAAGCAAGTCTGGAAATCATGCACTTGAAGCACTTAACGTTCAGGAACAGTTGTAAGCATATAGCAGAGGATCATTTAAATGTGAAACCAAGGAATACAATGTGACAGGAGAAGAAAGGCATTCGTGGATCCGATGCTGATAAGTGGGCCATCCTGCCTTGACAGAGTCAAATCCTGTTTCGCGAACGAGTAGCCAGATAAGCCCCAGGAGCTTGGAGCCCTTTCTATATACTTACTTACAAATGGCTTTTAAGAAACCCGAAGGTTCATTGCCGCCCTCACAGAAGCCCGCCATCGGTCCCTATCCTGTGCAAGATTAATCCAGTCTCTATCATCATATCCCACCTCCCTCAAATCCATTTTAATATTATCCTCCCATCTATGTCTCGGCCTCCCCAAAGGTATTTTTCCCTCCGGTCTCCCAACTAAGACTATATGCATTTCTGGATTCGCCCATACGTGCTACATGCCCTGCCCATCTCAAACGTCTGGATTTAATGTTCCTAATTATGTCAGGTGAAGAATACAATGCGTGCAGTTCTGCGTTGTGTAACTTTCTCCATTCTCCTGTAACTTCATCCCGCTTAGCCCCAAATATTTTCCTAAGCACCTTATTCTCAAACACCCTTAACCTATGTTCCTCTCTCAGAGTGAGAGTCCAAGTTTCACAACCATACAGAACAACCGGTTAATATAACTGTTTTATAAATTCTAACTTTCAGATTTTTTGACAGCAGACTAGATGATAAAAGCCCTTCCTATATTGGCATCGAAAACCCACACTACCTCCAGACTTCACCTTCGCCTGTTTTCACTATTGCAGATGATGGTTGAAATGAAGGAGAGATGGAGAATGTTGGTGGAATGATAGAGGGAAATGGGAATACCCTGAGAAAAACCCTATGCAATGACCGCATTATTCACCACAGGGACCTACAAATTTTTCAATATGAGACTGCTCTATCATGTATTCTGATACTGTGTGGATTAGTTCCATCTAGCACTATGATATTCATTTGTCAACCACAAATATAATAAGTAGTGCTGTCGATCGATCAAAATATTTCATTGATTAATCGAGTTGAAAAAATGTTTTAATATACTGTAATACACAATTATTGTTAAATTTGACTTGTGTTCAGTGATAAGCATAAGTATTAAATGTATATATCTGTATATATTGTATCATTATATTACAAAACAACTATTTTAATTACATACTAACATATTTATTATGAGGCTTATAATTTGTGTCAATTTCTCCGGGAATTTTTGAGACTAATATAAACAGCAAACAGCATGAAGACTTACCTAGTTAATACTGCTTTATCCATGATTTTAAACATGTGAGTGCATTCACATGCTCCGAATTAAGTGCCGCTCTACATTTAGTAACAATGTTTCCTGCATCACTGAACACGAAAAAAACTTCTTTTCTGTCAAGCACTTCTCCACGATCGTTCTATTTAAATCCAAACGTTTCACCGATTTTACCTCTCAAATTCTCATATGACATAATGTAGTTTACACTTTTCACAGACCACAGAAAACTGACTTTTTTTCTTTATCAAACTAAATACACAACCTTCATACACAAACTCAGTACAGAAACTGCAAGCACCTGCAAAAGTACAGCGGTCAAAACAAAAGACTGGCCTTATTGTAATCCGAATTACCAGATTTTAGAAAAAAAAAAGAAGACAGTTACGTTCTCACTTGTACACAGTGCAGACATGGCTATTTTATAAGGGATGAGGGGGACGAATTTCAGAAAAGTATGTATTTCATATACTAGGAAGAGGAGCTGATGACAAGGTGGAAGTTTTCTTGGAAAACCATAAAACTTAATAAGGGTTTCGCATTGTGTTTCAATTTTCAATAGAGGTTGACAAGTCATTGTCCTCACATCTCCATGTCTCTCTTAAGTGTTTGTGCAAAGATTTTCTCTCTATGCTACCTGGTTTACAGTTAGAAAATAACAGTACTATTTTGCTTTTAAGTAAGCAATTTCCGAGAGAGAAATATTGTCGGAATTTTTAGTATGATTAATTAATATCAACTACAACCAGTTAATTATAATCGACTCGATTATTCGATTAAATATTTTTGATCGATTAATCTTACAACAGAAATTAATCGATTAAATCCCAAAGCACTAATAATAAGGGTTTGAGTCCTGATACCTTTGAAGAGAAACTGCAAAATGAAACTAGGCTGAGAGGAAGATGAAGTTGTCTTCCACCGGTGCCATGTCGACTCCATTGATTGCACAAACTATCACCATTTAGTAGCTGTCGGGTGCTGCTCACCGCGGTGAAGTGTGAGGCTGAAGCTTCCATCTTACCTCAACCCCACACTTCATCGCAGCAACCACACCAGTTCAACGCTGCACCTGCAACAAACAGTGTTACTTCTTAGACATTTTGAGTTGTGATACGCTTCATTCATGGACTGCTAAATGGTAAAAGCACTGTGTTCACTGTTTACATATCACAGCCTTGGTTTGAAAGGTTCTAACTGCTTTTCCCATACTTTTGAGATACAGAGCTTCAAAATTTCAATTTATTGTAATATGAACATTTAGTTGATAATAATAATAAATTTAGGGTCGAATTCATAGTCGTCACTTATAAAATGAGGAAACACTTAAGTAATGGGCGTTTCCTTAGCACTTATTTTAGATCGTATTGCAGAGACGCTACTCATTCATATGCCCTGAGCATTCCCTTGACATTGAAAGAAATATGGCAACATGGCTGGACGTGAGCGCTTTCCTACATTCAATTGTTTTCCAGCGCCTTCAAATTGTTAAATCGGCATTATTGTCATACACAAATACAGAAGTAAATATTATAGAGCTAGAAATTATACAAGATGTCCAGAAAGCATTTTACAGAAAAGAAAAAAGTGACTAAGATAACTAATTATGAAATATGGAGATATCGTCGAAAGTAAAAAAAAATTGATAATTGTTCTCTCTAAAAGAAGAAATTGACACGGAACAAAATTGCAGTTGAGTTTGATGCAAACTCCGGAAATATTCCTGTAAGTAAATCATTTTAACTTATTTTTCAGTTATTTTTATGGTAAACAAAGTGGAAGTGATATAATTACGCAAATTTTAACAGCTTATTCCTTGGGTAGAATACAAACAAAAATGCAAATAACACTTTGTTGGGACGTAAATACTTTTCGAAAAAAATGCCACTTAAATCTACCTGAAATGGTGCTGTATCATAAAATCTCAAAGCAACCGGTACTTTCAGCAGTGGCGAAATCGGTAAGCCTCATGGTTGTATTGTGAATTGAAATGAGAGACACCAGAATATTCACAACAGTGTTCTTGTCGAAACGGTATCTCCTCTTAAACTGTTGATCATTACACATCTCTAAAGGGTTTTCCATTTCTTTTGCTTGCCGAAACTCATTTTCATTTTAATTACAGAACTCAATAAATTAAATTAAATCATAATCATCATCTACTGTATACCGAATCAGCTGATTACAATGCATATGAGGAAACACTTGAGTAAGCTGACAAGCTACCTTATTTGAATAAGTGTTCACTTCAGTGGGATTTATGAATAGGAAATTATTATAAGCAACTGCTTAAGTGTTTCCTTACGATAAGTGTTGATTATGAATTCGGCCCTTAGCTTCCCTTATGAAAAGGTTGCCAGATTTGACAAAGCGTATTACATAATTTGGAAATACACCTAAAAGATAAAATGATATACATTTGAAATGGTTAGGGAATCGAATATACAAAATGTCAGAAACATTTACACCTAAGTGGCGTTTGTGCTCATTTACAGTTAAGAAAGGGGGAAAAAAAATATCATCAGATAGGTTAGAATTATTTGAATGCCATATACCGCGAGAAAAATAATAGTACGGATTGATTGGCATTGATATCTAAACCAATCAACAGCCATCGGTTAAGATAACTTCAAATTTCCATTATCACTCCCATACAAGTGATTTCTCAATATTTGAACCGATCCTTTGAGGGCACTAATGGCTATTTCCTTCACAATGCTGTGTGTTAGCCCCAGGTTTTTACATTTGTTGGCAAAGAAGGAGGGTATGGTACCTCGTGCTCCCACCATCAGACCTATTACATCAATGTGGGGCAGGCTATCTTTATCTTTATAGAACGGGATTGTTGGTTCATAGATCCGTTTCTTTTCACTGTCCACCTCATGCGGTTGATCTGCATGTGTCTCAAATCTGATGGTGGGATCGAGAATGTATGCCGAGTTGTTCTTAATGGCAATGATATCAATTCGCCGAACACTTCCTTGTGTGGCTAGTCCCTGCACCTCTTGATGGACTGTAAACCCTACTTCCTTGAGTGCCTCGGCCAGCATAGAATGGACAGCATGGTGACGGATGTTGCGAAGGGCCTCACTATAGGGGCAGAAGCCAAGGATATGGGGAAGAGTTTCAATTTCACTGAGAGAGCGCCTACAGCGGGTACTATCCCGACTTCTACCCGGTACAGCTCGGACCGGAGCGACATAGCCTACCATTTTAAGGGCGTCTATCCATTCCGAGAGGGTTAGACCTTTGTGATTTCTTATCCAGCTGTTTGCTGGGGGAACTTATGAAATGTTACGTATGACATCTTAAAGCATTCAACTTATAATTACATACTTTCATAGCCTAATTAGATAACTCATTCATTTCATTTAGGCCCGATTGTATAAACCATTTAATCTTAGATCAGAGGTTAAATTGATCCTTGTTTCAGCTGAACTTGTAATTTTGTGTTGTATAAAGTCTAATCTGAGATTAATTTGTCTCAAACTAAAGTCAACTTTAACTGAAGAAATTTCTCCGATTAAGTTAGATGATCCAAGTTCAGTTATTTATTTTCTATTTGAAATATACGAGTGACAGATTGTGCAAATAAAATATCCATTATTAATATTAGTATTAATAGATATGGTAGGTACATTTATATATATTTCTTTCAATTTCTTGTCTTAATACACAAACAATCTTATATTTTATAAGACTCTATCGTGTTCAGCAGTATCAAATAACATAACCTATAATTATATTATGTTTATAACAACCATTAATTATTAATGGATATCATAGGTACATTCATAAATTTTCAATTAACTGTATTACTAAACGAAAATTGTCGTTTTATATAGCTTTATTATGTTTAGCAGTATCAAACACCATAACATGATAACAACTCGGAGAACAGTCAACCTTCTTATTGTCTGCCATTACTTACATTGCACAAAAAAACCAGTATCTCCAACAGAATGTACGGAAAGTCACCAAAAAGTAGTTGTAAAGTCGCTAGATTTCTCATTATCAACAAAGAAAAATTAAATTTTGTCACTAGGGGTGCTAGAAAGGTCACTAGATCCCTATTTAAGCAATATAAAAATTAAAAGAAATTGTTGTTGAAAAAGAGTTAAAGTCGCTAGATTGGTGACACTGAACAAACCTGTGTAAAATGGTCCGCGCATCACGTATTTCACCTGTTTATGCAATGTTGCCAAATCCTTTTCACGTGAACTTAGATTGCATTTGAACCAAGGTAATTTGATCGCAGAAAAGTTTTATACAATAGAAGAAGTGACTGAACTCGGTTCACTTTTCGATCTTCGATCAAAGTTGATCTTTTATACAATTGGGCCTTAGAATATTTAATTTTGCAGTTAGAACTATGTCCTTCCATAATGAATTTTCAGGGTGAGACAAGGTTCTAAGTGCTGACAGAACTCTGTCAAACTATATTTCTATTCATTACTTAAAACATTATTATTCGTTACACAAAACGTTTAAACTTTGAAAAAAATTCTTCTCTTTTAATTTATAATTAGATAACAATTGACATTAAATAAATTACAGAAATTAAAATTATATTTTGAGAAAACAATCAGATCTCTGTTATATCACTCTTCGTGAAAGATCAATCTCACTTGAATTATATGTGGAGGAAGTCTACTTCGAATATTGCATTTCCATGACTGCGGATTAGAGACTACTTTCCGTACCTTCTTTTTGATGTATTTTCTTGGTTATTTCTGAAATTAATAGTTACTAGGCCTATTATAATTTCAATGTCGCTTGTATTATTTAATAGCACATTATGCAACGAGCCTATAATGAAGGTAATTAAGAAGCAAGTATGGATATTTATGAAACGAGCGCAAGCTCGTTTCATAATTTTCATACGAGCTTCTTAATTACCATTATAGGCGAGTTTCATACGACTTTTTATGCTCGACCATATTTCTAACTTGATATTAATAATTTTCTTTGTATCTGACCTTGACCAATGTCTCGTATGTTGTGAGATGTGCGGAGACGCGAAAGTATTGATTTTTTCCGAGGAACAGATGTTCACATTGACCTTGCTAGGCCATAAAAACCTACAGAGATAACATTGAAATTAAATTAGACATTGAAAAACGAGATGACAAACTGAATTTATTTGAATATTATTTACAATTAACGCTAATTATTATAGTAACAGAACATAACCTTCTGCGACAGTATTGGATTTCCAGCCTCCGTGAATTTTCGCTAATTCTCTTTCGATTGCATATCCGAGAATAATCGATACTTGCGGTTTTATAACGGTAGGAAGCTGACCTGTCATTGGCTGAACAGTTGTAACCTGAGTCGTCATTGGCTGAAAGACCTGTCCTTTAATGAGTAGGTGTACTTTAATGACATGCATTAAAGGTCTGCTACCAGGTGTATAATTACTACATTTCGGTATGGTCGAGCATAAATGTATTTAGGCTATATAGTTCATTTGTTTATATTATATTATATTTTTAAATTAAACAAATAATTACACAATTAAAAATATTGGTTTAAGGAGTTTCTTGAAAGTGAAGGTAGTCATCAAATTTATTATTGACGAATAAAAAATGTATATGTTAAGTAATGGGGATGTATAAATATTATGAACACGTGAAAAAAATGGCTAAGTGGAAAACGAAGGGATTGAACATAAAAATCATCTTACGTAATGTTCTTCGTTCTGTAAATCTTTGTCCATCGAAGTGCTTTGTTGGCATTATAATTCTGTGAAACAGTACGTCACTTAATTGAAGAAATTACATTCTTGGGGTTGTTCCTTATCTGATGAATTAGGAGGAATCTAATCATCAGGTTAGTCATCACGGAACATATCGTCAGAACTTTGATATCCCACTTTGTTTCTTATGGGGAAAAAAGTACCATTATGCTGATATTTTTTCCAATTAATTATCAATAATCTGAACACATTACTCATATATTCATCAATACGCCATGAAAATTACAAATAAAATATATCATGCTTAGCTGTGCATAATACAAATTAAATTCCTGCATCTTTGCGAGAAAATAGCAGCAGCTTCAGTTAGAACTTTGTCAAAATAAATATTTTCAAAAGTTGTCATCAGATACATTGCTAGTTCGTTCATTTTTCAACAAATGGTGCTGAAATATATTTAGAAGCTAGACAGTATTATGAAGTGATTACAAATGATAAACACATTTTTGCCAATTTTTGTTAGTTAGAACCTTGTCAAACCAAGACTACGATATATATTCTCCATGAACAACCATTCATTAGCCATTTCGTCACGTAATTTAGTGCTACCAATCATACTTACTAAATGAGGTACATTTCATTCTTACACATGAGGCGTCTTTCACTTCAATACTCTTTATGAAAGCAGTCATATTTAACAGTAGGACCTCTTTTTAACGAATCTCTGAGGAATTAATTTCTTTTCCTTAAAAGGGGGTTTATACAAAATGCAAAGGAAAGGCTAAAATAACTAGTACTAGAGTCGATGGCATTTGGAAAGGCAGTAGAATTTTTGACATGTGACGTCACAAGCTTGTACAGTAGAACCAATCGGAATCAGTCTGTAACAAGTACTTCCCGAGTTCGTTTGTTGACGTGTGAGTGTTTCAATACATTGAGTAAGTAAAACTAACATTTACTGTGTATGTGTAAGATAAATAAATGGAAGGACAGACTGTACAAAGGCAAGTACTCCACAGGCAGGCGTAGGAAGTAATGTTTAAGGTGTATAATTATTTTAAAAACATTGACGAGCAGAATGGTGTCGGCAATCATGATGCTGGATGCAATGTTGCCAACGTACAAGAAACGACTGCAGAAGCATGTGGTGTGTGATTGAGAACCGTGCAAAGAATATTGTTAGTGGAGGAAAGAGGGTTCGTTTGGTGTCATGTTTACAGTAATCAACGGCTAAGGTCATTAATAATTTAAAATTCCTCCTGCGCTATTTGTATTGCACGTGCTCGTGAAGTACGATGTGGCAATATTGTACGCTGCCTTGCTCTCTTTATCTGTCTCTCTCGACACAAACGCTAGCAGATTACTGCTTTCTCAATTGCTGTCTAGTATAACATGTGTGTTATATACCAAACATTATAATTACCCAATTTAATTAGGCCTATAATTATTATTCACAATATACAGGGTGTTTCAGGAGGAATAGTAAATACGAGGTGATAGTATAGACAAATTCGAATAAAAAATTCCCTATAAAATGTGTCCAATTTTTATTGGGTACAGAGATACAGCTGTCAGAATGTAACGTTCAATGTACTTTCGTTTCATGTGTTGCTACTCCGGTTGCTATGGGCTTATTTATCGACTGTCATTTTTGTTTTGAAGGTCAAGTTGCCATTGTGGAGACACATTTTCAAGAACCCTTCTTGTAAATGTGTGGTGCAGTATGATAGACAATCAATTGCTTGGGCCTGTTGTGTTACCGCATCGTCTTACACGGCCCCGTTATCTAGACTTTCTTCAAAACGAGCTTTCAGTATTATTGGAAGAGGTTCCTTTGGCTACAAGGATGGGATGTTCTTCCAGCATAACGAAGCCTCTGTACATTCTAGTCGTCAGGTGATACATCATCTAAATCTAACATTCCCCCGAAGATGGATAGGCAGATATGGTCACGTTTCTTGGTCATCAAGATCTCCGGATCTTACCCCTTTAGATTTTTGCCTGTGGGGGATGGTTGAAAGGCGAAGTCTATAAAGAAAAAGCAAACACAAGAGCTGATTTAACCGTTCGGATTGTGAATAATGCTGCCCCCATAAAAGAACGCCAAGACGACCCTGGAAGAGCTACACATGGTGTTGTCAAGAGAAGTCAGTGATGGAATTTATGAAAATCAACTTTGAACGTAATCATTTTCCTTTGTTTAACACCTTCTTGGTTTACATTCTAACAGCTGTATCTCTGTACCCAATAAAAATTGGACACATGTTATAAGTACGGTACGTCTGTTGGGTGGACTTACACTACAGCTCTCCCAGTGATCACATCTAATTTCTACTACTCCATAGTAGGCCCTATAATTCAAAGGCATTTTCAGTTTTTTTTTTAATTCCCTGTAGTGCCCGGAACATAAATAACCTCATATCAGATGTCACCAGTACCGGTAAGTATACAGTTCAATAAAAAGGAACTGTTTCCTTAGTCGAACATGTACTTGGCATACGAATTTACTTTTATTCGTGCAAATTTGCTGCATGTGTAAAATCGACGATAATTTAATTTACCAGAGTTGGCAACCCTAAACACACATCGCAAAATCTCAGTCTCCAAAAATTGACAATTTTTTGCATGGAACCACATATTTTTTTTGTATGCGAATTGTTTTGCTGAGTAGAATTGTGTAAGTATAATTTATTAAGCGTGATTCTGTTTAATATGAAGAGTTAAAAAAACAAAAACAAAGAAAATCAGTTATAATATAATTATGTTGTACGTAGCAAGATCGATTATTCAACTGATAAGATATTTTATGAGGTTGTCATGACTGAGATATCTGTTGTTAATTGGTGGTTTTATTTATGTCAGTAGGCCTTGACTGTCGAGTATGTAAGGACTGGGGCTCTTAAGGGTGGAGATCGAGGTTCGGGATGGCCCAGAAGCAACAAGTTATACTAAAGATGTTTAGGATTAGTGTAAAACTGGCCTATGTCTCCTATAGTGGTCGGGACATAAGTAACCTTTACCTTTCTCTAAAACTTTCCAAATATTTGTAAGCAGTCTTTTACATTAGATTGCCCAAAATTGGTTTATAGTGCCACAATGGCAGTGATAAAAGTGTGAAATATTCGTTCAGTGGCCGGTGGATACTCTACCTTGACCGATTCTTCTTGTGGTAAAAATGCTTTACACCAGTACTGGCATCACAAAACAAAAAATCACCCAGCATATATGCAGGGTACAATAAAAGTCTAAACTTACCTAACTTCCAACAGATTCATAAATGCAAGGCATAACAAATGCCTGAACTAACCTAACCTGTCACAGATTCGTATACGCAGGCATAGAGTGAGTGTACACTATAGTGAAACTTTCGTAAGTCACCAAAGTTATGTTGGGTTTACTGAGGATACTGCCAGTCTAGTATATACAGTCACGATAAGTAGTAAATATGCATCCATAAATAGTTGTTAACCAATAGGATCGCTACTATACCCTCATCACAGACAATGCAAATACGGTAGTACCTGCACAGTCTATTGTTCCTCACAACTCAAGCTTCGTGAGTGTATATACTACACTATGATACAGCTCTAACTCGTGAATATGTTTACGAGGAACAAACTCAGCGCTAGATTAACTGAAATAAGGAGAAAACAAATGACTAACAAATATCTGAATGCTATGTAGTCTCACTATCAGTGATAAAAAGTTTATGTGGGGTTTTTTAATTGTAATCTTCATAGTATTAGTATTTAAATTCATTTTTAATTGGTTATTTAATGCCACTGAATCAACTGCTAGGCAATGTTATTTAGCATCGATGGAATTGGTGATAGCGAGATGAGGCGGAAGACTCTCCAGAAATTATCTGACAGTCGTCTTACGGTTGGGGAAAACCTCGCAGAAAGCCCAATCAGGTAATCGGCCCAAACGGGAATCGAACCCATGGCCCAGCGTGATCCGGATCTGCGCAGGTAAACGTGGCTGGCGTCTGAGCTACATATGTCATTGACCAGATTAATGACAAGTAGTCCGTATGTTGGTAGTATGGTTATATGAAGGCTCGGATGTAATATTATAAACTAGCCGTACCCGTGCGCTCCGCTGCACCTGTTAGAAATAAATATAAAGTAATTACATAATTAAAATAGGACGTTTGATCCAGGGAACAACTTTTACACAGCGTAAGATAATCTGCTTCGCTCATTACCCAATTTTTTTTTGCATTGCATTTATTGCATATATATTTTATGTATTTTAACACGATTCAATTGAGCATAGTTAAAATTTGAATTATAAAATAATGGATTGCTAAGCTAACGTACTATTACTGCATACTAACACTCTCGTTGTTCGTTAATTCTCTGAGATTAATATGAGTGTACATAAATATTATTTTAAGAAATGCAGAAAACGAATGTACAAAATAGCCTATCAAATTTTCTGTGCATAAGAAGCTATTTTAATCTTACCTGTCCTCGATTTACTCAGACGTTACTGTAATAATATTATAGCATTATGTCCATCTAGAGAAACTACACTTTCCAATGGTGAAATAATAATAATTAATTATACAAATCAGTTAATTTAGCTTCTGATATTACTTCATACAAATGCAGAAACATTCTCTGTAGGCTAACTTTCATAGCTTTCGATTTTTGATGTCCAAGGCCCCTGTTTCGATTGTTGTTGTTCAAGGCCCCTTATAGACGAAGTCATTTGTTCTTAATTCATTGCACCATCTTAGATGGCGTTATTTTAATTTTAAAACTCATTTATCTCATTAAATATCAGTCCTATCAAAATTTTGTAAAGAATAAAACTTATCGGAAATCATTTTTAAAAAAACTTTTGTTATGTAACATTTTTCACAAAAATCAATAATAAGCGAGATATTTCGATTTATTTAATTCAGGCCCTCTTATAACTCCCCTTTTAAATAAAGTATTTTGAATGCCATATAGCCTAAAATCTAAGTTACAACGAACTTCATTTATATTCCAATTTTCATATAAATCGGTTCAGCCATTATCGCGTGAAAAGGTAACAAACATACAGACAGACATACAAACAAAAAATTCAAAAATGCGATTTTCTGTTTCAGGGTGGTTGATTATATATGTATTTTTGGAAAATCGAAAATTACCAGAAAAATTTCGGCTACAGATTTATTATTAGTATAGATGAAAGCTCTCCATTCTCTTCGGCGTATTCTTGGATAGAGACTGGTCGTAGAGCACCCTAAACTATTCATAGTTTGTAATAGTAAATGCTGAAATCAAAAGTACGCATTCTCTGGTTTTCCGCAAAATGCGCACAATGCAACGACACAGAGTTCCAAAAATTCGCCTTTAGTACGAATCGTTGCTTACGAGATTATAAACAACGGTATGAATGCACAATATACTTTCATCCTTATACAGAAAGGTAGAGTAATACTACTCGTACACAGATAAACTGATGCTTAATTTTCTGCACATAATTACCTCAGATTCTCATCCCCCGAATCGTCATCCTAAAGACTTGGTACAGCTGAAATGCCTCGAGATACGAGCCGGAAGTACTAGATCACTCACTGCAAATAGATGATAATATAATAATTATGCCGTGTCGTAATCTCGAGAACCAATGAGGCAATGTTATGTTTCCAACAAGCGTTGTCAATCATAATATAATCTCCATATAAAAATTGTATCCGAATATACGACTGAAGTTAAATGATCTTAGAATCTACGACAAAATCCTACCATTTTCTTCAGTAATGCTTTTATTGCAATATGTACGTGACGAAATTGAAACAGATATCTATTAATATCTTACCTATTTCTTACTGACGACGGCCTGTAACTGCAATCGGCAAAACAATTGAACATTACAGCGCCCCGTTTGTTGCTATGGTAACAGCGGCTGAGTTGCCAATGTTACAGCGACGCTATATTTCCAAATTGATGAGTCTTCAATAATTGATCTCTTGACGCCATATTGTTTTAGATGCGAATGGCATGTGATAAGTAATTACATTTTGTTTTGTTTTATGTAACACAGTTCTGTATAAAACGTCAAACAGTATAAGTGCCCAATTAATGTTTTAACGTTAGCTGGTACCAGCTGATCGCATGGTCGCCCCTATTGGCGACAAAGCGCTGTAGTTCCAAGGTCGGCCGCTTATTGTGTCCCATCTTTAAAAAAAGAAAAAAAAATCGACATACCCATACACATATGAGAGATATCACATAATTATAAGTAACTCACCTGCATTTAACCTTCTACATAAGTCACATCACTGCGACAATTCACAGAATAGGCGTGTTCCGCCTCTTTCACGGCTTCCGAATAGAGAACATAAACCCTCTTTGGCACCATCCCTCCAACGTCATCTCATTTTATACATCTTGATTACATAACTTTTAAGACTATATCATTTCGGAATATGTATTATATGTCTTTCTAGTGTTAAATATTACTCTACCTGGTTAACATGTTTCGGTCTGTCTCATT
Source organism: Periplaneta americana (assembly GCF_040183065.1). NCBI lineage: Eukaryota > Metazoa > Arthropoda > Insecta > Blattodea > Blattidae > Periplaneta > Periplaneta americana. The sequence goes on along the minus strand of NC_091132.1, from coordinate 184,188,745 downwards.
TGTTTTGAACTCAGATCAACTCCAAACTTTCCTGGACAAAAGAAAGACAAGTAGAACAAGAGAAAGACAAGATGAACAAAAGGAAAACAAGGGGAAAAGAGGAAGACAAGGAGAACAAGAGAAAGACAAGATGAACAAGAAGACAAGAATAACAAGAGGAAAACAAGATCAACAAGAGGAAGACAAGGAGAACAAGAGAAAGACAAGATGAACAAGAAGACAAGAATAACGAGAAAAACAAGATGAACAAGAGGAAGACAAGGAGACCAAGGGGAACACAGGGAAACCAATGGGTGTACAAAGATCTAAACTATCTTCGAGTTTTATTCTTAGCCTACTTCTCAGGGTTGCTCGTTATGATGTAAGACGAAGCATGTTAAGAGTCACAAAATGTGGAGGCAGTATTACGCCACCTGAGACAGGCTAACTCAGGTCATAACATTGGTAACAGAAGATATATCCATGCCCTAAATGGGATTCGAATGCATTATCGTGGTCATCACGTAACATTGAAACTAAGCATTATTACAATTGTGTATGCCGCATTTGGTAATAAGCAAATTAGGTTTCCATAGGCTTACAAATAAAGAAGGCAGGCAGGCAGGCAGACAGGCGTATTTATTGTTCCAAGCAATATGTTGTTTCTCTCTGGCAAAGTGTTATTGAACTGGACTTATTTGGTGTAGCAGAACTCAACACAGAAAACATAATCATTCTTAGAGCAGAGTGTTGTTTGCAGTCAGTCAACTGCGACTCAAAACAAATTATTGCGCTCTAATATACAGGGTGATTCATAAAGTATGACTGAGCTTTAAGAATCAATTTCATAGGAGTTTTGGGCATGAATTGCCAATGAACATAGTTACGTTAATCAATATTTAAAGAGCTATATCTGTTCGAATCTTAAGGCAGCAGCAGCAGTAGTAATTATTTATTTAATCTGACAGAGCTAAGGCCAGCAGACTTTCTCTTCGGAAAAATGTAACTTTTCGTTCTGGAAAGGAATTTTCAAAATGTTATATTTGTTCAGATCAGATTTCTGCACATTTAAAGGACAAAACTAAAATTCTTTCAATAATTTATTATCACAATACACCGCTCTCTTAACCCTCGACAATTACCTGGGGGTCTTTTTTGACCTCACACCATATTTTATTATATCTACATCCGTATACTCCAACACGTTTCGGTAAGCTATGCAGTTTATGCTACCCTTGGTTATTTTAGTTTTCTTTATTATTATTTCATAATTATATATTGATTATTCTCTTCATATTTATTCCTTAGGGTCGTAGATGGTCCCAGCTATAAAACACGACTTTATTTTGTAATCAGATTTATTCTGCATTTAAACTTTTACTTATAACAGATACTGACAGAAATAAACCCAAATACATCATAAATAGTCTGCCATGTAGACTACACTGGTGGCCATAATTCTGGAAACTTTTTGTTTTTGTACTGAATTATTAGAACATCTGCATTTATTCACAGATTTATACAATTGAAAATGTTACTCGTGACTGATTCGTTAATTATGGGGTTGTAATAAATATATTATATTAAATCCTTAATATTTTAACAATAAATAATCATTACTATGTTGGAAATTATGTTCTTGTCGTTTAAGATCTAAATATTAATTTCAGATTTCATTATAATTTCCCATTATTTACTGCAATAGAAACTAGTTCATTATTGATTTTAAGATTATTGTTGATCAGTAGAAGCATTGTTGAGCACTATTAGCATAAAATGTGGACCTTATTAGTGTGTTTCTATAATTTGTCTGACTTAAGATTTCGTTAAGTGAACACCTGATTGCTTTACAACAAACTTTGTTGATCATTTTATCACAATGGATCCACGAAAGAACTGAACACCTTCTAGGGCAGTCACACTTCGAGAAGAAGTCTACACAATCAAGGAAATTGCAAGAAAACTTGGTAACGGTGCTACAGTGTCTGGTGTCCTGAAGGTATGGCAGAAGTACAAATCCACAAAATCTTGTAAAAAAAACACTTGGGACTGGTAGAAAACCTAAAGTAAGTCCAAGAGATGTGAGACAGATTTGTCGGTGAGCACTGAAAGATCGAATGAAATCTTCTAAAGAGATACAGAAAGTTCTACACAGCAATTGACTTAGTATTTCTGCAAGGAATGTTCGAAGGAAGTTATTTGACAATAGACTGAAAGCAAGAGCACCCAGAAAAAAGCCATTTCTCAACAAAGGGCAACGAGAAAATCGTGTAAATTGGTGCAAAAATCATCAATCATGGACCAATGATGACTGGGCGAAAGTGATATGTAGCGAAGAAACAAGGATTTCTGATGGAGTCAAATACGTTCGTCGCCGAAATGGAGAAGCTTTGAATCCTGAGTGCCTCATCGAACAGTCCTCGCAGAAATACTAAGTCCACTGGTATGTAGAACTTCCTATATCTCTTTAGAAGATTTCCTTCTATCTTTCAATGCTAATCGACAAATCTGCCTCACATCTCTCGGACTTACTTTAGGTTTTCTACCAGTCCTAGGCGTTGTTTTACAAGATTTTGTAGATTTGTACCTCTGCCATACCTTCTGGACGCCAGACAATGTAGCATCGTTACCAAGTTTTCTTGCAATTTCCTTGATTGTGTAGACTTCTTCTCGAAGTGTGACTGCCCTAGAAGGTGTTCAGTTCTTTCGTGGATCCATTGTGATAAAATGATCAACAAAGTTTGTTGTAAAGCAATCAGGTGTTCACTTAACGAAATCTTAAGTCAGACAAATTATAGAAACACACTAATAAGGTCCACATTTTATGCTAATAGTGCTCAACAATGCTTCTACTGATCAACAATAATCTTAAAATCAATAATGAACTAGTTTCTATTGCAGTAAATAATGGGAAATTATAATGAAATCTGAAATTAATATTTAGATCTTAAACGACAAGAACATAATTTCCCACATGGTAATGATTATTTATTGTTAAAATATTCAGGATTTAATATAATATTTTTATTACAACCCCATAATTAACGAATCAGTCACGAGTAACTTTTACAATTGTATAAATCTGTGAATCAATGCAGATGTTATAATAATTCAGTACAAAAACAAAAAGTTTCCAGAATTATGGCCACCAGTGTATGAGTAAAAGTTTGTAGGTCCAAGAGTAACTGCTTGTATTTGTAAAATAAGGTCCTTGTACGTTCTACTCCAGCAGGTGACAAGACTTAATTAATTGTTTAAACATAATAAATAACGTAAGGGAATTGTGGCTATAAACCCAGTCCTTCAAATTGATTTTAATATAAATACAAAAAGGTCAATACATATAACCTAGTGCTATATAAGAACTTAAATAATGGATTCCCCCATTTAATGGATTGCCAAATCAGTGAGATCAATGCTCGCACTACAAACACTCAACTAACAGAAGTATATTGGCCTATTATGAAGCTTAAGAGGAATCATATGTTTTCATTATGTTATTCTAATGATCACGATTTTATAATTAAGAAATATAAGATCAATACAATATTTTAGTTACAATTTTATCACATATAATTTTAATATCTGTATTAATTTAAATTTCAAATTGTTATTTACCATAGAGTTAACCATGTAAATAGTTGTTTATTAATATACACAAGATTGTAAATATCAATTTATCTGGTACACATTTCACAGCAAAGATATAGGAAAAATTGTATGAGATATTGTGAGTCAAATGCCTGATGATGCCCAAGGGCGAAAACGTTTGCATTTCAATTTTATAATATACAATGATCATTTACATTTGTAAGTGTTATTGATTTTAAACTATGATATGTCAATTAGACTGAACTCTAAATAAAATTATTAGATTATATTACATTATATTGACTATCGGAATATCTTTATCATCATGCTTACTAAGATAATAAATAACACTTGATATAATAACAATTTCTCTTTTGTGTTTTATTTCATAGTAAGTCAAAGTGTTTTCTGATAATGAAGAAAAATGGAAACAAAGATACAGAATATATAGTCCGCCATTACGATAATTAAAATAATTAATTAATTCATTGTTTAAATATAATGAGTAACTCTAGGTGCAATAAAAATTTTGAATTTTCTTACACAGGGCTCTCATTTCAAAACTTCCCAGGCTATGTAATTAATTATTCAAACTGAATTCAATTGAAACAAAAAACACGTCAATTTAGATATTGAGAGGGAAGTCTGAAACCAAGGTTAATTACATTTTAGATTTCACCCCTTATCCCCCAGCTACTCCCACTTTGAAATTTCAAATGGCACCCCTATATTTTTGTTCCTAAATATGTTTCGCATCTTTTGTTTTGTATCGTCGCCTGGCAACCTGGATTGTTGTTATTGTTGATTAGAGCTGAAGAGAATAAAGCTACAAAAACTTATTGAGCATTTCATGTAATAGTTGTGTTTGTGTATTAAATTATTTAAAATTATGTATAACCTTCAAGAGAGAACATAAACCATCCTTATTGATTAAATTTAGAAAATTACACAAAATAAGCTGTGTTTTCATCCTACAATCAACTGATAGTAACAAAAATACAGGTTGCCAGGTGACGATAAAAAACAAAAGATGCGAAAACAAATTAATAAGATGTATAAAAAATTGAATGCTCTTTCATACTTAAGTATAGGGGGGGCCAATTGAAATTTCAAAGTGGTGGGAGACTGGGGATGGAGGGTGAAATCTAAAATGCAATTAAGCCTGGTTTCAGACTTCCCTATCAATATCTGAATTGACGTGTTTTTGTTTAAATTGAATTCAGTTTAAATAATTAGTTATTTAGACTGGGAAATTTTGAAATGAAAGCTCTGTATAGTGTAAAAAACCGTAAAGTGTCACAATTATTTGCAACAAATATGATTGAAGTCAAAAAAGACCCCAGATAAGTAGCATGAAATCCTATAGCAGCTAAGTTACGGGGGTTAAATTGACTGAGCATATTGGGAATTATGTCAATGGCTTTCCCAAAATACACTATGAAATGTTTCATATAAAACAGTCTTTATCTCGAAAAGGACGCAAAAATGTATCAAACTTTTTTGTTTGAAATATCTCAAACGGGGAAGCCGAGACATAGATGGGAGGATAATATTAAAATTAATTTGAGAGAGATGGGATATGATGATAGAGACTGGATTAATCTTGCTTAGGATAGGGACCGATGGTGGGGCTTATATGAGGGCGGCAATGACCCTCTAGATTCTTTAACTCTTTACCGCATAGGACAGTTTTGCACACACTGGTTTTATATTCAAATAACTTAAGTAGTTCTATCTTTCTCAACTGATGTCACACATGGTCAAATCCAGTTATTGACAGTGTGCCATATCTGTCCCAGTATGCAGTTTGAAATATTATATGCTTATATTATATGACTATAAAACCGGTATGTGCCATATCTGTTCCAGAATGCGGTAAGGGGTTAAAAGCCATAAGTAAGCATCTCGAAGAATAACTTCCTGAAATTAATGACATTACTTATAGTTCATTTTGTATATCTTTTTTCTTCTCCATGCGATAAGTAGAACTGGGATTTTTATGTAGTATCATATAGCAAAATATCTTCTCCTTCTTCTTCTTCTTCTTCTTCTTCTTCTTCTTCTTCTTCTTCCCTTCAAGTATTAGGCCAAATGGCCTGTTACGATCTCACAGTTGAATTTTCAATCCAGCGCTTCTTTGAACAACCGAGAGATCTCTTCCTGTTTGGACGATAGTGGAGCATGACTTTTGGGATTCTAGCTCTATGCATGCGATGCAGATGATTTATCCAGTTGTTCTGATAATGTTTTACGTGATTAATTACAGGTTCTAGTTGTAATTCTTCCATTACATCTTCATTGCATTTGTGATCCCATTTTGTATATCCCGCTGTTAATCTCATAAATTTCATTTCATTAGCCGTTATTCTGCTTTCGTCTTTCTTCCTCAATGTCCATGCCTCACTGCCGTAACAAAGTACAGGTCTCGCCAAGGTCTTGTACAGGCGAATTCTAATATGCCTTTGTACTAGGGAAGGTTTCATAATGTTGTTAATTATTCCCATTGTTTTGGTGTATTTAGAAATTTTCTGTGAAATATCTACTTCATTGAAAAAAGATAATGTGTATTATATGTAAAATAATTTACTTTTTCTAATATTTTTTAATCTAAACATATTTTGCTAGGCACAGGATATTTTCCGCAGAAGGCCATAATTTTAGTTTTTCCCTTATTGATTTTCATATCATATTTAATTCCAATTTTGTTAAAATTAAAAACTGAACGTTGTAATTCATCTTCTGAGGATCCACCAGAGCTAAATCGTCTGCAAAAGGTAATGAATCTAGTTGTAAATGTCTATTGAGTTGTAAATATGTAATGTAATAAAATATGGTGAAATGTGTAGTTACATATGTAAATTCATAAAAAAAATAATATGTAATATTAGATCGGTAAACCAAATATTTTATTAAGCAATATTTACAATATGATGGTATGGACAATGATGTATTACTTATACCTTGCTGCACAATACACAATTATACAATCTACATTTAAATGTTTTCTGGGGTTACTGGTTGCTGTTTGCCAGAAAAAAATATCATTGTACAGAGGAAATATCATTTATACAACACAGAATGTCACTGGAATGTTTTTCACACAGGAATTTCCTTTCAGTACATGGTATACACTGGCAAACATGGAATATTCTGGGTTTCACAGCGACCATCACATTACATAGTCCAGTAGGATCGTGCACCTGCATTACAAGCATCTTGCAAGAAGACAATTGTTTACTTTTCTTAGGAAATACACTCCGTACATCTTGATGCAATTGTAATTTCATGAAACATCAATTTTATATTGTTCAAATTTAAAAAAAAATACAATTTTATCATTGGTTGTGAAGTTTTTAATTGCAGCCAACGATTTTAATTTTGTGGCCAGTGAAGACGTAAACAGGTACCACAGAAAAAAAGGCTCAGATGGCAACTTTCTTCACTTTCGACCACTCATATTAGGTTACAATCTCTCTGAGAGATTACACGACAAGAATGCACATGGCAGATATGTTGAAGTAGGGGTTATTTCTAATAAAATATAAGAGACCTCTTATGTGTTCTCAAAATTCTTAGAAAAATCCATCACAAGGCTCATTGTGAGTAAACTTGAGTTAGGGGGAGGCAGGACCATCCATAGGGGGGTAATGGACATCACTTGAGTGTGAGGGAGCCCAGACACCAGAGGGATCCAGTCCGATTTTTATAAATTCTTTCAGGGTGAGAGAGAGAGAGAGAGAGAGAGGCAAACTATTCACAAATCTGTTGAATCATTAGTTTACGTAATCTCAAAATTTAAATTTTTGGGAAACCTGAATTTTAAAGCTTTATGTTCCCGTAGAAAAAGTCAAAGAATCATTGAAAAGTATTCCAAATTCTGTTAACGGTGTTTTATACAGTGTTTTCCATAATTCCTATTACAAACATCTAGGGGTTGTAGAGGGGACTAAGTCGATAAAATTTTGATTAGGAACTCATGTCGAGAAAAGTATTGTTCTGATTCAAAATAAGTTTGAAGATCAAAATGATTTCACATCTCTCACTTCATTATAGACAAAGAGCTCTTGCCAGTGTGCACTACAAGAGTGGTTCCACGTACCATCTTACGGGTTTCAGATACTTGATCTTCCTGCAAGAGGTACTGGTAGAGTTATGTGAAGATTTGCCACTGGCACTATGTCAGCAAATGTGGTTCCAACATGATGGCGGACCCGCGCACTTTTCACTTGCCGTCCGCGAATATCTCCAGCAAACATTCGAGGAAAGGTGGATAGGTCGATGTGGTTCAACCCCTTGGCCACCACGGTCGCCAGATTTAACTCCTCTAGACTTTTTCCTTTAGGGCCACATGAAGAACCTTGTTTATGAGACTTCTGTAGAGTAGGAGGAGATCTTCATTGTCTTTTACATTCCAGTAAATCTACTGACATAAGCCTGTCGCATTTAAGCACACTTAAAAGCCATCGATCTGGGCCGGGATCGAACCCGCAAGTTCGAGCACAGAAGGCTACTTTCAGTATAACTTCAATCATTACATGAAAAATGATGAAATTATACCAAAAGTAGCTTTGAAAATCAAGGGAATTACAAGTGGAAAATGCTTCTTTCTTTGCCCTGAAAAATCTTTTAAAAAGCACATAGGTAGCAAATTTTCAAGGCACAGCGATGATATACTATAAGTTTCAAATTAGTGTGTGTTAATTGGATTTTACACAGCAACATGAAGCTTTAAAATTCTGTTTGCCAAAACATTAAATTTTAAGTTGTATCCCTTTTGTACCTTGCCTCTCGGTTTACTCTCCTAGCTTCACATCACAATCGTAATACACGTTCACAGCGCAATATGTTGCTATCAATAACACGTCATCAGACATCTTTGTACTCAAGTTCTTTCTCAATAGCCATGGCCCGCTCATGGAATTCACTGCCGCTGGAAATCAGGGGTAGTCTTAGTCCTCAGTTGTTTAAAATTAAATTGTTTAGAAATATTTTAAATGCACAGAATTAGTTTGTTTAGGTATAATTTTTCTTTATTATTATTATTATTATTATTATTATTATTTTACACAGTCATTACTTTATTTTTCCATTAACACCAATATCTAGGTAAATGTCGTTGTCTCAATGTAACACGTCCAGTGCTGATCATACTAATTGTACTATTCTTTTAGTTGTGAGATTATATTCATATGTATTAATTCTTTTTTTTTTTTAAGTTAATACTTGTATACTAGAATGTATTTTCCTGTTTGTGATTATGTATTCAGTCTCTTTTTTTTTTATTATATATTTTTTATTATTATCATTTTAAAGTTAATACTGATTGTGCATATGTATTTAATCTCTCTTTTTTTACTTTATTATGTTTATTATTATTTTTAAGTTAATATTTGTATACCGGTATGTATTTTTCTGTATGTGATTTGATCCTGGTTGAGTGGAAGAGAAGGCCTAATAGCCTTAACTCTGCAAGGGAAAATAAAACTATTATTATTATTATTATTATTATTATTATTATTATTATTATTATTATTATTATTATTATTATTTGAACTGGACTGTTGGGTCTTGTTTTTGCAGTTGATATGCCGTATAGTTACATAGTTTGAATTAGCACTACAAAATATGAACAAATAACACCGACTGTAGTGTATAGAAAACGATGATTTATTGTAAATAAGCCACAAGCTGTGAATTCAACTTTCGTGTCTCTCAGCTGTGAGAGTAAAAGATTCACTTCCGCCATAACCTGCATCTGAAGATCTGGACGGAGTAACAATTTCTGTGTACGGCTTACACATTGTACGCATTCAGCTGTTGCTAAGTGACAAGACGTGCATATTTGAATGAAGTTGATGAGTGCAATCAAGGGGAACATAGAAGAACCTAGCACACGAAAATAAAATTGCGCATTTGCATACGCAAATATTGTAAATTTTGATAAATATACAGAAAAGTACAGAGTGGTTACGACACTCACGAAAATCCAACAATTTATAGCGAGGACAGGTATTCCGAATGCTGAATTAATCAAACAAACAATATCGTGCAGTTTGCTTTGAATCATTCTCAAGTTACGAACATCCTGCAAGAAACTGATACTTGTTACAGAATAACTTATTCTGCCGAATGCGTTCTCTAAATCAATGACACAAATATTGTTTCCTTGACATAAGTTTTCGTGAGTCACAGAGTACATTCTCTCGAGAAGGAAGTTGACGTGTTTATATCTATTTCTCACGTGCAAGACTAGTAAAACATAAAACACACACGTTAACATATTGGAAAAATACAGGACGTTTATCAACATACGTAAAGGAGATGTCAAACCACCACATGCATTTAAAATAAAGGGAAGTTCCACGATGAAAATTTGTATACAGAGATATAGAATAGTGAATCTAAAACTTCGAATGTACATTGTGTCCCTTTCTTCTCTCGTGAACAATTTTCCATCCACTTCTGAAAAATGAGCGAGTATAGTGGGTATGGCATGTGTTTTTACTATTGAGAATATTACATACGAAATAAAAACTGTTACAAATATGCTCGAAAGGTTGACAGAGGACAAAACGTAGATCTCCTTCGAATATGTGCCGTTGAAATTTGTAACAAAGACAAAGCATATTGTGGTCATAAAAATTAGAATCCAAACTGATGTCCAGAAGACATTACAGCATCGATGGCGAGGACACTTGCTTGTGTACCATTGGTCTTCGTCAATGGAGTAAGGTGCTAGTCCAACAGCTTTGCAGGCGTAATATAAAGGCTTAAATGCACTGATAACTTGCCAAGTTTTTAATAATCCTGCCATTACGTAGTTTTGGATGTTCAATTTTACAACACTGCGTTGTGAAAATGCAGAAAGCTCTATTTCCTTACTTCTACAGCTACTGACATATCTAGAATGATATATGTAAACAACTTACAACATTACGAAATTAAGTAATGGCTTGGCATGACAAAATATTTGCGATAACTCAGTTGTAAATGCCTTCTATCGTATTAAAGACAACAAAACAAGTTACATTTATTGAATACGCATTATGTTCTTCTATACTGTTTGCGGACGACCAAGTAATATTAAGCAACACAGAAGATGATTTACAAATTGCTATATTTAAATTAACTCGTAGCTAACGAGTATGATATGAGAATTTCGGAACAAAAAACAAAAGTTATGACTTTTGAAGGGACAAACCACTTGAGATGCAAAATAGTGATTAACGGAAAAATAATAGAACAAGTAAATAACTTTAACTATTTGGGATGCAATGTAGCCTACTGCCAAAAAAATATCAATCTATACTAATACTAATAATAAATCTGTAGCCAAAATTTTTTTGGTAATTTTCGATTTTCCAAAAATAATTGGTGTTAACATGTATAATTAACCATCCTGAAACCGAAAATCGCTTTTTTTTCAAATTTTTGTTTGTATGTCTGTCTGTCTGTCTGTCTGTCTGGATGTTTGTTACCTTTTCACGCGATAATGGCTGAATCGATTTATATGAAAATTGGAATATAAATTAAGTTCGTTGTAACTTAGATTTTAGGCTATATGGCATTCAAAATACTTTATTTAAAAGGGGGGGTTATAAGGGGCCTGAATTAAATAAATCGACATATATCGCTTATTATTGATTCTCATGAAAAACAAAAGTTTCTTTACAAATAATTTCCGATAAGTTTTTTTCTATACAAAATTTTGATAGGACTGATATTTAATGAGATAAATGAGTTTTAAAATTACAATAACAACGCCATCTAAGGCGCTGTACTGAAATAAAAACAAATGACTTCGTCTACAAGGGGCCTTGGACAACAACAATCGAAAGCTATTAAACATAGCCTAAGAGAATGTTTCTGTGTTTGTATGAAGTAATATCGGAAGCTAATTAATTGTTTAATTATTATTTCACCATTGGAAAGTGTAGTTTCTCTAGATGGACATAACTCTACAATGTTATTACAGTAACTTCTGAAACATATAGCAAGTAATATAAAGTATACACATTAAAACTAAATGATAATATGTCAATCTTCATTAAACTATGGTTGCATGTAATAACAATTAAGAAACATGTTAAAGGAACTGTCATTGCACCGAATGATTGCTCTCTGGACTAAAATGACCGCATTTTAATTATTTAAATACAATTTAAATTAAGTAACATATTAAACGATTTATCCTTCTATCAAACACGAATGTTCCCTGGATCTAACGTCCTATTTTAATTATGTAATTACTTTATATTTATTTCTAACAGGTGCAGCGGAGCGCACGGGTACGGCTAGTATAAAAATAAAATAGATTCTATAATATGTGTGGAACAATAAGAAGAACATTAAAAAATAAAACATTAAGAACCACTCAACTAAAATTTTACAAAACAATGGCAGTACCTATGTTAACGTACCCCTGTGAGAACTGGACACTTAATAGATCAGACAGAAGAAAAATAGAGACAGCTGAAATGAAGTTCTTGCGTTCCGTAGCGGGTTATACACTTTTAGACAAAAACCATAATGAAGACATAAGAACACAATTAAATATATACAACGTAAATGACAGAATAAACCAAATAAGAACTAACTGGTTAGAACATATTGAGAGGATGCCACATAATAGATTTCCACAGCTGACACTTCAATATCAACCTAAAGGCAAAAGAAAAGTAGGACGTCCAATTACAAGATGGAAAGATACAATCTCTTGATGTGGAAACAGGTCAAAGGCCTAATTCCATGAGGAAGAAGAAGAAGAAGCATTATATTCTTCTATTAAATCAACAACATACGGTAGTGCTATTAGTTTTGAGGGGACGGACGATTGGATTTTGATGACCAATCTGATTGATTTTTTGTTTTAAAATATAAAATCTTTCATTTTTCGAAAAAATATAGTTTCACAATCTGCAAGGCCTCCTTGCGTCACAGCAGTCATTTTTAAATGACCAGCCATTTAAATACATGGATGCAGTACTGGTATTTAACGACGCCATATCAACTACTTGTTTATTTAGCGTCGATGGGATTTGTGAATTAGTGGGGTTCAAAAAGGACGTGACAGCTGCTATGGCTATTTGCGCCCTTATCAAAAATTCTTCAAAAGGAAAAAACAGAAATAGTACCATAAGCTAAAAGTAAACACGAACTAGCTATATACAGGGCTTTCATTTCAAAACTTCCCAATCTAAATAACTAATTATTTAAACTGAATTTAATTTAAACAAAAATACATCAATTTAGATACAGAGGGGGAAGTCTGAATTCAGATTTAATTGCATTTTAGATTTCATCCTCACCCTCTAGCCACTCCCACTTTGAAATTTCAAATGACAACCCTATATTTTTATACTTCAATGTGAAAGAGCATTCAATTGTTCATACAAATTCATTTTCGCATCTTTTGTTTTTATCATCACCCGACAAACTGTATTTTTGTTATTATCAATTGATTGTAGAACGAAAACACAGCTTATTTTGTGTAATTTCTTCAATGTAATCAGTAAGGGTGATTTATGTTCTCTCTCGAAGAGTATACACCATTTTAAAATAATTTAATACACAAACACAGCTATTACATGAAATGCTCAATAAGTTTTTGTAGCTTTATTCTCTACAGCTCTAATCAACAATAACAACAATCCAGGGTGCCAGGCGACGGTAGAAAACAAAAGATGCGAAAACAAACGAATGAGGTGTGTAAACAATTGAATGCTCCTTCATATTTAAGGGGTTAGGTACAGCTTACAGCAGTAAAATTTTTGGAAATATTCAATATTATTTTCTCCATTACTGTAGCTTGTACAATAATGAAAATTAGTATGTGTAAAATACTGTTCTTCTACTATATGAAAAAAATATTTTTACGATTTAAAAAAAATTATTTACATTTTTTTTTTTCAAAATTCAGTTCACTGTGCAGTGATGAAGCATTTCCCACACAACTCAAAAACTATCCAATATTCTGTGATGAAATTTCTTGTATTAATGCATGTCATATCTACAATATGACGCAAGATCACTTCTCTATCTTTGATAGGTTGTCTAATAAAAAATAAATTCATTTTACAAAATGGTCAAATATCAGTATTTTCTTCTAACACAAAATAAAAAATATATATATATTATTTATTAAGGAATGTAGTTGAAAGAGCATGATATTTTGAACATGAGTTTCAGCAATAAAATAAAAGAGAGAAAACATGAAAAGTTAACAAGTTATGAGGGAAAGGCTTCATCACTGCACAGTGAACTGCACATTTTGAATTTTGAAAAAAAAAAATATATATATATATATATATATATATATATATATATATATATATATATAATTTTTTTTTTCATATAGGAGAAGGACAATATTTTACACATACATTTTCATTATTGTACAAGATACAATAATGGAGGAAAAAAAGTTGAATATTTCCAAAAATGTCACTGCTATAAGCTGTACCTAACTTCTTAAGTATAAAAATATAGGGCTGTCATTTTAAATTTCAAAGTGGGGGAGACTGGGGGTGGGGGGTAAAATTTAAAATGCAATTAAACCTGGTATCAGACTTTCCCCGCAACATCTAAATTGTCGTGATTTTTGTTTAAATTGAATTCAATTTAAATAGTTATTTAGACTGGGAAGTTTTGAAAGTGAAAGCCCTGTGTATAAAAAGAAACCGTTGTTACATTAAAATCAGGTACACAATTGCATTACTAACAAGGTGATTTGTTAAAAAATTATAAAAATGAGCTATTATTGGGCCCCAGACTAAGTGTAAAAAAGCAACAATAAAATGATAAAACAAATGCCTCTCGACACAATCTGGAGATTTAACAACAATAAAACTATAAAATATTCAGAAGTACACAGGCGGTTCGAAACGTCAAGTTAAGTAAAACAAAATAACCTCCAGATGTAGAGGGTCCGGAGGGTAAATAAACAATGGGTCAATAAAAACTACATCACCTTGTCAAGTCCTCTATTGGATAAAAATGTCAACTGCATTTGCATAATTAAAATAATTTCCAAGAGCGTCACACAGAGTCGGCCGAATTGCATATTGACGACGGACACCGTCATATTTCCAGCAATACAATAAAATATGCTCGACCGTTACTGGTACATGACATACAACATATTCCGGTGAGACTTGTCACATAGAAGATGACAATGTGTCAGACAACAGTGGTTAATCCTCAACCGAGTGAGTAAAACTTGAGGGAGTGGTGATATTGAGATGGTATTTGGCGAGATGAGGCCGAGGATTCGCCAGAGATTACCTGACATTTGCATTACAGTTGGGGAAAACCTCAGAAAAACTCCAACCAGCTGGAATCGAACTCGCATTACCAGGAACATTGAAGATTTGAGAGTAAAAATTACTCAAGCTTTCCAACAAATCACCCCTCTTATGTTACAACGGACATGGGCTGAATTGCATCACCGTTATGAGTTGTGGAGGGTGCGCAATGGGGGTCATGTTGAGCTCTGAGGAATTTCCCATCTTTCAGTGTTGTATACACGAAGTTTCAACAAATGAAGTTCAGTAGTAAATGTTTTATAATGTTTTTATTTTATCCATATCCAAAGGGATTACTCTGTATATGAATTGTTCCGGGGCCGGGCATCGAACCTAGGATCTTTGGTTAAACGTACAGTTTTTCCTTCGAAATTATTCAAATCAACTTTACAGGGTATACTGAAAGCTTGATTTGCACTCTGTATATGATATATGATATAGTCCTAAGCCACAGAGACAAAATTTTACAGGGCAGCGTGTTAAAGGTTTAGAGTCCAAAGCTATTAGGTACGGACCTCTTTCACCCTGTATACAAAATTGTCTGTTTAATGAAATTTTAAAAAATCCTCAGCAATAACTAGTCATGTGACATTGTAAGCCAGCATAGATTTGAAAAGTATACACGACAAATTTTGAGGAAAAAAAGGTATGTAGCCTACTTAAAAAATGAAAATTGTTTCTCAGGGGACTTTTTCTTCATTAACAAAAAATTATGATATGATATAGTGATATATACAGAGTGTTTCCGGGCTGGTGTTACAAACTTTCAGGGATGATGGAGAAGGGCACATGTATCAATTTGAAATAAGGAACCATGGTCCGGAAATGGCTGAGTCGAAAGTTACAAGCAAAAATAGTTGTGTGGAAATGGAATTGTAATTTGGCACCACGTGCCCTCCTTCCCTTAACCTTTGGAACAGTCGTGGAAAGATGGTATGGGCCGGATGTCTCCTATGTGGTTACTGGTCCAATACAATCTGTGAGCTTGTCTACTGTTCCCATTGGCTCATCCATATTCGAAAATCAGGTCTGCTTATTCCGCTCTCGTGTACTCCTCCATTTCACTAGGACTGATCGACTGGACACTGCAACTTGTACACATACACTGCTGTCTACAGACGTGCATAACAGGACCGACCATGTCCGTTACACATTACGCTATCTGCATTGCTTTAGTGTAGTTTCCTGTCCCCATCCCTCAGACAGCGCACTCAATGGAATACTGTAAGTAGACAACGTAAACAACGTCAGATGAATACAGTATGTGTAAGATGTACAGATAAATACACATTAATAAGGTGTACAGAATTTTATTTCCACACAACTATCTTTGCTTGTAACTTTCGACTCAGTCATTTCTGGACCAGGGTTCCTTATCTCAAATTGATACATGTGCCCTTCCCCATCATCACTGAAAGTTTGTAACACTAGTATGATATAGTCCTAAGCCACAGAGACAAAATTTTACAGGACAGCGTGTTAAAGGTTTAGAGTTCAATTGTATTAGGTGTGGTATCATAATTTCTTCGCCATGTATTTCTGTTATTTGTTGGGTAAATATTAAAATATTTGCTAGTAGCTTCCTCATATGTGTTAGAAATGAACACGCACAATAAAACATTTTTGTTAACAGTGTGGCTTTGGACTATCTCATTCTCATTCCTTTGTATCTTCAAAACTATTGGACTGAATTAAAAAAAATATTTTGTACACTATCTGGAATTTTAAGACATCAGAAAATGTATATTTAGGCACGTAAAATAAGCTTATAAAATAATAAAATAGGCACGTAAAATGCTATATAATAGACCCTCCATATTTCAATTATTTCTAAGAAACAAAAATTAAATAATAAAAAAAATTACAAAACTTTCACTCATAATTTCCTCTGCGGTACATAACAATAATCTTCTCCAAACTATCGTTGCTGAAGCTGTCTTTCGTCAGTAAGTAGCATTTCATATCCTACATCTTTATAAAACTGAAAATATGTAGCTTAACAGAAAATTCGTCCAATATGACGTGATTTAAAACCACTGAGAAATAAACTCAATGGTAAATATTATTGGAAAACTACTTTTTGAATAGTTATAAATAGTTTAAATTGACTATTACACTTTTACTATGATATACTACTTTTGACCAATAAAACAATACAGACGGACGTCTTTCAACCAATCATGGCTGCTTATCACACAATTTTATCGCTTCCCTAGCATTTGTTTGTTTCTATCACTACCTTAGCATTTGTTTCTTTGTTTTGAACATTTCAAACTGCAAATTCTTTGCAGCAGTATAAAACATGCTTTGGGATTGTAATTTGTTTCCCGCATAGGTGGCCGACTGAAAATGGTGGTTCCGTTCAAACATTTTGGTGAAGGTAACATTAGTGAAATAGAATTTTAGTAAGTCAATTAATATCCATTTTAGTGTATTAGAGCACTTTATTTCTTCTAATCTTTATATACTTTCTCCCGTTTTTATCACCTTTCTACCATTCGTTTCTTTGTTTGCCAACATTTCAAACTCCAAATTCTTTACGGTACTATAAAACATGCTTTGCAGTCGTCGTTTGTTTACAGCATAGACAGTCAACTGAAAATATCAGCTCTGTTCAAACGTTTCGGTGAAGTTAACATTATTGAAATAGAATTTCACTAAGTCAAAATTTTATTGCATTAGGGTACTTCATTTTTTCTAGTCTTTATATTATACTTCCTTCTAATCATATAATAGTAAATTAAATCCCACTCGAGATTTGATTTTCTCTAGATAAATCAAAACCTCTAGTGAGATTACTGTTGATAATGATACTATACTATAAAATTCTACAAATTTTCATGGTTTTCCATGCAACATGTACAATCTTATAAACAATTGATGGTGTAAAAGTTTAAGTATTGAAGAGCGATTCACACCAGTAAATTTGTATGTTTGAGTTCAAGTCGGACAGCTGTAAGCCTTTTTTTGTGCTGTCTCTGTATCATTTGCTCTGGTGAAGCAGTGAGTAACATGCTGGTTTGCGACATTGGGGGCCCGGGTTCAATTCTCGGCCAGATGGGGATTTAAATTTGTTACAAATAACGTCGCTAATGTATATACATGTCACCTGTCTACATTCAATTCTTTTTTAAGTGGAACAACTTATACCCAACACCTGTGAGTTAATACTTGGCTCGACTTGCTGCTAAAAAATGAATTACTATAGCCTACATCCCTAGTCAACAGTGTGACGATTATACATAATATACAGGGTGTTTAAAAATACGGGGCATAATTTCAGGTATGTATTTCCCACATGTAGACAATCAAAATAGTTCATTACAACATGTGTCCGGAAATGCTTCATTTCCGAGTTATGGCCTTCACAACATTGAAATTCACCGGAACATTTTTCTTTCCGCAGGTCGTTGCCGTCAAAGGAGACATTAAGAGGGCACTCTGACAGTTCATTCCAAGGCGAAGGTTACATTCAGCATTGTGTAGGCGTTAGACTGTGCGACATGTATTCAAATCAAGAGCTGGCAGAGATACACTTCATGTACGGTAAGGCAGACGGCAATGCTGCGCTGGCTCGTCGTTTGTACCAGGAGAGGTACCCACAGCGACAGTGTCCAGATCGGAAGACATTTGTACGTCTCCATTACCGTCTGTGCGAGTATGGAAAATTTAACTCTCCTGGTTTGGGAAGGGGACGACCAAGATCTACAACTCCAGAAGTACAGGAGAAGATTCTGGAGGCTGTGAACATGACTCCTTCTATCAGCACACGAAGGGTAGCGTTGCAAGTCAATTTTCCTCATACGACTGTCTGGAGACTGTTGAAAGAGTATCAATTGTATCCTTATCATTTGCAACGTGTACAGGCCCTGTCACCAGCAGATTACCCTGCACGAGTTAGGTTCTGTCAGTGGTTCTTGCAGCAGTGTGGTGTAAATCCGAACTTTCTTGCCTTAGTATTATTTACAGATGAAGCACAGTTCACACGAGATGGCATAACAAATTTCCACAATCAGCATGTATGAGCGTATGAAAACCCACGTGCAACTGTTCCATCTCATCACCAGGTGCGGTTCTCCCTCAACATGTGGGCCGGTATCATTGGTGATCGATTAGTTGGACCCCATGTACTTGTAAACAGACTTACGGGGCAGGCGTACACAAACTTCCTGGAAAACACCATACCTCATGTTTTAGAAGACACTCCACTGATCAATCGTCAACACATTCACTTCTTGCATGATGGTGCTCCTGCACACTTCAGTCGTACGGCTCGCCGGTACTTGGATCGAAGGTTTCCTGATCGATGGATAGGTAGAGGTGGCCCAATTGCTTGGCCTCCATGCTCACCTGATCTGAATCCTCTCGATTTCTACTTGTGGGGCCATTTAAAATCATTGGTTTATTCGTCTCCGGTGCCTGATTTGGAATCCCTTCGGAATCGAATTGTGGCATGTTCTGAGGACATACGCAATACTCCTGGAGTTTTAGATCGTGTTTGCAGGTCAATGAGACATCGATGTGAGGTCTGTATTCAAGCAGGAGGTGGACATTTTGAACATCTTCTGTAATGACAACGACCTGCGGAAAGAAAAACGTTCCGGTGAATTTCAATGTTGTGAAGGCCATAACTCGGAAATGAAGCATTTCCGGACACATGTTGTAATGAACTATTTTGATTGTCTACATGTGGGAAATACATACCTGAAATTATGCCCCGTATTTTTAAACACCCTGTATAATAAAAGGCAGTAGGTCAGATATAGCCAATGAATAACAATTTTCACACCCCATTACCGGTACTTTATTTATAAATCACAGGCATAATTAGAGGGTTTATTTCCACAACTAATGCAAAACACGTCTCATTAATTTAAATTAAATCAAGTTAATGTCCACTTTTATGACTTCAGTAAGTCCTGTAGTACTACATCGCTTCATATAGATCATTTCTATCACGGACGGTTTTAGTTTAGTGGAGAGAGCACCTGCTTCCCATGCAGTCAGTGGCATGTTCGATCCTGCTGTCACGCATTTCTTGGAACTGTCTCTTTTTCTTCCTTCTTTTGTTTTCTTTCATTTACAGTCTTTATCACACTACTTATTTACAATAAATTCTTTTCCCTGGCATTTGTTCTAGCTACTTAGAGATGGCATACAACAAAACAGAACGAATGTTATTACCTTAACTAATGGCTCACTTGTGAACCTGGTCGCTTGTCCTCTAATCATATGCATTGTCTCCTTTCTGGGACTTTGAAAATATCTATGCACCATCAATTGTTTCTAAGACTGTACATATTTCAGAATTTTAAAATTAATGCTTACGAAAAAAATATAAGCAATTACTCTACAATCCTAGGTCTAACTTACTATTACATAGGAATCTACGTAAATATTAATTTCTGCTTTCTACAGAATTTATGTTATAGTAACAATGGTTATTAGAGGAGAAAAATTCACTCTGGTGCTGGGGATCGAACTCTAAGTGCTCTAACCATTGAGCTACGCCAAAGTTCAATTCACTGCACCGGATCGAATCCCCCTCCTCTAGTTTTTTCCCCAGTATGGCCTGACTCCATGTTCGGCATATATGTTGACATATATATTGAGTCAACTACCATGTCCGCTTCCTTGGTCTCGAGGTAGCGTGCTGGACTCCTGATCAAGTTGGCTCGGGTTCGATTCCCGGTCGTGAAGTCAGGAGGATTTAATTCGAACCTGTTCACAGGGACTGGTTGTCTGTCAATTGTCCCAGTGTATGTGGTGCCTTGCAGTTGCCTCCGGTTACCCTGACCCAGTAAACAGGGGAGTCCTGCAGTGTGTGCGTGTTCAGTAGAGTTGGGGTCAATTTTTTTTAGTTGGTTATTTAACGACGCTGTATCAACTACGAGGTTATATAGCGTCGATGAGATTGGTGATAGCGAGATGGTATTTGGCGAGATGAGGCCGAGGATTTGCCATAGATTACCTGGCACTCACCTCACGGTTGGGGAAAACCTCGGAAAAAACCCAACCAGGTAATCAGCCCAAGCGGGAATCGAACCCGCGCCCGAGCGCAACTTCAGACCGGCAGGCAAGTGCCTTAACTGACTGTGCCACGCCGGTGGCTGTTGGGGTCTAGGCACAATAAACCTCAGGCTGCAATGCCGAAATTAGTAAAAAGAAAAAAAAAAAATCAACTACCATTATACAAGGAGCGCACTCAAGTGAGTGATTTTGATCGCCGGGATTCCACAGTATTATGCCTTGTTGGGCGAAGAATCTCCACATATAAGCGCTCATTTCCCGTAACTTGTATTTTTCAAAATCGTTTTTGCGATAACTCAGTTCAGTTTTTAAGACACCGCAGTAAAATTTTGCATGCTACTGTCTCTCATACTTGTGAACAAGATGAACTATAATTATTGCTGTAATATTTACAGTTTTTTTATTTTTTTTTTTTCACCTAAAAACATTAAAAATTTTAACTTCTCATCAGAAATTAGAAAAAAGAATACTTCTATTGTAGACGTTTCGAAGATTGTAATTCATATTGTTCATTTGACATTCAGGAATAAACAGAAAAAAGAATGACTCAGAAATATTCACGTTTGTGGACATTATCATAAAAAGACAGATCAGTGCATAAAACGGCTACTTTTTTGTTATGATAATATTACTCATAATGGTGAAACATTTAGTAAATCTGAAAATAGTCTGTAACTGCAGAAGCAGTGAATACTTAGCATGTCAAATTACAAGGTGAAAAAAGTCATCAGTTGCTGAGGAAAAAAAATTGAATTTCCTTAATTTTTTATTGCTCAAATCTGTATATCCCCACAATGACTTCTGGGATCACGCACGTTGGAACAGAAGATATCACGTGAGTACATTTGGGAACGTTATGGTCTCTGATACAAAGGACCAGGCTCAAACAATCACTATCAGCCTATACGGTACGAGACACAATGGACCTGCACAAGATCCAAGTGCACAGGGACCTCACAGCCTCTGCCCCATTATCAAGTCAATCATTCATTCATTCATTCATTCAATGAATCAATCAAGACTTGTTAAGTATAACATTCAAATACCTGTATCTACACACCTACTGAAAATTGGACACATTGTTATATGCGCTTTTTTACTTAGAATAGTCCATACTACCAATCCCTAAAATATTTAATATTAGTGCTGAATCACCCTGAATACAGAGTATTTAAAAAATGGTCAATAATTTAGAGATGAAAAGTACAAACTGAAAGAAGGAAAAAAAGCTCCAATAAACATTGGTCCGCAAATTAAGCATTCAAGCAATATTTCCTTAGGCAGAACAGGGTTCATACCATGGCCTCCTAGGTCACCGGATTTAAATTCGATTAGATTTCTGTTTTTGTTGTCATGTAAAGGGCAGAGCTTAAACTTCTGAGGTCAACACACTTCAGGAGTTGCGGTTTTCCCTTTCACCAAAAGAGAAGTGACCCAGGACTGCCCGAGAGGATTGGCAGATCACTACATAGAAGAGCACAACATTGCGTTCAGATACATGGACAGCATTTTGAACACCTGCTCTGGGTAGAATTCAGTTAGGGACGTCTGCATGTCTGCTCTTAGTCAGCGAGGAATCTCAAAAGAAAATGTGCATTATCTCGACAATGGTTAATTTGTAGACCAATGTGTATAGGAGCTTTTTTACTTGTGTTAGTTTGTACAGGGACATCATTTTATTTTTACTAACATTTTTAATATTAACCTGGCTATACCTTTCTATTAATGGTTGAAACAGTAAACACAGTTTGCTACCCCTTCCACGACTGGAGTTCGATGATACTGGCGTAAAATACAAATCACTTTACTAGGTATAGGAGGGAAGAAAAGTAGTTCATCCATTTATGTAAACTAGGAAATATCGCAATTTTGAGTTTGATAATTTTCATTAGGTTTTTGTTTAATCAAAATACAGTACTGTATTAACACTTAGTGTTTTTACTCACGAATTGAGCTATCCATTCGGACGTATTAATTATGCAGTATATATTGTACTGTTACAGCACATTAGCGTACATTATAGAGAATGAAGTTAAATTGAAAAATAATCTTAATAAGGATATTTAAACACATTTTTTAAAATGGTGGCCGTTCATTTCGATACAGGCTTCAGTTCTTTTGTGCATATTATCGCACTATAGACTACTGTACCTAATTCCAATTACCAGTTTCGTCCTTTGTACGAGTAACTCATGTTGAAATAATTCTGTACCTACTCTATAACAGAGTACGTACCTTACGTACTGTAAATTCAGTCTTCACTTCTGCCCGATCCGAAAAGATAAAATTACTCAGACATGCTATCTACTGTCCGTTCACGTGGTTTTGTCGCAGGGTCGTAGAAAGGGGGGGGGGAAATCACGTGACAGTTAATTACTTAACGAGGCCCTTTTATTTAAGTTATTTTAAACACTTGTATAATATTACGTAGACGTCCAATTCCTAACAGAAATTAATGTTTTCAGAAAAGAGCTAAGATAGCCCAGCTACTAGACTTTAGAGAAGGGCGAACAGAAGCAGGTGGGGGAAACCGGGATGCGACGTAGGCAAACAGACGACAGTACCTGTGCGAAAATATGATTCAATGTTGAAAGCTCTTTCGTCACTGGAAAACGCGAACATATTTCTGGAACGTACTAGACTCACTAACTCAGTACTGCTTACGCGCCCTCGGTTCTGTGTCGTGAACGGTTGGAAGTTTACTAGTAGAAGGGGTGGGGGTGAAGTACATTTCAGGTACAATAAAAATTGAAGTAAAAATAAAATGACGTCCCTGTACTTTTCATCTGTACATGATTGACCATTTTTGGAACACCCTGTATGCTATATAATAATTTTCCTGCACTTATGAAAAAGTATAGGACCAAGAAGCTCCAAGTAAATGTTTACAGGAGGAGTACACAACACATGTTTATTACACTTTCCGAAAATGATTTATCCATAAACTTTACAGAATATAAAAACAATTATCACAATATCTATATGGTATGTATTGATATAGGACGAAGATGTAATCATTCTTGTGCAATATTTTAAAATATGTAGGAAAAAAACAGAGGTAAGGGCACAGGAATTAGCTTCATTGTGGCACAATTTCATCAGACAATTCCTACATCATCTTTAAATGAAGTAAAAAGCAACATTTCACATCACAAGGCACAAACTTAGTTAATCTTTAGGGTGTACAAACACAATATTGTCAAGTTTTTTTTCAAGCTGTACACTTTCTTTGTATTAAACGTTTCTTCACAGCACACATTTCATGGCACAAAACTTATAGATAAAACCCGTTTATCACTTGTAAAATTTAAAAATGTGGTTAAGGATGGCACATAAAATCGTTCTGCTATGAAAGAATGAACTTCACCTCCATGAGACGCAAGTGTTACTCAACTTCAGAAAGGGCAGCTTATTCTCTTGCGATTTTCTCTTATTACTCATTAGTAGTTTAACAAAATACTGGATGAACAATATAGAGCAGAACAGGTTTCATGACTCTGGCCAGCTTGCTATGCACATGGAGGCGGGTGACAGGAAGTCCGCAGTAAATATACACTTCGGTTTGTCGCGTAAGTTATTTCTAACAAAGAAACAAAAAATAAACACTTAAAAATAAAAGCACAGTAGTGGCAAAAACAGGACTGACCCTTGTAGCTGATTTCAGAGCCTTGTTCACTCCAGAGCACGATAGACTGGTAACTAAGACTTTCGTGGTTCGAATCCTGCCTGGGAAGGAAACTTTTTTTTGTTTCTTATTCAAATAAACCGCAGACTCAGACTAGAGGCTCTTAACTCCTGTGTATTCCCAGTGCTAACATACGGTTGCCAAACCTGGGCCCTCACAGAGAGGCAAAAGATGAACATCGAAATAAGCCAAAGGAAAATGGAGAGGAAGATAGTTGCCGTTTCACTGAAAGACAAGGTCTCCAACACGGTACTGCAGAAAATTACAGCTTCTGAGAACATCACTTGTCATTATTGGCAGATCCATGAAATATGTAAAGCAAGTGTTCCTTTCCTTGGAACAGGCTGGAAAAGAAATAGGCCTCATTATCAACGAGAGGAAAACAAAATATATGTTGGCAGATAATGGAAAGATAGTTGACAAAATAGACAGCCTGCAGATATCAGATTATAATTTTGAGAAAGTTGACAACTTTACATATTTAGGATCAGTGGTCACTAGCGATAATCACATGTCCAAAGAAATCTCTAATCGATTAATGAAAGCAAACAGAGCATATTTCGGCTTGAAATATCACTTTAGTTCGCATGCTCTATCCAGGAAAGTAAAAGTTATTCTTTACAAAACATAAGTGAGACCAGTTTTGACATATGCGGCAGAAACGTGGTCAATCTCCAAAAATGATGAAAAAAGACTGGAGATTTTCGAAAGAAAGATTCTGCGAAGGATCTATGGCCCAACATTTGAGGAAGGTCTCTGGAGGAGGAGATGCAACTATGAATTATATACACTTCTAGGAGAGCCAAATATAATCAATACAGTTAAAACTAGCAGATTGAGGTGGGCAGGACATGTAATACGCATGGACCCAAGTGAACCTTGCAAAAAAATTGTAATAACAAATCCGGGAGGTCAGAGAAGACGAGGTCGACCGCACTTGCGATGGATTGATGGAGTGGAAGAGGATGCCAGAAAGTTGGGGTGCAAGAATTGGAAGGCTGCTACACAAGATAGAGACGGATGGCGACAATTACTAAGGGAGGCCCAGGCCCACCAAGGGCTGTAGCGCCAATGATGATGATGATGATGATGATGATGATGATGATGAGAACATCACAGAAAAAGCCCTCATAACAAAGTGGAAGTGGTGGTCATGTAGCAAGGCAGTAACAAGGCAGACGGGCGCGAGAAACCACCATGTGGGACCCGCACATAGGAAGGAGAACACAAGGCAGGCCAAGAAGAAGATGGGCAGCTGGGAGGGAACTGGTCAACCATCGCCCACAACAGGAACGAGTGGAGACAGATAGTGAACAAACTCATATAGAACTAAAATTTGACAAACTCTAGTGTATCTCACATAGTGAATGTGAATGTAAATATTGTTCACGTGAAATACCTCATCACATGAACCACACCACCCGAGCTTCCCCTCCTGTAGGAGGCCCTAGCCCTTCATGGGACACAGTGGCTTCATTCATTCATTCATTCATTCATTCATATACTTTTCGATTGCTGATAAAATTCATGTTCTGGGAATAATAAGTTAATTAAGTAGTAAAATATCGCTGCAATCGAAAAAATATTGGGAATAAATTTGAATAAGGAACAAAAAAAAGTGTCCTTCCCAGGCAGGATTCGAACCATAAAAGTCTTAGTTACCAGTCTATCGTGCTCTGGAGTGAACAAGGCTCTGGAATCAGCTACAAGGGACGGTCCAGTTTTTTTGCCACTACTGTACATTATCACGCCAGGTGATGTTAGAAGTGCCTTCCTTCGTTGTTCAAGCATTTCTGGCACCTGCTTTAACTTCAGTAACTTTGTAGCTGTTCGAACAGAGGCATAGGATATTTCCATTTGCTGAGAAAGACGTCGAAGTGATTTTCTAGGAGACCTTTCCAGAGCATGTCCAATGTTATCTAGAGTTTCTTCTGTAAGTACTGTACGTGGTTTATTATTAGGGCTAGGATTTTGATGACCTATAAATCATAAAAAAAAAATGTCCTAAAAACAATGCATTTATGACCTAAAAATCTTTCAAAATTCCCTTAAAAATTGATCTTACATTCTAAAATTGGCTTAGTAGGAAAAGGAGTTTTGTGCTACTTAATATTTAGACTAGTAATTAAATTAAATTCTAGTACCAACATTTAAGTTTATTTAATTTTACATAATTTTTTTCTAAGTGGTACACTTTAATTATTTTACCTGATGTAGTTTCCATGTAGCCCATCACAAGGCCACTCTTATACGGAATTAGCAAGTATAGAGGAGCCTATATTGAAGGGGTGGTTGGACTGATCCATTACATGGGGTGTACTACGTTAAAAGGGCAATATTTGTGTAAAAAAATATTAAAATATTATACAAAATAATGGGTATTAGCCACCGGCATAGCTCGGTCAGTTAAGGTGCTTGCCCGCCGATCCGGAGTTGCACTTGGGCGCGGCTTCGATTCCCGCTTGGGCTGATTATCTGATTGGGTTTTTTCCAACTGTAAGGCAAATGTCAGGTAATCTATGGCGAATCCTCGGCCTCATCTCGCCAAATATATCACTATCACCAACTCCATCGACGCTAAATAACCTCGTAGTTGATACAGCGTCGTTAAATAACCTAGTAAAAAATAAAGGGTATTAAGGGACAAAATATGTAGACAAAATATCAAAGGAAATAAACATTATTTTATTTTAATAATGGGGATTTGTGGCCAAAATTAAATGAAAATGCCTCAAAAATGTCCGAATAACACAAAAGATGCTCTTATGAGATAAAAACAGGCAAAAAATGCGAAAAAAATACGTCTTAAAACACTCAGTTTATCACATAACATATAAATATTAAAGCAGCTATGCTTCTGGCTTACTAGAAAAAAGATGCAATTTCATCAAAATCCTAGCCCTATTTATTATGCTTCTTATTAACAAGAGTTCCCGTTTCACGTAATTTATTTACTAATCTACGAATCTCAGTTCGACCTGGAATGTGAACATCGGGAAATCTTTCTTGACATAATCTCCTTACGGCACTCGCAGATTCTGTAAGGAAACAGAATACCGGTACCCGAATTGAGCCATTTCACTTAATACACACTATATTGCGTCACCTAACAAACACGTGCCATGTTTGCAAGAGTTCAACTCACGATGAAACCTCACGCGGCCTTGAGTCCCTCCACATTCGCATAGCATAGCCAGCCGGCCGGCTAAGAGCCGTGAAACGTGTTCTGCTCTATACTGTTCACCCAGTATATTCATATATTTTTATTAGGTCAAATAATAAAATTAGCATGAACCATTGCTCCAACAGCAATTTTAGTAGGCCTATTTCTTGCAGTACTATCACTAGGACGTTTATATTTAATCCATAACGTTAATACACCTACAGTTATCTTGTGGGCCACATGACAGAAACCAATAGTACAGCTTAAGACAATGATAGTGCCTCTTGGCAGTCACAAAATAATACATGTATTATATGTAGGCCTATTGTATTGTTTTTACTAAAGATTATTATTTTTTTGGTCCTACAGAATATATGTTATGGTAACAATTGAAGAGCTTAGTGGAAGAAGGGGGTATCCCTCAAAAGTATGTTTTTGAGATATTTAGCATTTTGTTAGATTCTCTGTAACTTAAGGAAAATAATAAGAATCACAAAGTCTTTTGGGTAATGTGTTAGGTAGGTATTGAACTAACTTTCTGCAAATGTACAGCATAATATCTTGATTATTATTGTTATTGTAGGAAAATTTCACTTATGATATACTATATTTTACAACAAAGAAAGAAACAAACTTTAAAAGGTATTAATCAAAAGACACTTAAATAAGATTCATTTGTTTGTCTGTTGAGTCAACTGTCCGAAGACAGGTCTGAACCTCATAAGTGATACAACAAGGCACCACTTATGAGGCAACTAGACCAGGAGGTAATGGGTTATGATCATTATTTTCTACTTCACATTATCTGATTTCAAATTTAAATAAAAGTTGTGATGAATTGGAGGTATGAACTTTAATATGGACAGTATGTCAGGACGCTAAGCAGCTTTGATCAGCATTCCATCGGGGTGCTTTGGTTTCATAACTGTGCTTGCTATACAGGGTGTTAAAAATATCCAATATGTTAGGAAGTGCTAGTATGCATCAAAACAAGAAAATAATGTCTAATAAACATCGGTCCTACAACACATACTTTCTGAACACTTCTTCATAGGAGGTAATGGGTTATGATCATTGTTTTCTACTTCACATTATCTGATTTCAAATTTAAATAAAAGTTGTGATGAATTGGAGGTATGAACTTTAATATGGACAGTATGTCAGGACGCTAAGCAGCTTTGATGAGCATTCCATCGGTGTGCTTTGGTTTCATAACTGTGCTTGCTATACAGGGTGTTAAAAATATCCAATATGTTAGGAGGTGCTAGTATGCATCAAAACAAGAAAATAATGTCTAATAAACATCGGTACTACAATACATACTTTCTGAACACTTCTTCATAGGAGGTGCCTAATCTAATGTCCACTCATCACAATGCATTTCTCTGCCCTTTGGCGTAAGGAATCACGCACTCTTTGAAATTGACCTGATTCCTTTATGTGTCCCCATAACAAAAGTCTAGGAGATTTAGGTTTGGGGAACGAGCAGGCCAAGGTGTGGGGCTTCCCCGACCATTGCAGTGGTGTGCGTCATCGTGTATGAACCACATCTGTGTCCCCGTAACCAAAAGCCTAGGGGATTTAGGTTTGGGGAACGAGCAGGCCAAGGTGTGGGGCTTCCCCGACCATTGCAGTGGTGTGTGTCATCGTGTATGAACCACATCTGTGTCCCCGTAACCAAACGCCTAGGGGATTTAGGTTTGGGGAACGAGCAGTCCAAGGTCTGGGGCTTCCCCAACCATTGCAGTGGTCTTGAAATGTCAACGTCAGGTGTTCACGCACATTGTGGTGAAAATGTGCTGGTGCGCCATCGTGTATGAACCACATCTGTAGTCCTGCTGACATGACACATTCTCCAGCAACGCAGGCAATGCGTTAATAAGAAAGTACTAAAAGTCTCTGTGGTAGCACATATGGCCTATTAATCTTTCACCAAGAATGCCTGCCCATACGTTGATTGAGAATGGGTGCTGATGCCTCGTTTCTTTAACTGCATGGGAATTTTCATCAGCCCACACATGCTGATTATGAAAATTCACAACACCATCTCTGCTGAACCCTGCTCATATCCGCAACCAGACTTTTGTTTTCAGTATTCTTGTGACGTATCATTATTCCATGCCAAAGGTGTCAACTACGGTATGATTTTCTGGTAGTTTGCTGTATTGTAGGGCAGAGAAATGCATTGCCATGAATGGACGTCACATTGAGCACCTCTTATGAACAAGTGTGTGTTGTAGGACCCATGTTTATTAGACATTATTTTCTTATTTTGATGCATACTATCACCTCCTAAAATAGTGGATACTTTTTAATACCCTGTATTTGGTGGCTTTTCTTTTCCTGTATGTTAGTGAACACTTTAGCAGACATTACTTTGTCTGTGCGTGTAATATATTCTTGTCCACTGTTTCGTGCCTTCTGTCTGCTGTTGTCTTTCCATTTTATGGATTTCTTTTCCTTCTTTTGCTATTATTTGTCTTATTTTCACCATTTCGTCACTTACAAAAACATTAGTACGGTCAACATCCGCCATGTTGCTTGGAAACTTATTGTATCAAAGCAGTATTCTCCCATTGGTCAGTTAGGTAAACAGCTGACCAATCAGAACCAAGGTTTCAAGGAACTGTGGGATACCTCCTTATTCCATTCAGAATTTTGATACAACTTACAAAGACCTTTCATATGTTCATATTTACTTTAAAATGGGACTATCCCTTACTTAAATAGCACATTAAACTAACAGTAGATGGACTCAGCTTTCATAATATGGACATAGTTCATTTTTTACCAAAATGTGGGATACCCCCTTATTCCACTAACCTCTTCAATTAATATTAGAGGAGAAAAAAATCGCTCTGACACCGGGGATCGAACCCGGGTCCTTGGTTCTACGTACCACGTGCTCTCACCATTGAGCTATGCCGAAGTCCAATCCACAGCACTGGATCGAACTCCCCTCCTCCAGTGTTTTTCCCTTTGTGGCCTGACTCCAAGTTGGGCATGTATGTTGACATTTTATTGTCACCTGCCATTATACAAGGAGCGCACTCAGTAATCTTTAGTAAATTCTTCTAGCAGCAGTGCATATTTTTGTACAGATCACTGTGCACATTACTATGGAATCCCGGTCACGGTCACATATTATCGCCGCGCTCTCATGGTTAACATGTCGGCATCATACTAGTACATTATGCAACGAGCCTATAATTTTCATACGAGCGTCTTAATTACCATTATAGGCAAGTTTCATACGACTTTTTATGCTCGACCATATTTCTAACTTTAAATTATTCAGAAGTATACATTTTATTTATATCTGACAGAAGATCGGAAGTGACCTTGTTCATAGCTCTTGAATTGTGAGATGTGCGCAGACGCGAAAGTATTGATTTTTCCGAGGAACAATAATGTCATTGACCTTGATGTAATGCAGAGAATGTATAACCTGGAAATTGATTTAGAATTGAAAAACGAGATGACAAATTGAATTTATTTGAATATTATTTACAATTAACGCTAATTATTATAGTAACAGAACATAACCTTCCGCGACAGTATTGGATTTCCAGCCTCCGTGACGTTTCCCTCGTTATCTATCGATTGCATATCCGAGAATAATCGAAAACCTGAACTTTAATGAATAGGTGTACTTTAATGACATGCATTAAAGGACTGCTACCAGGTGTATAATTACTACATTTCGGCTAGGTCGAGCATAAAATAATGTGCGGTGTGCTTTTAAAACATAATTTTGCTGACCGATTGTTGCTCTGTAGGTTTCACTCTAAGCGTCACGTTGTCACGTCTACTTCCTCGATAAGAATAAGCACTAGTTTGTTATATTGTTAAAGGGCTATTATTATTATTATTATTATTATTATTATTATTATTATTATTATTATTATTATTATTATTATTTCATATACGAGTACACTGACATTCTTAACTCTTAATAATAATTTTTAATCACATACCTTAATGTTCGTCCTCAGCACAAGACATTGCAACCTCGGTTTTAGTCCATGTGGATTAGACAAGTAGGTGTCATTTAATAATGGAAGCAGCTTATTGGTTGCAATATTGAAATTGAGGCGAGTGATTGGAGTGGCGACACAAGAAATTGAAAACAATAATGCAATTAAATTTCAAAGACCTGCCGAATGTTAATCATGAGAGCGCGGGATAATAACTGAGTGCGCTCCTTGTATAATGGCAATTGACTTAAGGGGTTAGGTACAGCTTACAGCAGTAAAAGTTTTATAAATATTCAACATTTTTTTTCCTCCATTACTGTATCTTGTACAATACTGAAAACTGGCGTGTGTAAAACACTGTCCTTCTGCTATGTGAAAAAAATATTTTTACAATTTAAAAAAAAATTATTTATATTTTTTTTACAAATTCAAAATGGTAGCAGTTTACTGTGCAGTGATGAAGCATTTCCCTCATAATTAATAAATTTGTTAACTTTTTATGTTCTCTCTCTTTCATTTTGTTACTAAAACTCATGTTTACAATATCATGCTCTTTCAGCTACTTTCATTAATAAATAATATATATATATTTTTTATTTTGTGTTAGAGGAAAGTACTGATACTTGACCATTTTTAAATGAATTTATTTTTTATCAGGGAATCTATCAAAGGTAGAGAAGTGATCTTGCATCATATTGTAGGTATAACATGCATATATGGCAAATGCAGAAGGACAGTGTTTTACACATACTAATTTTCATTATTGTACAAGATATAGTAATGGAGGAAAAAAATGTAGAATATTTCCAAAATTTTACTGCTGTAAGCTGTACCTAACCCCTTTTATAAAATGTCAACATACATGCCCAACTTGGAGTCAGGCCACAAAGGGAAAAACACTGGAGGAGGGGAGTTCGATCCGGTTCTGTGGATTAGACTTCGGCGTAGCTCAATGGCAAGAGCGCTTTGTACGTAGAACCAAGGATCCGGGTTCAATCCCTGGCACCAGAGCGAATTTTTGTCCTCTAATATTAACTATTGTATTGTGCTTGCAAAGCAAAAAGGTAAAGAAAAGTATTAGCTGGTCAGTAATAATTTTATCTTGGACAAGATTGTTCTATAACCTATAACCCATTTAATATTTGTATATCTAGGAGTCAGAGCACTGTATTACCTATTAAATGCTAGTATTAAAATCATTACAACCTGACAAGATATAGTAAAACACCGTAAGATACAGAGACTTCTGGCCTCTCCTCTATTTCTCCCTTTCCCACGTCTTTGAGACAACAATCCCCTGAGTATCAGACAGAGTATGTGTAGGAATCATAGTCAACAGAAGAGATCGTCCTACAATACTGCCAAAATTACGAATTCTTCATTTCTTCCTTGACTATTGGTTAGAAGGCTTCCATAAAAATAACACTGCACGTGACTATTCAAACTCTTATGTTTTCTCTTACGTTAACAAGAACTGCTGGTATGCTCATAACCAGGGTGAAAATTAACGGGAAGGATGGGGGGATTACCCCCCAGTTGGAAAGTTATCCCCCTCTCATAAATTCATATTAACATCCCTGCCATCCTTAACATCCTTCTATCCCCCCTCACAAAATATAATTGTTTTAATATGGAGTATACTTTATAAAGTACAGTATAAAGTAAGCAAAGAAAATAATATTGATGTATTATCATCACCAGCAAGGTGACAACTATCAATAACTTAGGAATTACACATCTTATCTTAAGTCTGCTCATGGATATAATTATTATTATAATCAAGATGCAAGACAAGCAACTCAGTGCGACCAAGCATTGAGCCGTATCGAATGAGGATAATAATAATTTTATGTACGGTATTCTCTATCCAGGATTCTATCATCCCCCCCCCCCATCAGAAATCTTAATTCGCACCCTGCTCATAACATCAACATTATCAATGCTGATTTTATTCTACAGTGCAACAAAGCATTCAGGAACATCTGCGAAATAGAGAAATTAATTTGTTACATCATTCTTGACAATTATGGAGTGCATGTAGTAATATTATCAGACTTGTCAACCTATAAGAGATGAAATGCGTGAAGTTGGTAATTTTGCAGCAGCAACAGCAGCATTTTTCATTTTTATTCTTTTGGTCCAGGGAAAATACTCGTCTTTTATTCACAGAATTATAGGATTATTGGTCCAGAGAAAATATTCGTATTTAAATAAAAAAAAAAGGCCTAAAATTTCCTCAAATAATACACTTTAACCTATGCATTAAATATTGCATGGTGAAACTAAACCAAGTTTTACGATGATGATAATGATGATGATGATGATAATAATAATAATAATAATAATAATAATAATAATAAAAGATCTAAAACGAATGCAGAAAAACAGCACATCAGAAGTCGATGCACACATAAAAAATGGTACAATTTTTTAAAAACAATTTTGGGTTATGGTGAAAAGCATGAAAAGTACTGGAAAGTGGAAAATACTCACAGCAAATATTACAAGATGTCGACTGATTCTCAAGAAACAAAACATCTATCCTAGACCAAATAATCGAAAACGAGTGCAAGGAAAGTAATGGTATAAGTTTTCATAATTAATTCTAGGTATGGTGAAAAAGTGAAAAATACTGGAAAGTTGAAAATATTCACATGTAAGTTGAGATTTGTGCAGCAAATATTATAAGTTGTCGACAGACTTTCAATAAATGAAACATGCGCCCTGGACCAAATAATCGAAAAGAAGTGCAAGAAAAGTGGCCGCTCCAGAAGTTGATTTGAATATAAAAATGGTACAAGTCTCCACGCTTTTCACTGTACCTAGAATTATTTGTATGCTCCTTATAATGTTACTAGTAAAACAATTATTTCATTTTATTAACAATTTTCAATTGGACAATAATACCACAATCTAGTATATACAGTCACAAAGCTTGACTTGATGAGGGTACTAGAAACAAAAGACTGTGCCGATACTGTTTGACATTGTATGTGATGAGGTAATAGTAGCGATCCTAGTGGTTAGCAACTATCTATGGATGCATATTTACTATGTATTGAGCTTCGTGACTGTATATACTAGACTGTGATAATACGCTGTTAACAGCTACTTGAGCAGCAATTAGTTCATCCACCAATCAGGATAACAGGTGAGCAATAAAGGTCTGCAAAATCAGCAAGCTAAGAACATGCTTATCATAGTGACATCGACATTAGTTATCAAAATAATTGAGCATCTGGACATACAATTTCATCTCCATTTATTTTTTATTTTAGGTTTATTTATACAGTACAACCTCGATAAGATGCGTCCGCTTATTACGCTATCCCGTGTAATATGCTTTTTTTGTCCAGTCCCTGAACGTTTCATATATAACACCTTTATAAAATACCCCGTTTGTTGCGCTCAAGTCCCGCATAATACGCTATTTTTGTGGAATATTTTCGATGTAATTTTCAGCAATGTACTGTACAGCAATGAAACATTTTGCCCATTGAACTTACTGGTGCCATTAACCTGAAGAGTGTTGGTATTCGACCCTTTACCTCTGCATTTAAACCTTCATACTATACAATACCCCACCCTCTTGTTACGCTCTCTTATTCGACCCTTCATCTGCCCAGCTTACATACAGTTACAATACCTCACCCTCTTGCTAACCCTCTCTCTCAAGCAACATTCCTCACTCGGCCGTAATAAAATTCTGGAAATTTTTGCTGGGCAGTTTGTTGTTCTTTTGTGTATTGAAGTGTCTGTGAATGTGATTACAATGAGTGTTAAACGAAAACCGCTTTCTGTGTCGGAAAAATTGGAAATCTTACAAAAGTACGATGAAAACAGTACTCTTACTCAGAAACAACTCTCTGATTCATTAGGAATCCCATCATCGACTTTAAGGACGATAATAAAAAATCTCGACTCAATCACTGCAGCTGCGATGTCAGGAGGATGTAAGTGCAAGAGAGGGAAGTGTGGTAAACACGAGGACTAGGAGAACACGCACACGGCAAACAACTATAAAGGACTCTTTTCGAAAGAATTAAGTACAGTACATACATACAGTATCGTAAATGTCTTTAACGTACAGTACAGTAATTACATAATGGAGTAATACTGTATTACCTTTAATGAATCATGTATTTCAATAAAGAAAAATGCTAATAGATACTGTATATAAGTCAAAATCAGTATACATGCCTAATACATGTCCCGGTTAATACACGGTTTTACGCGCAGTCCCTTGAACAGCGTCTTATCGGGGTTTTACTGTAGTTGCTTTGACTGTAAGGTCTTATCACGACTGTTAACTATCTGGAATGTTACATTATTGATAATACACTGGATCATTGCCATCTACTGACCAGTCTGCGAGCCACCATACATACTGTCATAGTGTCTATATCTGCCTGCAGACATATCTGCCATGTACAATCTTTATGATCTTGCGAAACATAATGTGTATCTATTATTTTAATGTACCGAAGTACATATGATATTTCCATGCAGATAATCTGCGTCATCATACGATGAAAGAGCAATGGAACGGAGAAAAATTCCCTCCGGCGCCGGGATTTGAACCCGGGTTTTCAGCTCTATGTGCTGATGCTTTATCCACTAAGCCACACCGGATACAACCCCGGCGTCGAACAGAATCGTCTCAGATTAAGCTCCAACTCTTGGGTTCCCTCTAGTGGCCGCCCTCTGCACTACGTCATAGATGTCTATGAACGTAGGACCGAAGTCCACACATGTGCTGAGGTGCATTCGTTATGAGACGATTCTGTTCGACGCCGGGGTTGTATCCGGTGTGGCTTAGTGGATAAAGCATCAGCACGTAGAGCTGAAAACCCGGGTTCAAATCCCGGCGCCGGAGAGAAATTTTTCTCCATTCCATTACTCTTTCATCGTATGATGACGCAGATTATCTGCATGGAAATATCATATGTACTTCGGTACATTAAAATAATATATATGATATGCGTAAATCACTTCGTGATTTAAGACGGCGCTTATTCCGTCGGATCCCGGCCAACTAGTCACTCATAACGAGTGCACCTCAGCACATGTGTGGACTTCGGTCCTACGTTCATAGACATCTATGACGTAGTGCAGAGGGCGGCCACTAGAGGGAACCTAAGAGTTGGAGCTTAATCTGAGACGATTCTGTTCGACGCCGGGGTTGTATCCGGTGTGGCTTAGTGGATAAAGCATCAGCACGTAGAGCTGAAAACCCGGGTTCAAATCCCGACGCCGGAGAGAATTTTTCTCCGTTCCATTACTCTTTCATCGTATAATGTGTATCGTTTGTAGAGAAATGGGAACCAATCCGGCATTTACCTTTTAAGTACCCAACTAGATTCTTAATTATTTTATGACTCAGTAAATAACTACATGCCCCATTCAGAATGGCCAACACAAGACTCAAAACCTTCCAAATGTGAGCCCAGTGTTTTACCGCTAAGTCATATCGCTTATGCCTCTATTTTTATTCATGGACAAAGGAATCTTTTACACGTATATGTACTAAAAAGGGCTAATGGCTTTATATTCTCAATCAAAGGAAACTGCATTTATCGGTTTTCCACCTAATAGTCGATCATCTTTGTCGAGATCAAAGTCGCGTATTTTGGGTTCGGAAACAAGAATGGTAAACACTGGATACGAAGAATGGTTCATAAGTAGAGATTAGTGAAATATGAGAGAGACAATAATGCGAATTGTTCATTTTGCCAATATTTTTTTACCATTTCTTTATATTTCTTCCCATAAACTAAAAAAAAAGTACTTTTGAATCGCGAAATAAAGCGAATTTGTACAATAATGCGAGAAAAACACAATTCAAGCTTTCAAATGAACTACAGCAATAATGCAGTAATTACTGCTGTTTTATTCGCGAAATCCTAACAACAATGTCACTTTAAGTAATATTTTCATAATCCCGACTTAGTTTCTTTCGATGGCACAATTCGTTCAGCCATTTTATCAACAAATAAATGCAACTGTGTATTAAAATCTACATAATATGTAAACTGTAAAAACTGAAAATTGATACTGAAAATGCTGCATATACCACTCTTATCATGTTTAATATGTTCAGCCAGGAGTATAAAACTTTCATAATATAAATAATTTTAAACTAATACTGTTAAATCGCCAATACCTAACACCAAAATCTTCAAATTTTAAAAATTATTTTACTTAGGAATAATAAATCACTGTGTTACCTGGACCATCAAATTGTCCAACACAATTATAAAATCGGGAGTGCACCTAGGATCGAACCCACGTCTACAGGATTAGAAGTCCAGCACTCTAGCCACTATGGTCACTATATAGTGAGATATAAAAACAGGTAAATTTAGTGAAGGAGAAAAAAATATTTTCTCCAAAAATCTCAGTTTAAAAAAAAATCCTGATAGCAAGTTTTATTATGGGGGGTAATAGGTGAAATTTCTGTCCCCCCCCCCCCGAGCTACGTTCTTGCTTTTTCTGTACACACAATCATGGTGTGATAGATAATGATGTGGTGAAGTTTGATTTCTGTGAGTCAATTAGTTTCCGAGTTATTAACAAAAATATTTTGAAAAATTTGCGTATTTTAAAATGAAATGTGTCGTTCAATTTTACAGTAAAATGTGTTTTTTTTTTTGCAAGACCAGCTGCATATTTTAAAAAACATCACGCATTAGTTTTCCTATATATTTATTACAAAAGGGGGGAAACAATTTTTATAACCACTGCATACTTAAAAATAAAAATTTTCCATTGCCGCCATAACTACGAGTCGCGTCCATAAAGTAACTTTCCCAGTCGTCTCACAGCCAGAAAACATATGTTGTGACTGTGTGTACGTGATAGCGTAATGTCCTGGCATGGCGCATGCGCTATCGGAACTTCCCGAGTGCTCTCAGCACCTTCGTTGCATTGGTTGAAGATGGACGTTTCTATTCCAGCTCCCGCCGAGTGTGAAGTGCGGTCAGTGTTTAAGTTTTTGAATGCACAGGGCATAGTGCCGATTGAAACTGATCATCAGCTGTGCCAGGTCTATGGCCCTAACGTCATGAGCAAGCAGATGGTGCGTTGCTCCACAAGGTCGTCTGTGATGATGGTTGGCCTCCCACTGCGCTCCTCGTCATGCACATTTTGGCGTCCAGCTGAAAATTGCCTACAGCAGCAACGCACCATCTGCTTGCTCATAGACCTGGCACAGCTGACGATCAATTTCAATCGGCGCTATGCCCTGTGCATTCAAAAACTTTATCACTGATCGCATTTCACATGCGGCGGGAGCTGGAATAGGAACGTCCATTTTCAACCAATGCAATGAAGCTACTGAGAGCACTCGGGAAGTTCCGCTAGCACATGCGCCATGCCAGGACATTACTCTATCGTGTACACGCAGTCGTTTCGCGCAACATATGGTTTGCTAGATGTGGGATTAGTGGGAAAGTTACTTTATGGACGCGCCTCGTATTTAATTTTTTATTTAAAAATGTGTTAATTTAATCATAAAATCCATGGGGTATTTTGTTAACCAGGGTGTATAGAACATGCAGCAAAAATTTCATGTTCCTAGCATCAAAATTGTAAGAGCCTTTACACTTCGAACCTGACGAAATGTGCTGAAAAAAAAGTGTGAGAAAACAGCTTGTAAAATTTGCATGGAATTAAAAATTCAAGAATGCATACATTTATATATTGCATAATTTTTATGCTTTCAAGTGCCACAGAGCATTGAAACTTCAACATATAGATAAGAGATTGCTGATTAATTTTTTACAAAAAAGCGAAAATGCGATTTTTAACTGAAAATAATCAAAATTTCATCTGTCTCTCCCCTTAAGCACACTTTTAAGGAGACTCGTAAAAAAATCATGCACATTAGCACAAAAAAAATTGGAGTATCAGCATTTTTAGTAAAGCAATATGCAAGAAAAATGGGTTGTTGCAGCATTTAGAGAGAAGTGAATATTTAAACAGCCACCCAAAATGTGCAACCTTCTAAAAATGGCGGCCCGAAACAGCTGATTGAAAGGGTCTACCTGCATGTGGTTATCTGAACCATATACAATTTTTCATGCTGGAAGTTAAAAATAGAATTTTTTCACCAAAACTGACAAAATTTCACCTCTCTCTGTCCTTAAGGTACACACTTATGGGACATTTGTATATTCTAGGAGCTCACAGTAAACATAATAATCATCTTACAAACGCGTTAGGCCATGTGACCTGTTACGAACTCGATTCATATTTTGCAGGACATCCCAATGTAAACGTAATACAGTAATAAAGGAATTAAATATAAGTAATTGATTAACTAGCGGACTTACTCGTGTTAATTATGTAAGTCTGTGTGGCTTACAGCTGTTTCGGTGCTTCATCACCATCCTCAGAGCCTACTAGATCTCGGCGTCATCTGGAACTTCTCTGCCTGTTGTGTGGGTGCGTTTGATTGTTGAAAAGTGGAGTCAAATAGTGTGTGTGTGTGTGTGCTGAAATTGATCTGTGTGTTGAGAACTTGATCGGGTTGTGTTTGTATATTTCGTATTGTTCTAGTGTGTTGAGTTTTTGGTTCTTGGGTTGTATGTGTAGGATTTCCATGTCCGCATTTATGTTATTGCATGTATGGTTAGCATTGGTTATGTGTTCGGCATATGTAGATGTATTGCGTCCTCTGGTTATTGCTTTAATGTGTTCTTTGTAGCGTGTTTCAAATGATATGCCTGCTACAAAGAACACAATAAAGCAATAACCAGAGGACACAATACATCTACATATGCCGATCACATAACCAATGCTAACCATACATACAATAACATAAATGCGGACATGGAAATCCTACACATACAACCCAAGAACCAAAAACTCAACACACTAGAACAATACGAAATATACAAACACACTAAAACACACTCTGATCAAATCCTCAACACACAGATCAATTTCAGTACACACACACACACACACTATTTGACTCCACTTTTCAACACCTTTCAACAATCAAACGCACCCACATAACAGGCAGAGAAGTTCGAGATGACACCGTGATCTAGTAGGCTCTGAGGATGGTGTGATGAAGCACCGAAACAGCTGTAAGCCGCACAAACTTACATAATTAACACAAGTCCGCTAGTTAATCAATTAATTATATTCAAGTGTTAAAAGCAATGTACGCAAGATTAAAAATGGATGAAAAATAGAATTTTTTCATCAAAACTGACAAAATTTCACCTCTCTGTGTCCTTAAAGTACACACTTATGGGACATTTTGTATATTCTAGGAGCTCACAGTAAACATAATAATCATCTTACAAACCCGTTGGGCCATGTGACCTGTTACGAACTCGATCCATATTTTGCAGGACATCCAATTGTAAACATAATAATAAAGGAGTTAAATACTTTGGTGAATGATAACAGACAAGGATAGTTCTGTAAATAATAACAGACAAGGATAGTTCTGTCTGTCAAGGACTAGAATGTAATTTCCAGCAAATCCCGTGGAACGAATTTCCCCCCCAAGTATTACTCTATCTCTCTATTTTGACGAGCGTCAGCCCAAATTGCTGCAGCAGTCTGGAGAGGAACTTCAGCGGCGAAGTGTAGAAAGTCTCACTGTCACAATGCGTATGCGAGTCGAAGTTCATGCACTCGTGTGACAGCACGTGGAACACGTCAGGCAGTGCCTCAGTGGACACATGCGGGTAGAACACACGCTGCACTGCGAATTTGAGCCCCACTGTAGTGTTGGGAGCCGTGCGGTGGAACTCCTCAATCAGGCTTGCCGGCAGAGCGATGTACAGCCTGTAGTCCAGTCGCTTTTGCACTCTCTTCTGTTCGCATGTGTCCAGCAGGTTCTCAAGCTTGAGGTGCACTTCTTCAAGGGGCGCAGACCCCAACTCGTACAGATGGAACTGTCGGGCGAGGCGGTAGCGTTGGCCGGTCTGGCGGCTGAAGAGCGACCGCCGAGAATTGCGGAGCTGCAAGGGGAACAGCGGCAGCGAGTAGACGTGGCTGGTCACCAGGTGCACGGACACCAGCCGGGGTGCCGAATGCAGCTCGCGCGCCAGGTGCGTCGCCAGGGGGTACACGCCTCCCTGATGCAGGCAGCCGTAGAAGATAGTGAGCACGATGTTGGCGAGATACCATACTGTCAGCAGGGGCCCTCCACTACCACCTCTGAGTTCGACTCTGCGGATGCGCTGTGCATGCAGGAACACGATGGGGAGCGTGATCGGGATGAGGAAGCGTGGCTCCTGGTGTGGCACTAGCGAGAGCACCAGTACCGGCACCACAAATGACAGCGTCATCAACCCAATGATGCTCTGTACACGTGGCAGGGCACTCCATCTGCGCTGCACGCCCCTGTGTTATCAACAGTGAACACTGCACATCTCTACTGTGTCTACAATGTAATACAATACTGTGGAAACAATGGAGGATGTGGGATAGAGAATAAAAGAAAATAATACGATGGTTCAAAATGAAAGAAAGAAGTACAACAGAAGACATAGGATGAAGTAAAACAGAGCACAGTACAATGGTTACCCAATTTTAGGTTATGGTGCAGGAAACTGGACACTTTAAGCAATACATTAAAGACATTTAAAATGAAAATAAGACGAATTTGAGATATTTAACATGGAGCTAAATGGAGAATCAGAAATAACGAATAAATTGAAAGAATACTGAATAATGAGAATATTATTACATTTACTAAAGCGGAAGATACAGATGGATTGGCCATATAGAAATATATATATTTTTTATTGGGTCATTTTACGACGCTGTATCAACATCTAGGTTATTTAGCATCTGAATGATATGAAGGTGATAATGCCGGTGAAGTGAGTCCCGGGTCCAGCACCGAAAGTTACCCAGCATTTGCTCATATTGGGTTGAGGGAAAACCCCGGAAAAAATCTCAACCAGGTAACTTGCCCCGACCGGGATTCGAACCCGGGCCACCTGGTTTCGCGGCCAGACGCGCTGACCGTTACTCCACAGGTGTGGACTATAGAAATAATGTTGGCAGATTCTAAAATCAGACATATATATCGAACAAGGAAAAAAGGAACACCTAGAAGTAGGTGGACTGATGAGATATGAAAGGATTTAAGATAAATGGGAAAGAAAAACTGGAGGATGGAAGCTTTGGATCATGAGAAGTGGAAAGCTCTTGTGAAGAAGGCCAAGTGTAATCGACCTACAGCACCAAGAAGTGAGTGGGTAACAATAGAATGGTTTAGCATGAAGCAATGAAAAGTATACTAAAGCAATGCAACAGAGCAGAACAGGCCACAATAGAAGAAAACACAATGGTTTAAAATGCAACAGTGACATAGAACAGCAGAAGTAGGGTGCAGTACATGATAATACTACACAATGGTTTGAAATGCAACAATTAAATAGAATAGAAAAAAATAGGGCACAGTACAATAGAATAGTATACAATATAATGGTTTAAAATGCAACAATGAAATAGAATAGGAGAAATAGGGTGCAGTACAACAGAATAGAATACAATATAATGGTTTAAAATGCAACAATGAAATAAAATAGGAGAAATAGGGTGCAGTACAACAGAATTGAATACAATATAATGGTTTAAAATGCAACAATGAAATAGAATAGGAGAAATAGGGTGCAGTACAACAGAATAGAATACAATACAATGGTTTAAAATGCAACAATGAAATAGAATAGGAGAAATAGGGTGCAGTACAATAGAATAGTATACAATATAATGGTTTAAAATGCAACAATGAAATAGAATAGGAGAAATAGGGTGCAGTACAACAGAATAGAATACAATATAATGGTTTAAAATGCAACAATGAAATAGAATAGGAGAAATAAGGTGCAGTACAACAGAATAGAATATAATATAATGGTTTAAAATGCAACAATGAAATAAAATAGGAGAAATAGGGTGCAGTTGAAGAGAACACAATACAATGGTTTGAAATTTAACAATGAAATAGAATAGAAAAAAAGTAGGGCACAGTAGAACAGAATAGAATACAACACAATGGTTTAAAATTCAACAATGACATAGAATAGGAGAAATAGGGTGCAGTTGAAGAGAATACAATACAATGGTCTGAAATTTAACAATGAAATAGAATAGAAAAAAATAGGGCACAGT
This sequence comes from Periplaneta americana, assembly GCF_040183065.1. NCBI lineage: Eukaryota > Metazoa > Arthropoda > Insecta > Blattodea > Blattidae > Periplaneta > Periplaneta americana. The sequence continues at coordinate 184,144,867 of NC_091132.1, read as the reverse complement.
AGAACAGAATAGAATACAATACATTGGTTTAAAATGCAACAATGAAATAGAATAGGAGAAATAGGGTGCAGTACAACAGGATAGAATACAATATAATGGTTTAAAATGCAACAATGAAATAGAATAGGAGAAATAGGGTGCAGTTGAAGAGAACACAATACAATGGTTTGAAATTTAACAATGAAATAGAATAGAAAAATAGGACACAGTATAACAGAGTAGAATATAATACATTGGTTTAAAATGTAACAATGAAATAGAATAGAAGAAACAGAACATACCAGAATATAATACAATACAATGGTTTGAAATTTAACAATGAAATAGAATAGAAAAATAGGGCACAATAGAATAGAATATAATACAATGGTTTAAAATGCAATAATTAAATACAATAGAAAAATAGGGCACAGTAGAACAGAATAGACTATAATACAATGCTTTAAAATGCAACAATGAAATAGAATTGAAGAAACAGGACACGCTTTTACTTTCTATGACAAAATTCAATAATCTAACATATTACAACAGTTAGAGAGAACAGTCTAATAATAATAATAATAATAATAATAATAATAATAATAATAATAATAATAATAATAATAATAATAATAATAATTTATTTATTTATTTAATCTGGCAGAGCTAAGGCCAGTAGGCCACAGCAGAATATATTATTATACAATGATTTAAAAGTCCCGTGCCGTGGCGTCACAGTCTAAGGCATCCTGCTTAGGACTCGCGTTACGGAATGCGCGCTGGTTCGAGTCCTCATGGGGGAAGAAATTTTCTCACGAAATTCGGCCAGTGTATGGGACCGGTGCCTACCCAGCATCGTGATGCACTTGGGGAGCTATGATAGGTAGCGAAAATCCGGTTCAGGAAACCAGCTATAACGGCTGGGGGGATCATCGTGCTAACCACATGATACCTCCATTCTGGTTGGATGATCGTCCACCTCTGCTTCGGCATGTGAACGTGAGGCCAGCAGCCGGCTGGTCGGACTTGGCCCTTCAGGACTGTAGCGCCATGGATTTACTTACAATGGTTTAAAATTTAACATTGAAATAGAAAAGTAGGGCACAGTAGAACAAAATAGACTATAATACAATGCTTTAAAATGAAACAATGAAATAGAATAGAAGAAACAGGACACAGCAGAATATAATACAATACAATGGTTTAAAATTTAACAATGAAATAGAATAGAAGAAACAGGACACAGCAGAATATAATATAATACAATGGTTTGAAATTTAACAATGAAACAGAATAGAAAAAATAGGGTACAGTAACTTAGAAGAGAATAGAATATAATACAATGGTTCAAAATGCAACAAAGAAATAGAATAGAAGAAACAGGACACAGCAGAATATAATATAATACAATGGTTTGAAATTTAACAATGTAACAGAATAGAAAAAATAGGGTACAGTAACTTAGAAGAGAACAGAATATAATACAATGGTTCAAAATGCAACAATGAAATAGAATAGAAGAAACAGGACACAGCAGAATATAATACAATACAATGGTTTAAAATTTAACAATGAAATAGAATAGAAGAAACAAGACACAGCAGAATATAATATAATACAATGGTTTGAAATTTAACAATGAAACAGAATAGAAAAAATAGGGTACAGTAACTTAGAAGAGAATAGAATATAATACAATGGTTCAAAATGCAACAAAGAAGTAGAATAGAAGAAACAGGACACAGCAGAATATAATATAATACAATGGTTTGAAATTTAACAATGTAACAGAATAGAAAAAATAGGGTACAGTAACTTAGAAGAGAACAGAATATAATACAATGGTTCAAAATGCAACAATGAAATAGAATAGAAGAAACAGGACACAGCAGAATATAATATAATACAATGGTTTGAAATTTAACAATGAAACAGAATAGAAAAAATAGGGTACAGTAACTTAGAAGAGAATAGAATATAATACAATGGTTCAAAATGCAACAATGAAATAGAATAGAAGAAACAGGACACAGCAGAATATAATATAATACAATGGTTTGAAATTTAACAATGAAACAGAATAGAAAAAATAGGGTACAGTAACTTAGAAGAGAATAGAATATAATACAATGGTTCAAAATGCAACAAAGAAATAGAATAGAAGAAACAGGACACAGCAGAATATAATATAATACAATGGTTTGAAATTTAACAATGTAACAGAATAGAAAAAATAGGGTACAGTAACTTAGAAGAGAATAGAATATAATACAATGGTTCAAAATGCAACAAAGAAATATAATAGAAGAAACAGGACACAGCAGAATATAATATAATACAATGGTTTGAAATTTAACAATGTAACAGAATAGAAAAAATAGGGTACAGTAACTTAGAAGAGAATAGAATATAATACAATGGTTCAAAATGCAACAAAGAAATAGAATAGAAGAAACAGGACACAGCAGAATATAATATAATACAATGGTTTGAAATTTAACAATGTAACAGAATAGAAAAAATAGGGTGCAGTAACTTAGAAGAGAATAGAATATAATACAATGGTTCAAAATGCAACAAAGAAATAGAATAGAAGAAACAGGACACAGCAGAATATAATATAATACAATGGTTTGAAATTTAACAATGTAACAGAATAGAAAAAATAGGGTACAGTAGAAGAGAATAGAATATAATACAATGGTTCAAAATGCAACAATGAAATAGAATAGAAGAAACAGGACACAGCAGAATATAATATAATACAATGGTTTGAAATTTAACAATGAAACAGAATAGAAAAAATAGGGTACAGTAGAAGAGAATAGAATATAATACAATGGTTCAAAATGCAACAATGAAATAGAATAGAAGAAACAGGACACAGCAGAATATAATATAATACAATGGTTTAAAATGCAACAATGAAGTAGAATGGAAGAAATGGGGCATATAATAGGCTATTGTGCATATAATATAGCATATTTTCGATACATAAACCCTCAAACTTGCATACTTTGTCGAAAAAAAAATCATTCCAGATTGTTTTGCTGTTAGCACATAGATTATTTTTTTGGTTGGCTGTACTCAGTGGCTAGGAATTATTTGCATATTAAGGATGGGTATGAAAAAAAATCCACTCCCTGCTTTGTTGCATTGAGCTACTGCACAAAAAGAAGCATTCCCAAACATGCCTGACTCTAACACCTATTAACAAGCGGCGGCTCGCGATAAAATATTGCATGTGTTCACAATTATATGTTCCAAAACCAAAGAGAACTTGAAATCATTAGTCAAAATTAATAGGTTTAATATAAATGTCATGATTCTAACGTCCGACAATCGAAAAAAGACTGTGTATAAGTTCAAAATATATATTAACAACAATAACATCAATATTAATAATAATGAAACCTCAATTATTTTATTTCAATATCCTTACCAAGTTTCTATTGTAGAATATATCATTATAGCATGGCATATATAGCTAATTAAAGTATTCTGAAGTTTAGTAATTCACAAACTACACTCTCGAAGCAGTGCTGTACACACACTAATACAAAATAAAAGCTCCGACAGTGAGAAATGCTGACACCTATAGACTAAAACAGACACTATTTCCTATCTCGAGAGTGTATCGAAGCACCTGACATCTGCAGGATAAATTCAATGTTCACTTAACGCCTTGTGCTCTTGACAATTCATAAGCGGCCAGCTACAGACAATTTTGTCCTGTGCATACGTGTCAAGTCATGTAGTCTCCTTGAAAAGAGCACGGCTTTCATGTGAACATATGTTGCCACATTTACACAAGAAGTGTGTGAAATTTGTGGAAAAGTTTAAACTACTCGATTCGGATATTATACATTCCCAGTATGTCAATACGACATTAAATAATAAAAATAGTCGTGCATTAACAGAAACGAGGTGTTCACGTGCTCTTGTGCTCTTATTGATGCACTGCCACTGCCACTAGGCCTACCCACATTTTCTCTGTTTCACTTATTCTCAGTTGGTGCACCAGCTGTCCAAGTAGGAAGTGTTATATTTTGTGTGAGGTTTGTGTGCGTGATGCCTTTGGTAAAATTATTGATAATGGAATCCTTAACAGAACATATTTCCACGCACAACGGCCCATTGGTGGAGCTGTGAACATAAAACTAGACATGGTGCTATCAAAAAATCCCAACTCGTTGAAAAATCCTGGTTACAGCACTGTGCTCAATGTAAAGAAGGTCTTGTGCCAAGAAAGTGTAGCTTGCTTGCAGTGGCGCCAACTTTTGAAAAATATCGGATGGGTTCAAAACACTTGTGTTATAATAATAATAATAATAATAATAATAATAATAATAATAATAATAATAATAATATTATTATTATTATTAATATTTATATTTATTTGTCAGAAACCAGTATACAAAACCTGAATGTGACATTGTCAGGCAAGAATGAAGTTCTCAGAAAAAATATCTCGCAAATCCTCCCTTCCATGTAATGACATTTTCATAATATTGACGTGACTACGGATAGTATTATATATAAAATAGAAAACTAAAAAGTCCACTCCTGTGGAGTAACGGATAGCACGTCTGGTCGCGAATTCACGTGGCCTGGGTTCGATTCCCGGTTCGGGCAAGTTACCTGGTTGAGGTTTTTTCCAGGGTTTTCCCTCAACCTATGAGCAAATGCTGGGTAAGTATCAGTGCTGGATGCTGGACTCATTTCACTGGCATTATCACCTTCACCTCATTCATATGCTACATAACCTAAGATGTTGGAAGCGTCATAAAATAACTTACTAAAAAAACACTATTGTGTAATATAAATAATGATCGACAATCCACAGTTACAAATATAATGTCATGTCTTCACGATATCGACAATCAGCCTCATAATTTTAAATATTAAGCCCCTTGTCATAAAAGTTGTCACGTGGCATTTTCAATTGTTTGCTTTCATATTTTCTTAAGTACTGTTACAATTTTGTGCTACACGTGTTTATTATTGCAGGAGTAAGAAATTTGAGTGAGAAACAGTCAGTTATTGTCAGGTGTATAAGATCAGTTAGCTAGAATGTCTAAAAATTCAGTAAACCATTGAAAAGTTAACTTCATGTTATGTTAATGTATTTGGTGCCCATGTATTTTCAACTGATGGAACAGTTTTGCTATGTAAAGTTTGTGAAAAGACAGTTAATGACGAAAATAAATAAATAAATAAATAAATAAATGAACATGTGTCAACTACGAAGTAAAAATGTGAGTTATGTGATGTAATTTAAATTGATTTCTAAAATGCATTATGCCTTTTAAAATTTATAATGCCTTTTTCAAAACCGATTTCCCTTTTTTGCCTGCCTATTTTGACTGTTATAAATGCCTAAAAATTCGAGCTCTAGTCATGAGAGTGAGTACAAAATTCTGTAATTGAAGCGTCGGCTGGAACAACGTTGTAAGTTACATTTGGTAAAATTTACAGGAGCTGCAAAAATGTGTAGACGTACAACATTATTCTTATAGAGTAGCAAACTTTTGAGTGGACAAATTTCACGTACTGCATTGATGGACAGTTGCAAGTCAAAGAGTATAGCAAGGTAACATGACATACAATATTATTACACGGAAACATGCCAAATGAAAATTTTGTAACTTACAACGTTGTTCCAGCCAACGCTTCAATTAAAATAACATATAATAATTATAATTAATGCTAAATACAACATATGTGCAGTGCCTGGGAAAAGTGACGTACGTCAGTTTCCACAAACCTTTTTTGATAATTTATTGACAACTTACTTACAAATGGCTTTTAAGGAACCTGAAGGTTCATTGCCGCTCTCACATAAGCCTGCCATTGGTCTCTATCCTGTGCAAGATTAATCCAGTCTCTATCATCATATCCCACCTCTCTCAAATCAATTTTAATATTATCCTCCCATCTACGTCTCGGCCTCCCTAAAGGTCTTTTTTCCCTCCGGCCTCCCAACTAACACTCTATATGCATTTCTGGATTTGCCTATACGTGCTACATGCCCTGCCCATCTCAAACGTCTGGATTTAATGTTCCTAATTATGTCAGGTGAAGAATACAATACGTGCAGTTCTGCATTGTGTAACTTTCTCCATTCTCCTGTAACTTCATCCCGCTTAGCCCCAAAAATTTTCCTATGCATCTTATTCTCAAACACCCTTAACCTATGAATAACTTCAAGGGAAAAATTGTTCCGGGGCCGGGTATCGATCCCGGGACCTCTGGTTGAACGTACTAGCGCTCTCCCAACTGAGCTACCCGGGAACTCCACCCGACACCGTCTCAACTTTTCCCTTTATATCCACACAACTCGCGTGGGCTGACGAAACGCCAGAGACCCACATTAAGTGCACACAAACTCTGTGTGACTTGAAATTGTGGTTTTCTGTTAACGTACACAGTGACGTATATATTATGTGGGTCTCTGGCGTTTCGTCAGTCCACGCGAGTTGTGTGGATATAAAGGGAAAAGTTGAGACCGTGTCGGGTGGAGTTCCTGGGTAGCTCAGTTGGGAGAGTGCTGGTACGTTCAACCAGAGGTCCCGGGATCGATACCGGCCCCGGAACAATTTTTTCCCTTGAAATTATTCAAATCTGCTTTACAGGAAGCTTCACCTGAAAGACTAGATTTGCACCCTTAACCTATGTTCCTCTCTCAGAGTGAGAGTCCAAGTTTCACAACCATAAAGAACAACCGGTAATATAACTGTTTTATAAATTCTAACTTTCAGATATTTCGACAGCAGACTGGATGATAAAAGCTTCTCAACTTACACTGGTTTATGTCGATTTGATTTTTTTCTGTATTAATTATTGTAATGGGAGAAATACTTATGTCTTTTTTTCCAAGCAAGCAGATGTCCCGTAAGTTGTCAATAAATTATCAAAAAAGGTTTGTGAAAACTGACTTATGTCACTTTTCCCAGGCATTGCAGATATTATGGTTAGTAAATATGCTTGTAAGTTTTAATTCAGGTGATGCGCCTAAGTTTATGGGCCCGGTTGCTGGTGGTCGCTCAAACTCCATGCCGCCCAGTAGCCAAAGAATAAACCTGTTCTTATCGCTGGAACGATTTGTAGTTTTATACAGGATGTAGGGTGGAATTCATAGTCGTCACTTATAAAATGAGTGAACCCTTAAGTAATAAGTGTTTGCTTATAATAAGGGAACCCTTAAGTCAATTCCGAATTCATAGACAACACTTATTTTCACGTAATGAATGCTCACTTACAGCTGCTGGACATGACGTCATAACAAAAGCTGACTCTCTTTGAACTAATCGAAAGCAGCTCTGCATGTGGAGTTGCTATAACAACGGGTTATCAATATTATTGTACTGAATAAGTTACATACAGCAATAGTTTCATGATATGTTAAATTCTAGTTGCATGTTAGTTATAGTTATAATCAGATATCCTACTAATTGCAACACGTGTTATGTAGTAGTTAATTTCTCAAATAAATAAATTAAGCCTATTAGGCCTACTATATAATACTGTATATTGAATTTCTTAACATAGTGTTATATCAACTTTGTAATTTGCCAATTATAGCTACATTTTACATTTTTGGCTATGATATCTATACTGAACTCTTTTTAAAATACTTTTATTTGGTATTTTTCATTTATACTTAGATCTGTGTTTTTTATTTAGGTAGTATCTATTTGTTTTTTTTTTTAATTTTTAATTTGTAATTACACTTGTATCTTTTTATCTCTTTTTTCATGTTATATACAATTCTATGTTTCTTTAACAAATATCTGCACTGTCTATTGTAATTGGGGTTTTGCCCTGTTATAGAAACGAATTAATGAGTGAATGAATGAATGAATAAATAAGTACCGGTAAGTAAGTAAATAAATAAGTAAATAAATAACGATCAATTTGGCTAGAGCAACAACTTCGAATTGATCTGAAAACGATATCGCTTCTTAAATTCCAGTTCACTATACATTTCCAGAGGATTCTCCATGTCTCTAATATACCTTTTTGGGACACATATATTTTCCTCATTTCATTCAACAGAATCCTCAAAATCATTCTCAGTATCCATTTTGAAAATAAGTGGTCACTTAAGGGTACAGATCAGCTCACTTAAGTAATCACTCATTATGTGAATGAGGGACAACTATGAATTAGAAATGAGTATAAGTAAACACTTTAGGGTTCACTCATTTATAAGTGACGACTATGAATTCCGCCCTTAATCTCTGATTCTGAATAACAGCCCTAATGACATGGTCAAAACTCACCTGTAGAGAATGCTGAGGAAGGCGCCAAGTGCCACAACGCCCAGCACGTTGTAGAGGAGTGGCACGTTGACGAGCAGGTGAAGACAACGCGGATGCAGGCCATGCTTCGCCAGGTTGCGGGCGTCCAAGTTGTACTTGATGAAGTTGACGGGCGTCACCACGAAGTTGCCGAGTCCCAGCCTCATCTCGCGGATCTCGCTAGCCGTCAGATAGCCGTAGTACCACGAGTCGGTGAGGATGAAGAGCAGCGTGGCGGGCATGGCGCACAGAGCGAAGGTCACCATGCGCAGGTGGAAGTCGCCCAAGCCGACGATCTTGGAGCCCAGGCCCCGCTGCAGCCAGAAGAACACAGGCGGGAAGGCGAAGGCCAGGAAAGTGGGGCGGTTGAACACGCCGGCCACGGTGATGGTAGCCACGACGAGGCACCAGCTCAGCGAATGGGACGGCAGGGCACTGCGCAGCTTGTGGAGTCGCACGCGCTCCACGGGGCTGCCCGCCGCCTTGTACTTGTCGGTCAGGTACTCGTCCTGGATGATGACGCGGTCCGAGTGCCGCATGGAGTGGGCCACCACGTACAGCAGCAGCGAGGTCAGCGCCATCTCGATGGTGTTGGAGAAGGTGCGGGTGCCGTAGACCAGCATCACGTAGGAGCTGGCCAACGTGAGCAGTCGCGCGCGGTAGTTCTGGCCGTACAAGTGACAGATGCCGTACAGACTTATGTCGGTTATGAAGGACAGCAGACACATGGCGAGGCGCGGCAGCACTAGAAGCAGGTAGGGTGACTTGATGTCCACGTCAAACCACAGCGATATGAAAGGTGCTACCGACTTGAGGCACCAGAGTGGCAGCCCCACCACTGCATAGGGCAGCACCACGCTTCGCAGAGGAAACGATGTGTTGAACTCCCAGGGGCGTGCTGCCTCTGTGTCCAGCACATCACCTGCGAGGATCAGTATGAGTGATTAGCTTGCTTGGTGGACACCGATTCCATACACTGACTGAAATTTCATGAGAAAATTTCTTCCTCATGAGGACTCCAACCAGTGCACATTACTTTAACGCGAGTTCAGGCATGATACCTTAGACCAGCCGCGGCGAAAATGCGACTCACGAGCACATTGTGGCTCGCAGTGCATTTCCCTTACTTCCTACCTACAACGCCCAACCTCTCACTCACTGGAGTCAAACTCCGTTCCATGTATATTTGTCTCGGACCTGCGAGTGGCGTATCGTCGCAATGTCTTTTTCGAAACCATGTACCTCTATAAAAACGAAAGTTTCAAGTAGGATGGAAGGATGCATTATAAGTTACTACATGTTACTGATGAAACATTAAAAGGTTAAGTGTTGTTGTTGTTATTATCATAATCATCATCATCATCATCACTGTATGTCTATCCTTTTTCAGCAGATGTACGAATAATGCGGTTAGCTCTTCAATTTAAACTCACAGATTTACAATGTGATGTTAAATGAAAGCTAGATGTAAGGACTTGACAAATGTTGAACGTTTCAAATCTTTGGCAAAAAATAAATATCCGAAGCTTCGTTCTTTCGCTTGCTCTGTTGAAGCCATGTTCACTACAACTTACGTTTGTGAAAAATTATTTTCAACAATGAAAATAGTAAAAATCAAATTTAGATCACGACTGACAGACAAATACCTTCGTGATCAACTACGACTGGCAGTAAGAGACATAATTCCTGATTTTGAAACTCTGTCGCAGAGACATTCTGAAGACAATTAATTTTAGGTTGTGATAATGTGTCCTGTGTATTTTTGTTCATTTCTTTCTTCGTTACACATACTAAACATTAGTTTGTAACCTTGTACTGTATATAATTTTATTTAAGTGCTTGACGTAAGGAAAATGAAAAACCGTTAATAAGTCAGACAGATGCTTCACTTCCCCTTCGGGTGTCCGCCTCCCTCCATAGGTGCTATGCACGTTGCAGCTTACACAGTGGCTCGGTGCACGATAGCATTTTCGCCACCGCTGCCTTAGACCACGACACTACAGCACGGGATAAGCCTACTGTTATTCAATGTGTCATCAACAAATCTCAAGCAATAGGCCTACTGTAATATGTTTTGTGTATTTATGATCTTCACATTCAATCAGACAGTCAAAATTCTTGAAGAAAAGGGGCTAAAATTCTTGTGAAAATGAAAATGAAAATTTCTTGAGTAAACTTGAAATTTTCACTCTGTTTTATTAAATTATTATGTTGTTTAAGATAATTGACAATTATAATTATATATTCGAAGTTTCACGTTGACAACAATTCTTTAACATTAATTCGAAATTTTCTCGGGCTTCCAGCGAGAACATTGAATTGAAAAAAGCCATAGGGCTAATTTCAATAACACCGAGGTCCTGGTAAAGTGTGCGGGCTATTGGGATAGAAGAGTAAAAGAAACCCTGGCCATAGCGGTGGAACGCGGTAACCTGAACCGGGACTCGGGTCTCCAACTAAGTGCGGCATGGGCACCGGCTATTAAATTTCTCACCGCCCGGATGACGGGCACATGAGAACTCGTCCGCCGAGCCCACCGTGAGACCCAAGGTCATTCAGCCGGAAAGCACAAAGCAAGACGACACGTCGGCAGCGTTCTCGCCACGGTCAGCACTAATGACAGCCAATCGGCGCACAGCTCCTCGGCTGGCTCCCTCTGGCACTATAAATTAAGGAGCTAGGTGCCCTCAGATATCATTTAACCCTGAAGATGAGGAAGATGAACATCCTCGAAACGTCGGTGGATCACCAACTTATGACCTGGCTGGAAGCCCGAGAAAATTTCGAATTATCACGTCGCCAGGAAAGCTTCAGTAGTTACTTAACATCATTTAACATTCAAAGTTGTACGCAGACAACAGTTCTAAGTTTGTCATTGAAAAGTTTGTTCTTCTATTTGTTAGCACACACGAGAACTGTGAGGGGGAGGGGAGGGGGGGAACAAAAAAAAAACAAAAAACCGTTCACAGTAAACATTAGAAACTGGAACCCATATAGCTTGGAGTGTTCCGTTCACAAAATCACTGTGATCTTCACGTAACGACAGCAAACCTCCTGGCACTGAAAGTCCAGGACTATTTTTAACTATGTCCTTCAGTTCACTGTATGCATGTACTGCTAGATAAGGTGATAGATTCTTTAAGATTGGCACCTGATCAAAGAGAGGTTTCAAACTGCTTTCAGTTGCATCAATGCTTAACAAATTCTGTTTGTAAAACAGTTCCGATACCGGTTGAAGAAGTTTACGAGCAGGATCTTCCAGCATTAATTTGTCTAGTTTGCCTTGCAACACTCTTCATTTCAATGACCATCCTCCTCTCTTTGTGTTCGCTTTTCACTGTTAGTCGTTTCTTCAAGTTTTTCAGCTTAGGGTAAACTTTTCCAGTGATTGGCTTAGAGTTTGTCTCAAAATCAGTGAACATTGGCTTCAGGAGAGAACACAGTGACTTAACAAAAAATAGCCTTTGCTTGAATGATTTTCCGTTCATCTTCATTCAAGCTATGGATGAGCATAGAAGCAGCACTGAAAGCTTCCCCTTGATCTGGTTGAAGGAATTCGAAGAGAACTTTCCAGTTGTCTGCCAACCATTCTACTGATTCCAGCCAAGAATTCCACCTAGTTGGAATAGGGAAAGGGAATAGACCTGCCTTGGAGCCTTTCAGCTGCAAGAAGTGCTGAAAAGAATGCTTCTTCTTTCTTATTAATTGCTGAAAAATTGCGTCTTTTCGCGAATAACGACAGAAAATATGCTAAATTCGCGCGTCATAGGATTTTTGCGATTTTTCGCGAGTTGAAACGTGTAATTATATGATATTTTTTATGTGAACCATGTTTTAAACTATGTTTATTTGGTTTTTTGATTTTTGGCGATTTCGGGAGTCACGAATTTTGACTGTCTCTATCAATCAGTAATCCACAATTAATCAAACAGTTTTCACAATGATTAGTAACTGAACGAATCTTCCTCCATTTTATAGTACAGCGTACCAACTAGGGAATACAACAATAAATCTAATTCGAGTTCTTATGGCAACAAACAGGCCTATTCCCTTCCCTCCCACTACTTCAGCAGTCACTCTTATAAGATAACCATATTCCTCAGAGTCGAAGCTGGGACCAAATAGGTAACTACCGCAAGAATCCAATGGTGTGCGGTGAAATTTTATATCACAGAAGCAATAAAACAAATTTTTATACAAAGTGATTCACGAGGATTTACAACATACAGAGCTTATTTCCGAAGACATTCTGAGCAAAAAAGTCATTTTTTTATTTAGAAGGCTAGGTTATTTTACGACGCTTTATCAACAACTTAGGTTATTTAGCGTCTGAATGAGGTGAAGGCGATAATGCCGGTGAAATGAGTCCGGGGTCCAACACCGAGAGTCACCCAGCATTTGCTCATATTGGATTAAAGGAAAACCTCGGAAAAAACCCGACCGGGAATCGAACCCGGGCCACCTGGTTTCGCGGCTAGACGCGCTAACCGTTACTCCACAGGTGTGGACCAAAAAAGTCATACAAACATGTTTCTAATCTCAATATTTTCCGAGTTCCAGTAATTTGAAATTGTTTGTAAAATACCATTATTCTTACGTTTTAAGGGTAAAAGAATATTACAGACAAAGATTGAACTATTCAGAAGTATCATTTCTTTAATTAGCTAGTATTCTGAATCTACGTAAAGACTAATTTGTTGGTCCTACAGAATATATCTGTTATACCAACAACTGTTATCAGAGGAGAAAAATTTGCTCCGATGCTGGGAATCGAACCCGGGTCCTTCAGTAGTGTTGAAAGTTGAGCGGGTAGGCCTACATCCAGTTTAACTGGTCCAAAAAATTGATTTTGGTTCATTTGCCCAAAATCTGGAGTATAGAATTTCCCCTCTCTGTCTGAAAGATTTTCTAAATATCTCTATTACCCTCCTAGTTATGGACAAAAATATGCATCAGGGGAGTACTAGACAGAACCGCCTGTTGGTACATATTTGTCGCTTGTTCTACGAAACTTTAAATTTTCACACCATTTCCCTCATGACTCAAAAACTATTAAAGATAACTGTATGAAATTTTGCATGGTTGTTTTATATGTCGTGATCTACAATGTGAGTAAACATTTTCAGGAAAATTAAAATAAAAATTACTACTTACAGTGCAAATAATTTAATAATGCTGATTCACGTTTCTGCCATAACCTTCTGGAATTGGCAGGACAAAAGATATTTAAAATAGCCTATTTGGCTTAAGTGCACAATACCGAAGCACGTATGGTAATTGTGTAGAAGATTACAGCTGTTCACATATGCCACTTTTGAACTACTCTTATATCTCGTAGGCATTACTGTTAACTCTGATGTTTGTCATGCATTATGTTGATTTTTTATGGTTCAGGAATAATGTAGAAAGGTTATGGTGAAGGTATCTTGGGGGGCAGCGGGAGTTTATCCCCGCTATAAGCCACCGGATGTATTGTAAATGCAATGAATATCGTCTTTGCAGGTAGAGGAAGCATTAACACACAAATATATATAGATAATATGTCATTTTAGTGCTCACCTTATATCTAATTCGCGTCTTCAGTCGTACTTTTGAATTGTCTGTGTGATGTTTTGAAGTAATAAAACACATACTTACTGGCTTTTAAGGAACCTGGAGGTTCATTGCCGCCCTCACATAAGCCCGCCATTGGTCCCTATCCTGAGGAAGATTAATCCAGTCTCTATCATCATATCCCACCTCCCTCAAATCCATTTTAATATTATCCTCCCATCTACGTCTTGGCCTCCCTAAAGGTCTTTTTCCTTCTGGCCTCCCAACTAACACTCTATATGCATTTCTGGATTCGCCCATACGTGCTACATGCCCTGCCCATCTCAAACGTCTGGATTTAATGTTCCTAATTATGTCAGGTGAAGAATACAATGCGTGCAGTTCTGTGTTGTGTAACTTCCTCCATTCTCCTGTAACTTCATCCCTCTTAGCCCCAAATATTTTCCTAAGAACCTCATTTCTTGCGTCTCGTTTTCAAAATTTATCCACCCATCATAACCTAGACACACGATCACAACACTCCCCAATATTATCCATTCCCTCCCACCGAACATCCTCGTATTCATCTTCTTTCACTGTGGCTGTTCCTCGACTTTGGAATTCCCTACCGAGTAATGTCAGGGACTGTCAGACATCAAATCAATTTAAGAATAGGCTAACGAGATATTTTTCTAACAATTATTGTCAACAATAATAGCTGTTTCAGGTTTCTCAATGTTTAATGGTTATATATATCACAGATAAATATCTAAATTATCTCATTATTATTATTATTATTATTATTATTATTATTACCCTATTATTATTATTATTATTATTATTACCCTATTATTATTATTATTACCCTATTATTATTATTATTATTATTATTATTATTATTATTATTATTATTATCATTATTATTATAACTATTTCTTACCAGTGGTTATTATTGTCACACTAACATTAGTTATCCAATTTTCATTATTTACTTTCATGTTGTTTTATGGTCTAGATATTAATGTAATAACTATGTAAGCAAATGTATTTAATTAGAATTAGAGTCTGGCTGGGGGAAGAGAAGGCCTACTGGCCTTAGCTCTGCCAGATTAAATAAATAAATAATAATAATAATAATAATTATTATTATTATTCTCGAAAATCCTTAACCTATGTTCCTCTCTCAAAGTGAGAGCACAACCATAAAGAACAACCAGTAATATAACTGTTTTATAAATTCTAACTTTCAGATTTTTTGACAGCAGACTGGATGATAAAAGCTTCTCAACCGAATAATAACAGGCATTTCTCATATTTATTCTGTGTTTAATATCCTCCCGAGTATCATTTATATTTGTTACTGTTGCTCCTAGGTATTTGAAGTTTTCCACCTCTTCAAAGGATAAATTTCCAATTTTTATATTTCCATTTCGTACAATATTCTCGTTACGAGACATAATCATATACTTTGTCTTTTCGGGATTTACTTCCAAACCTATCTTTTTATTTTAATAAAACACTATTAACATTAATCTATACGGATATGGTTCGTAAAATTGAAGTAGGTACACTGCACTGACGGTTCACTGACTGTTTACTGTTGATTTCACTCAATGCTGGTTAATTGTGTCGTGTTAAGAGAACGTCTGCTTAAACCCTGTTTTCAATACTCCGAATTAACATCGTTGTTGACGCCATCTAGTATGGGGTTCATATTAATGAAGGTGTATTTATGTTGAAGATTTAGAGGTTGTTCTCACAACTTGACTTTGTAGCATAGTGGTTAAGCTACTAAAGCTACTAACTAAAGCTACTATTGTGTCGAGTTGGAGATTCGAGGATCGAATCCAACTTAAAAAAGGTAAATAATTTAAACATATATAATATGCATTGCAGTCGAATTAATGTATGTTAAATATAAATAATGTGTGAAATAAATGACATTGTGAGTGATATAATATATAAAATTAATGATAAGATGTGACAGAAAAGGAAGAGAAGAAAACAGGAGTGTAATTTCGTTTTTATTTCCAAGTAAATAAGATGACTCCATGAGCCCAGTATTCGAAATATTCGCCGCTCAAGTATTATGCACTTGTTCCAAATATTTTTAAAATTCTGGGAGCTAGAAATGGTGATTGGAGTAAAGAAATTGCCAAAATTTCGAAAATTAAAAGCACGTCGACTTTTTTAAATCCAATTATCGGTAGTGGTGATGTGAATAATAATTTCGTAAATTTTCAACTTAATTCATTAAGAGAAACTTGAGAAAATGAAAAAAATTATTTACATACTTTTTAAGCTGGATATAACCCCTTATGCAATTACATTTACAATCTCAGGTCAGTGGTAATTTCATTTGACTTGGAAATACTGAAACATCTATGTGTCCCAGCTGAACCTGATGGGGACAAAGGAATACGGTATGACTCTGAAAACCGGAACAGTCCCAGCCAAATCGAGATGTCTAATCATCCTATCTTATTCAGTCTGCTTACTCATTACTAATAGCTTCTCAGCAGCAATGTACCTAAGGGACTTTTTTATTCTTTTTCTTTTTTCTGAGTCTTATTTTTCCCAAAGTATTACTTCCAAATAACGTAATCCACGCAACATGGTGCCTGCGGAGACATTTTTTGCACCTCTTTCAAACATACGTGTGTTATCACCATTTTTCTGAGAGTAAATAGAAAAAAAAGTTGGACAAGCAATCTTAGAAAAAGAATCAGGCCTCCTTAATAAACTCAATTACCACAAATACAGTTGATTACATAATAGGCTATATTACAGTAATTTAAAATTGATAGCCATTACAGCTGCGATGGTCGAGTTTTGGTTAAAATTTCCTCAGACAAATAGTAACTGCATAATTATTTCGCATACCGTGCTTGTGTCTTGTTTATGGCAATAGTGGAACAAAATGGTGAATGACATAATAAATAATAATGTGGACATTGTGAACGATCAGCGAAAATAAATAGATACAGTTTTGATTTTAATTGCAACAAATATTATACACCGTCAAAAACAATTCAAGAAAGTGTAGTTGGAAGGTTTCAGAGCGAACATAACCTAAACTAACCCAACTTTCGGAGAGTGAGTGACAGTCTAAAGCATAGCTGGATGAAAAACACAGAAAAAGAAAGTAGAGAAAGGGTAGATACGAACGGTATGGCTAAAAGATAAATTAACAAAAGAGGGCTGACAAAATCACAGATAATATACATATCCTCGACCGTGTGCCTACCTATTCCTCTGATATTGTCTGAACATTATAACTGTGTACACCGAACGTCGCTACATTAAATAATGTCGATTTCTAACCTAAAAACTCACCTGCAACAACCTCCACT
Source organism: Periplaneta americana (assembly GCF_040183065.1). NCBI lineage: Eukaryota > Metazoa > Arthropoda > Insecta > Blattodea > Blattidae > Periplaneta > Periplaneta americana. Next base: position 184,127,700 of record NC_091132.1, on the reverse strand, counting down.
GACTGAAAGTATTCGTCAGGGTGAATGTAACCATACTGTGGAATTACTGTGATAACCACTCGAAGCGCAGCTAAAAACCAATAAGGCACTAAACTTAGGTTCATCTCTGTATATAATTCATCGTAAGCAGGAGGCCCATTGTTCTTATCTTTT